>NW_015168053.1:259103-293263 GCF_001447785.1 Gekko japonicus
AGGGAAGGAGGGGGGGAGGCACAGCTTGGCGCCCCATCCAGGGCCCGGCACTCTAGGCGAATGCCTAGTTTGCCTAGTGGGTGAGCCGGCCCTGGTCCAAGTGGACTCACTGGGTGGTCTTCAGTTAATTACTTTAGGCGGCCTCAGTTGCCTAACCTGTTAAATGGGAATAATAGTTGTCTGCTTCTCAAGATGTTGTGAAGACAAAGGAGTTAAGAAATGGTAGGGTCACCCACCTTGATAGTGTTGTCAACTCTGGGTTGGGAAATAACTGGAGATTTTGGGGTTGGGGCCTGGGGTCAGTTGCCTAACCTGTTAAATGGGAATAATAGTTGTCTGCTTCTCAAGATGTTGTGAAGACAAAGGAGTTAAGAAATGGTAGGGTCACCCACCTTGATAGTGTTGTCAACTCTGGGTTGGGAAATAACTGGAGGTTTTGGGGTTGGGGCCTGGGGAAGGAGGGGGTTGGGGAGGGGCAGGACCTCAGCAGGGCATCATGCCCTAGCATCCACTCTCCCAAGCAGCCTTTTTTTCCGGGGGAACTAATCTCTGTCACCTGGCAGTCAGTTCTAATTCTGGGAGACAGTGATGCCCCACCTGGAGGCTGGTCACCTTACACCTTGAGCCCCAGGGATAACATAAGCAAGGAGTGATAACTGGGTAAATATACTTTGGGCTTTAGAAACAATGAAGGATGGCCAAAAAACCAGCGACTGATCCCAGAGAGCATCTGCTCCAAAATTGCCTTCAACTTCAAAGTGGACACATCGGGGGGTCCTTATCAAATATATGTCCTTCAGACATCCCACAGGAATCCAGAGCTGTGCACAGGAAGAGTTTCTGTGGAGTGGAGGGATCTAAAATACCTCTCCATGCCAACTGGTCTTTTAAAGAACATAAAGGCAGCCATGCTGGATAAGACAAATGGTTCATCTAACCCAGTAGCCTCTTTAACAACATGGCCATCCAGAGGCCCCAGGAAGGCCCTGGACTAGCTGGACATGAATCTAAGAGCTCTCTGATTCTCAAAGTAAGCTGGTGTGGCCAGAGAGGCCCAACTCCCAATCTCCACTCACCATTGGACCTCACTTGGTGACCCTGAGCCCCTCACTCTGTCATTCTCACCAACCTCTCAGAATTATTACGAAGATTTAAATAGGGGAGAACCAGTCACACAGCCCTGAGCTCCTTGAAGGAAGTTCAGGATACAAATGCACTAGATCAGGGAGCCCTAATATGGTGCCCAGGAGCACCCATGGCACCTACCATCACCTTTCCTGTTTGTCTCCCAAGTGTTTTTAGAAAGGTGGAGCAGGTGGAGTTTTTGCTCATCAGGGGCTTTGATTGGCTGTTGGGAGATCTGATTGACTGCAGATTTTTTAAAAAAGAAAGAAATTGCTTCGACAGCAGCTGCCACCACGGTACGAGGCACTTCACTGTGTGATTGAAATTAAGCTCCGTGTAACAAAAAAGGTGCTGGAGAAGACTCTTGAAAGTCCCTTGGACTGCAAGAAGATCAAATCAGTCAATCCTAAAAGAAATCAACCCTGACTGTTCCCTGGAAGGCCAGATAATGAAAGTGAAGCTCAAATACTTTGGCCACCAAATGAGAAGGGAGCACTCACTGGAGAAGACCCTGATGCTGGGAAAGATTGAAGGTCAAAGAAGATGGGGACGGCAAAGGATGAGATGGTTGGACAGTGTCATAGATGCAACGAACATGAAACTGAGCAAACTTCAGAGGACTGCGGAAGACCGGAAGGCCTGGCGTGATCTGGTCCATGGGGTCGCGAAGAGTCGGACTCGACTGTGCGACTGAACAACAACAAAAAAGAAATTATTAACCAATATGTTCACTTTAAAGGGCATCCTGTTAACCAGAACTTCAGCCTGAAATGTTGAAGAGATACTGTTAAGTTATGCATAACCTCACTCCCTGACATTCTGTGGTTGACTGCTGTGTGAGGTGGAGCCATTGTGTGGTTGGTTGGCTGGCTCCACATCATGTGGCAGCCATTTTGTGGTTGTGCCCACCACCCTGTGCCAGACCTGCAGGGTTGTTGTTTTTTGTTGACGCATGCTGAGGTGATCTGCCAGAGGACTGGACACTAGAGGTTTTTATTCTCATAGTCTCACTCCTTTGCATAATAATTTTTGAGGCTGCAGAACAGAAGATTTCAGCCACAGTCTCTGGCTGTTTGTGCAGCACTTGCTGTACATTTAGATAAGCATGGAAATTGTTCAGTACTTGATCACAACTCCGGCTTTGCACATTTTTGCAACTGAGAACCAGAAAACAACCTGGGCTCAGTTCAGTGCTTGATGGGCAAGACATATGTTCAGCTGACACTGTAGCTACATTGCTAGAAACTCCAATTTTATGGACTCAAACTGATTGTGCAACTTAGTTCTGATGACTGGGTAAATTGGGCTGAGAGACCCTGACCAATTTTCCCTCTAAGCTGTGGAGTCTTGTGAGCAAAAATTCTCTTTTGTGAGCTACTGGCATGAAAGTTGTGAGCAAGAGATTTGGCTACTGCATCAATGAGTGTGCTCTGGAGCCATCCTTCCTGAGCAAAGACAAAAAATGTGTGAGCCGGAGGCTAAAAAACTGTGAGCTAGCTCACACTAACTCAGCTTTGAGGGAACACTGACCCTGACTGGCCCTAACCAGTGATTTGAACCCAGGTCAGAAGCCAGCCTGGTACACCATACCCTGTTCCCCCATCAGCAAAAGGAACCCAGTCCTCTCACCACTGTAGACTTGGGCTCCCAGGTGTTTCTCAAGGGCCACTGTGCCAGAATGTGGCCTCTGGGGTTCCTAGGGAGCAGGCTTGGAGGGGGCTTGCTTTTTCTGACCCCACAGGGCAAGGGGGCTGGGGCAGAAAGTGAGCCTCGGAGATCTTCTCTGAGGGAAGCGGAGTCTTGCCCGTTGCTGGAGAAGCAGGGTCTCTCTTCTGTGTCCTTTTTGTGTGCGTGCCCTTGTAAAAGGGAGCTTGGAAGGAGCCAGGACTCCTGGGTTCTTCGCGAGGGGAACGGGTCAGAGCAGAGGGTACTGGGAAGAGGCAAGATTTCCCATCCACTGCATACTGTTTTCCCAGACGGACGGCACAGGGCGATGACCGCACACTTTTTTGTGTGGAGTTTGTGTCACCGTCTCTCCCAATTACGACCCTCTCCCCCCCCCCCCCTTGCCCCCCTGGCTGGCTCCCTCCCCGCTTCTTCTCATCTCTGCCAGGCACAGAGGAAGCCAAAAGGCACCTGCGAGCGTGGCTGGGTGGGGAAGAGGGAGCGTCCGCCCCGGAACACTTCCCGGAAGCCCCGCGACTCCGGCCCTCTGGTTCTCCCCCCTGTCCGCCCGCCTGCCTCGCGTTCACAAGACCCTGCGCCCTGCACGGGGGACGCGGAGTCCTGGCCGGGCGCAGCCCCCGAGCGTTGTGTCAGCGGCGTGACGCGGTCCAAGGGGGGCCCCGAGCTGTGACGCAGAGGCAGTGATGTGTGGGTCCTGCCGCCGGGCTGACACATCGCCTTTTTCGCTAGGGCCGGAAGCCCGGCCAGCCCCGCCAGCCCCGCGGCTCTTGCTGGAAAATAAATTGGATTAAGCAAACGGGAGTCCATGGCGGCGAGTGACTCCGCTTAACGAGGCTGGTTCAAGGGCTCGCGGCCTTGACTCAGAGAGAGCTGGACCCGGGCGAGGGGCGAGGGGCGCTTGTGCAACCGGCTGGAAGGAGAGTCAGAGCTGCGGATTCAGCGTCTCCGATCACAAACTTTCATCTCCTGGGCCTCAGAAACCACAATTTTGGCCGTGGGGATAGGTGACTGACCTCCCTGCCCCGTCTCTCTGGACAGGGCTGAGTCAGGGACAGAATGGCACCCACAAAATTCATGAGTTTTGGCTACCAGACTTCCCCTTCTCCGTCCTGTTCCTTTCCCTTGAAATTCTTGGCATCCTGGCCCAGGTCCGATTCTTTATTTGCTTGCCAAGGTATACTCCCCGTAACCTGTTTCTAAAGTAAAGCTGCTATCATCATCATCATCATCATCATCATCATCGCATTATCTGATGGGAACGACTCCTAAAATACTAGTTTGAGAGAGAGTGGATCTGAGCATGTGCAGAATACAGTTTCTCTGTACCACTGAAAAATGACAGGACATTCTCACATATGCAGGATTTTTATTTTATTTTGCCATCAAGTCATAGCTGAATTATGCCAACCCCATAGGATTTTTAAGGAAAAACACATCCAGGGTGCATTCAGACAGGCCGTTTAGTCCGCTTTCGGCCCACCTCAGAAATGGATTTTATCTGCGCGATCAGTCGGTCAACATCTGCCTCCCGTCCCCAGCTGTCGCTTTCTGGCGCAAAACCCCTTTAAAATTGAGTATTTTGATACCAGGTCCCCAAGTGGTGTTTTCCTGCTTCTCCGGTTCCAGCCGCATTTTTCCCCTGTGTGATCACGCCTCCAGAGGTTGTTTGCCTTTGCCTGCCCCTGCATCAAAACCCTGGTATTCCTTGAAGCTGTCCCATCCAAATACTACCCAGGGCCAAGCCTGCTTAACTGCCAAAATCTGATGAGATTGGGGTAGCCTGGGCTACTCAGGTCAGGGCAATACAGCATTAAGGAACAATTTAAATGGTGATACTTTTCACTGTACAAATGAAACATGTTCGTTTTTTCATTCTTCCCAGAGAACACGGGCATCCTGGCTCCCAAATCTCTCGCTAGATCTCACTGGGTCCCAGGGTTTTTCCCAGAGAATGCACGGTTTCCCCCCTTCACTTGCTCTGTTAGGTGGGGGTTGACTTTTAAAGAATTCTTGTGTTGGGTCCATTACCACCTGGGCCCCTGAGCCTATGGAAAGACTGGCAATTCGCCAAAGACCCAAAACCTCATTCAGGATTTTTGGGCCCCTGAGCAGGAAACTCTTGGGGAGATTATTTAAATCAGGAAAGATGGGGAGAGGAATTACTTTAATTCATGGCCTCACTGTAAAAAAAAAGGGGGGGGGGAGAAAATGGCTGTACTGTTGAGGCCTTTGCCACTCTTGGGGCCCCTGCAACTAACTGCCCGCACTCACCACCCTCCCAGCAATTTCCCCTTCTGTCAAGATAACTTGTACCTTCTCCCTGAAACTCTCAGGGCCCAATCTGCTAAATTAGACTTCTGAAACTTTTTTGAAATGAGATCATCTTTGAAACTTACTATACTTTTTGGAGACCCACTTGCAAACTTACTTTATGCTGCTGTCCGCCTTCCCACTATGAAAACACATCAGCTAATACTGAATTATACTTTATTTTTGCAGTATTCATATTTATAAATATATAGCATCACTGACTGACAGGCTGCGTTTCACAGCTCTTTCACACATTACACAGTGGCGTACCCAGATTTCCCATGAACCTTCCAGAGCTGCCTCTTTGAGCTCAGGTATCCTCAAAACCCATGGCAAGAGACTCATGACTCACTTCTGGGTCTTGTCCCCTAGTCTGAGAATCCTGGTTCTTGGAATGCACTGATAAAGTGTGTGAAGAGCACGGTGGAACAGAAGTAGGAACCCTGGCATCTAAACACTCAAGTGGGTAAATGGGAACTATGGCCCCTGTCACACGGGAGGTTCTGCCCCGCAAGAGGGACGGATCGGGGGCGCATCAAACGGGTGCGCCGCGCGATCACACCACAACATCTGGGAAGCGGAGCGCACCCGTCCCTGATCCGTCCTTTCCGGGCGAAACCGCGCATTTTTAAAAAATCTAGAAAAGAGTACTACCTACCTGAAACTCCGCAGCAAGGGCGGCCGTGGGATCGCCGGCGCACCCGTCTCCTGCAGCATTCGAGGCTCCTGGCCAAACTTTGCATGCGCGCACATGCACAGCCGGCTGCCTCGCTCTCTGTTCTGTGGCTCCCCCCCTCCCCGGGCATTTGATCGTGCCGGGGAGCAACTGTGCAGCAGCTCTGGGGATCTGTCTGATCCTGCCGCCGCGCGTTTCTTTTGGTGCGGCTGAAAAAAGCCGCGCTTTGAATCGGATCAAAACCCTAATAACGTATTTAAATACCTCTCAAGTGGTTAAGACGCTGAACTGCAGGCTGAGGAAGGGGCTCAAAAAAGCCACGCTTTGGCCGTGCCTCCCCCCCCCCCGTGTGACGGGGGCCAAAGTATTCCTAGCAGTATAGATTCCTGCTCCGAAGTACACTCTTGTCCTTCAAAGGTTCCTAGTAAATTGAGCTATGCCCCACATGTTCTGTTGCTGTGGACTGTATGCAAACCTTAAACCTAGGTACTCTAAACCCCTTCCTGAAAGCTCAGTTTTGTCCCATTCCTAATGGCTGTAAATTCAGTGTTGCCTCCCCTCCAGAGACTGCAACTTCGCCCAACACGAAGGATCACATAACCCAGACCTACTGCTTTATATGTCCTTGCTTTGGCAAATCTACCCCAGTATTGTCCTCTGACTGGAAGGAGCTCTCCGAGGTCTCAGTCGAAAGCCCTTTTTGTTTTTGGTTTTGTGTGTTGCTAGAGATGCCTGGGATTGGACCTAGGAACATGCACTCTACCCCTGCGCTGTGGCCCCGGGCTTATTTAGAATCCTGTGGTGACTTAAAATTCAGTAGACCCAGGGAAAAAAGTGAATCAGATCGAAACCCTAATAATGTATTTAAATACCTATCAAGTGGTTAAGACGCTGAACTGCAGGCTGAGGAAGGTCAGTAGTTCAGCAGTTCGAGACACGGGTGCCGCATGACGGAGTGAGCTCCCATCTCTAGTTCCAGCTCCTGCCAACCTAGCAGTTCGAAAGCAAGAAATTGCAAGTAGATAAATAGGTACCACTTCGGTGGGAAGGTAACAGTGTTCCGTGCGCCTTGGTGTTTAGTCATGCCGGCCACATGACCACGGAAACGTCTTCAGAGAGCGCTGGCTCTTCGGCTTTGAAACAGAGATGAGCACGGCAACCCTAGAGTCGGATTCGACTGGCTTTCGAGCAAGGGAACCTTTACCTTTACCTTTTTAACAAAGGACAAAGTTATTACAAAAAAGAAGAATCTGTTTGACAAATAGGGAGTGGTACAGATGCTTCTCCAATTCCTGATCTGAAATCAGTATGGAAAAAGTCACACTCACTTTATTCCCCCAAGGGTGGGTATGTTATCATACTTTCACACAGGGCATCTGCGCTGGCCCTCATTTTGTTTATATCTGCTAGGCGAGGGACCGGCAGAATTTGGCGGTTCTGACAGGAAAGCTGGGGACACCTGCTCTCCCCCCCCCCCGGAAGAGGGCTCTAATGTTCTCACTGCTCCATCTTATCCCCCATTACAGTCGCACTGAAATGGCTGCCCTTCTTAACATGTGAAAGTAAAAGGTAAAGGTTCCTTTGCTCGAAAGCCAGTCGAGTCCGGCTCTAGAGTTGCGGTGCTCATCTCTGTTTCAAAGCCGAAGAGCCAGCGCTGTCCGAAGACGTTTCCATGGTCATGTGGCCGGCATGACTAAACACCAAGGCGCACGGAACGCTGTTACCTTCCCACCGAAGTAGTATCTATTTATCTACTTGCAATTTCTTGCTTTCGAACTGCTAGGTTGGCAGGAGCTGGAACTAGAGATGGGAGCTCACTCCGTCATGCGGCACCCGGGTCTCGAACTGCTGAACTACTGACCTTCCACAGCCTGCAGTTCAGCGTCTTAACCACTTGAGCCACCGCAGCTCCTAACATGTGAAGCCGTAGTCAAAAAGAGTGCCCGTGGGATGGCCTTTACCTTCATGCTGATCAGCCGCATCCGTTCCCCAGAAGAGCAAGACTTCCAACAGTGTGGTGTAATGGTTGGAGTACGGGATAAGGGCCTGGGAGACCCCAGTCCAGATCTCCACTCTGCTCTGGAAGCTTGCTGGGTAACCATGGGCCAGTCATACAATCAGACTAACCTGCCTCACAGGGTTGTTGGGAGGATAAAAATGGAAGAAAGAATGACATAAGCCACCTTAGGTTTTCATTGGGGAGAAAGGAGGGGTATAAATGAAGTATGTGATTAAATAAGTAAGTAAGTATGTAAGCCACAGAGCAAAATCCTCTCATTTTACAGAAATGTCGCTGCTTCTTCCCCACAGCCAGCTGCTGTTCAAGCTGATTCCTGTCTAAAGGGCCGTTATCTCCACCCCCCAGGGCAGCTGTATCTCGGAAGGAAACCTCTTCGGGAATGTGTGAGGTGAGCTGCGTGGATGAGGTTCAAAAACCAGCAGTGGGGAGCATGTGGCCCTCTGACCCCTCTACCTTGTTCCCCGGCAGTGGGCCTTGTGGGTCAGGTTTGGACGGACATGGGAGGGGCCCTGTGGGAGGTCATGCAAACAAGGAAACTCTTTGCCCTATGAAATTCCTTCAAGTCTAGGTGAATGTTGGAGGCAGGAAAAGGAAGGAGGGGCCAGTCAGGCCACTGAGCTGGGGAGCACGGTTATGTGGGAATGGCCGTCTGCCCTCACTCTTTGGCCAGCCCCAGTCCAAGGGATCCACTCTGGCTTTTGTCCTAGATCAACTACTTTCCCCCTGGCAATGGGAGCTGGCAACCCTAGGTGGGATGGACTTCTTCGCTGCGGGCCTCCTGCCTTCTCATTGAGTCCAACAGGGCAGATTTGTACATGGTCCTGACAGGGTTGCCAACTCCGGGTTGGGAAATTCCTGGGGATTTGGAGGTGGAGCCTGAAGAGGGTGGGGTTTGAGGAGGGGAGGGGCCTCAGCAGAATTATAATGCCTTAGATCCCACCCTCCAAAGCAGCCATGTTCTATAGGGGTACTGATCTCTACTGGCTGAAGATTGGTGTGATTCCAGGAGAACTCCAGGCCTCACCTGGATCACCATTTATCAGAGGCACAGGCTTGTACAGCTGTTGTTGTTTTTTCCACCTCACTGTCTGGGGAAAAGAGGATCAGGCCCTCACTTGCAGGTATTTCAAAAGGAAAAGCCACAAATTATGTAGAAGCGCACCCTTCATAATGGACACAATAGGTGTGCACTTTTTACTTTGGTATCAATGGAAACCAGAGCACAAACATTTCCTAAGAAGCAGCCCTTTATGAATGGCTCACCCGTGCTTCCTTCAGCCTAATGCAGGGCCCTGATTTCCTCCTGCAGATTCCCTCCTTTGGACTGAATGGTACATATTCTAATGAGCCTCACCCTGGAGAATGCTACAGTGGGGTCTGTTTACTTCTCTGTGCACGTAATGTCACCACCTGTTTGAGACTGGATTTACCTGGCTAGACTTTGAGAAAGAAAAAACTCCACCTGAGTGCCAGGCAAATATGTATGATAATAAATGATCACTCACCTGTACAAGGTGTGATCCACGGAGCGAAAGGCAGACAGTTGGTTAGATTGTGGCTGGCCAGATGTTCTCACCCGTGCAGAATTTTGTCCAGCACCAATACAAGGCTGTGGGCTGCATTCAGTTCGGAAGTTGCGGTTTGTACCGTCTGCATTAACATGCACAAGTCGGCCTTAGCTGTCCCACTAAAGCCAATGTGGAAAGGTTGTGACTTTATTTATTTGTTTGTTTATACATATGTGGAAAGGTTGTGACTTTATTTATTTATTTGTTTGTTTATACGGCGCTTTTTTCCTGGAACACAGACTCAAAGTGGCTTACAAGCATCAAAGGCATACAAAATCCAAGATAAATACAATCACTTAAAATTCTAATAACCTCACAACGTGCTCATGGTCCCATTACACACAAAAATTCAGAATGGGAGGAAAAACAAAACCCGCTGGCAGTCTGCAGGCCAATATACTCATTTGGGAGTGAACAGAAAAGGACTTCCTTCCAAGTAAATGTAATCAGCGTTCAGCTGAAAATTGCTTCACTTTGGCTGGATTACAACCGCTCTGTTAAAACAGTAGAAGTTTGGACCATCCTGAAAGAGCTGATAGATGGAGCACAAAGTGCTTTGTCATGCAATGTATGATTCACCAGTGGAACTCACTGCCACTCAATGGATCCAAAAATCTGTCAGCTAGAGATAAAGCCTCCATGTTCAGAGCCAGTCTGCCTCTGTCAGCCCATGGGGATGAATCAACAGGGAATGTTGCCATAATCCTATTAATTCACCCAGGCTGGGAGGGGGCATCGGATGGGACATTATTGGAAACGGAGGGCTATGCCTGATGGACCTTTGTGGTCTGACACTGGATGGCAATAATTATGCTTTAAAACAAGCATGGCTCTGGGTTCAAATTCTCCCTCCATTACGCTGCATCTGGTTCTGATAACAGTCTGTGGTATCAAGGTTGTCTGTGGTATCAAGGTTGGGGAGGAGAGCTGTTTCTTGCATGGGATTGACTGAGAGGCTGAATAAAACAGGAGACCAGTAACACCGTAAAGACCCACAACATTTACACGTTTATAAGGCTGACGTTCTAATGACAAATCCTTGTTGGTACATCTTCCAAAAAACAGAAGTATGCATAAGGGGCTCCCCAGGTTTTATTATATGTTTTGCATCATTTCCTGCTGCCTGCCCCCCCAAAAAACAACTTTCTTCTCGAACCTCCCTGGCTCTCTCCTTTCCATTTCAAACCACTACACCTTTTACTTTTCCCAACTTAAAATGCAGATCTTTCTTTGCTCAGATTCATGTGAGTGATTGAGGGCTGTGGATTTTGAGGGGGGGGAGGGGGCATCCCCCCCCCAACTGGAGTCTGTGCAGGACCTGTGGAGTTTTGGAGGGAGGGGGAATTAGAACATGATCTCATCACATACCCAGCTCCCAGCCCCCCCCCCATACAGTCTCTCTCTCTCTCACACACACACACATACACACATCCTTAAAATGCATCTTAAAGGGACAGAGCCCAGCATTGCAGAGAATGTGTGTCATCCTGAGCCGCCCACTTCAAAAACGCAAGGTTAAGGAAAGAGTTTTTCTGTGGCCTGCGATTTTTTTTCTTTCTTTCTTGGTTTTTTTTTTTTTTTTGAATGGAAAAGTGTGTGAGTCAAGATGTGTCACCGTTTGAAAAAACACACACGCGCCTAGACAAGAGCCCGGGTGTATATAAAGACCAATTTGTAGATTTAAAACACACACATACACATATACAAATACTGAACAGTTAAAAGCTGCTCTGGGTGACTTTTTTTTTGTAATTAATTTGGGTGTTCGTCCCCCCCCCCTTTTTAAACTGGACAAACTAGGGGGATTATAGATTTTTTTTTAACAAAATCAGGATTTTTTGGGGGGGTGACTGTTGGTTTTAAAAGTTATTATTTATTTATTTATTTATCAGCCTATTTATCTATTTATTTATTTATCTGTCCTGGAGGCAGTTGTCCTCTCAGTTTTTTTTGAGTGTGCACATACATCCATGTGTGTGAACTTCTCTACCTCAAAGGATCAAACCTCTTGCAAAGAAAGCAGACAGCAGGTGTGGAAGAAGTCTGCAACCCAAAGAAAACTTTTTTAAAAAAACAAAAGGGAGGGGAGGAAAGACAGACCCCCCCAAAAAAATGCAACTTCCAAATTAAAAACCCTGCAAGAATCCAACCAAACTCCAACCATCAGAGGACTGTTTTTGTTTTTTCTTTGACATCAAAGAAGAGGGAATTTAAACTCAGGGAAACGAAACCCTCACATCTTCCCAAAAACATGAAAAGTAAGTTTTACTCTTTAAAGTTTTTATTTTTAAAATTTTTAAAAAACAACACTTTTTTTGGATGCTGTTTAAATTAATGTTCCTGGTGCCTTGTTAAAAACTCCTGGCTTGACAGCGCAATCTGTCTCGAAATGTACAAATTGACAGATAATGTATGTGCCTCATGCACTTTGCATGATTTACGGTCTCCTATATCAAGTTTATTGCTTTTTAGTGGAGCGGTCGATTTTTGGCTTGGGTATACAGACAGTTTGCCTTATGTAACATTGCTTATGGATGGAACTTCTGGCGTCTTTAATGTTTAGGACCTATCGATGCTCTTTCTGGTTCTGGGGCTGAGGTTTGGAGGGACAGGCATCTGATTACCAGGCTTAGCTGGTTTTAAGACATCTCTCACTTGTTAGTGGTGTACACATGCAGTGGTATACACGAACCCCCAGCTGTGTACTGAAGCCTGGCTGCCTTTCTACACACCTTGGTTAAGAATTTATTGCTGCCTCCTCATCTTGGGTTCAGTCCCTTCAAAGTTAAGCTCTTTTACATCCCATTGATTTTGGAGGAAAGAGAATTCAGCTTTCTCTGCTGATGTAAAGGGCTTAATTTTGATGGAATGGTGTCAGTTTGTCATTTTTGCCTGGACCTTATTCACTTCTCCGTTTGAGCAGTTCTCTTGGCTTCTTGAGCTGGGGGGGATGGAATTTAGACCCCTTGTGCATTGCTCAAAGTGACTGGGTAGAGGTCTGATGTCTCCCCTATAAACACTTCTTTCTTTCTTTCTTTCTTTCTTTCTTTCTTTCTTTCTTTCTTTCTTTCTTTCTTTCTTTCTTCTTTCCCCTTCCCAAAATATATCTTACTGTATTTACTCAAATGCAAGACTAGGTTTTTTCCATCCCTGTTGAGCCATCAAAAGGGGGGAGGTTGTCCTACATTCACATGCAAGTTACAGTTATATGCAGCAACGATTGTTTGTACACGCATAACTTTTCCGGGGGGATGTATCTTACATTCAGAATCATCTTCCTTTCAAGTAAATCCAGTAATATGTGGCGGGGAAGGTGTCTCGTGCTCCCTGTCAGACCAGTTGGTCCAAGGTAAGTGGTCCTGGGATTGCAGCATCTTACCTGGCAATAATTAAGCTCCGTTGCTATCAGTGAGATTTATTTCCAAGGCAGACGCTTACAGAGCAAGGGGCGAGTCCAATAGGGCACAGAAGATGGAAGGCCAAAAGGCAGGTCAGAAGTTAATGTCCAAATATGCATTTAGAGGCAGGTTTTACATATCTTGGTTAAGGTCTCAGTACAACGTGAAAGGAGCACAGACCCTCCCTGTCATTATCGATTCACATTGCGTACTTCCCCCCCCCCAATAATCACAACCAAAGCTCACCCTAGACTCCTTTTGCCACCATAGAAAAGGCAGTGGTCTGTAACGAGCACAGCAAGAGGAGGTTCAAGTCCCTATTTAGCCATGATGCTTGGGCCAATCGTTATCTTTCAGCCGAACCTGTCGCACAGGCTTCTTGGGAACATGTGTGCCCTTATTTTTGTCTTTAGTACCTTTATCTCCTGCCTTTCCTCCTCCAGGGGTGGTGGACAGCATTCTCCCCTCCTCACCACAACAACCCTGTGAGGTAGGTTAGGCTGGGAAGGAGTGACAGTCCCAAGCAGTGTTCCCTCTAAGCTAAGTTAGTGTGAGCTAGCTCACAGTTTTTTAGCCTCCAGCTCACACATTTTTGTCTTAGCTCAGAAAGGATGGCTCCAGAGGAAACTAACTTATGCAGTGGCCAAATCACTCACTCACAACTTTAATGCCAATAGCTCACAAAGTAGAATTTTTGCTCAGAAAACTCCACAGCTTAGAGGGAACATTGGTCCCAAGGTCATCCTTGGCTTCCATGGCAGAGCGGGGATTGGAACCTGTGTCTTCCAGACCTTAGTCCAACACCCTAACCACTACACCAAGCCGGGCGTCTTCTTAGAACAAGAGTGCTGAGGTCAAATATAATGAATCCCTGTAATTTCGTTTCCTGGCGACCCCCTCTCCCACCAAAGGCAAATCTGCCCTTTTCATACATACGTAACACCCCCCCGCCTCCCCTGCCATAGCCAGCATCCAGGGCCGGCCCCAGTTTATTTTGCACCCTAGGCGAGGATCCCTTCTGGCGCCCCCCCCAACCTGTGTCTTCCAGACCTTAGTCCAACACCCTAACCACTACACCAAGCCGGGCGTCTTCTTAGAACAAGAGTGCTGAGGTCAAATATAATGAATCCCTGTAATTTCGTTTCCTGGCAACCCCCTCTCCCACAAAAGGCAAATCTGCCCCTTTCATACAGACGTAACCCCCCTCCGCCTCCCCCACCATAGCCAGCATCTTATCCCAGGTGACATGTGCCTGCCTGTTTTTGTTCGCATCACTCAGCTGCCATCAGTGCTCCCTTCACGCGACATACAAACACCCGTTCTTTCTTCAAGAGCAGAGACGTTCCGTGGCATCTCAGCCTGATATACGGGAGTGATACATCGGAGCCAGTCTTGTGGAGTGGTTAAAACGTGGGACTAGGATCTCAGATTGCCAGGTCCCCCTGGCCACCAGCGGAAGACGGGAAGGAAGGGTTGCCAGCTCCAGGTCAGGAAGCTCCTGGAGATTTGGGGATGGAGCCTGGGGGTGACAGGGGCCTCAGTAGGGTACAGTGCCACAAAGTCCACCCTCCAAAGCATCCGTTTTCTCCAGGGGAACTGATCTCTGTAGTCTGGAGATGAGCTATAATTCCAGGGGGTCCCCAGGCCCCACCTGGAGGCTGGCATCTCTATCTGGAAGACCCAGGTTTAATTCTCCACTGTGCTATGGACGCTTGCTGGGTGATCTTGGGCCATTCGCCCACTCTCGATCTAATCTGCCTCACAGGGGTGTTGTGAGAATGACATGAAGAGGAGGAGAATGATGTAAGCCCCTTTGGTTGCAATCAGAGAGAAAGGTGGGGAGGTATTAATGAAGCAAAGAAATAGAATAGTGACTGGCTACACATCAGCCGGGGCTGATCCACACATACGTGTCAACTAGGGTTGCCAAGTCTGGATTGGAAAATACCTGGAGACTTTGGGGGTGGAGCCAGGAAAGGGCGGGGTTTGGGGAGGGGAGGGGCCTTGGCATGGTACAATGCCATAGAGTCCACCTTCAGAGCCGCCATTATCTCCAGGGGAGCTGATCTCTGTCAGCTGGAGATCAGTTGTAAAAGCAGGAGATCCCCAGGTCCCACCTGGAGGTTGGCAACTCTAGTGTCAACCCCTGAGTGACACTGCCATTTGTGTGTGTGTGTGTGAATGAACCATCATAGATGAATAGAGCTTTCATTATTACCACAGCCAACACTGGGCGTTTGGGAGAGAGAAACCCATTCACCCATTCATCCGGGAGATCTCAAGGGACAGATTACCTATCAACCAATAAGAATTCAAGCGATGTTCTTATATGTGCGCGCCCATTCCTGCAGTCTTCATAATGCTGCTCTTGCTCACAAGACGAAAGAGGAAACCAATATGTACGTTTTGGGCAGTGTTGCGGTCGCTGTCACATGTTACGTCAGCATGGTCAGGGACCCACATGGCTGCAGGAAGGTATCAGTCAGCTCCCCAGATGGGTCTGCTGAGCCGTGTGCCAAGTTCCCATGCAGCACCAGCTCCAGACAGGGGTGGTGATGACACAGGCGCTTGCCGTGGGAGCTGGCCAAGCAGCAACCCATCAGAATAACCAGCCAGATCTCCAGCACTGCTCTTTGAGTCTTCAATACGTTTTCTCGGCAACGCTGGCTCTCCCACCCCCTGCCCAACCAGTGGAATGAGCTGCTGTTTGAGCAACAGAGGTAGGCCAATATAGTTGGGAAGGAGTCTTTGAATCTTTCCAAAGGCCACCTAGGGAATTTATGTCTGAGGAGAGATTTGAACCAGAGACTTCCTAGCTCGGACAGCACCAGAAATTAAGCAGCCATACTTGGTGTGTGCTAGGAGGCATGGCAGGATCACATGACCTCCCTTCTCCGTCTAGTTTTCCAAGCTTCTCGACTGGCAGGAGCATCCTTGATTTGAAACTTTTAACGCGCACACACACATTTTATAATCGTGGTTTGTTCTTCTGAAGACTCCTGTGGCATTTAACAGAGATATACCTCCCAGCACCCTGACATGGATGGCCGAGGCTAGCGTGATCTGGTTGGATCACAGAAGCGAAGCTGTTTCAGCCCTGGTTAGTACTTGGAAGGGAGACCACCAAGGAAGTCCAGGGTCCCTACGCAGAGGGAGGCAACAGCAAACCCACCTCTGTTTGTCTCTTCCCTTGAAAGGCCTATGAGGTAGCCATTCATAGATTCATAGAATGTTAGAGTTGGAAGGCACCTCGCAGGTCATCTAGTCCAACCCCTGCACACTGCAGGAGCGTAGCCGAAAGATAGTCCTACAACATACCTGAAAGATGGTAGTCCAGCCTCTGCTTGAAAACGTCCAGCGAAGGAACATCCACTCCTGAGGCAGTCTGTTCCACTGCTGATCCACTCTTACAGTTAGGAAGTTTCTCCTGATAATTAGCCAGTAACGACTCCCTTGTAATATCCACCCATTAGATCTAGTCTTGCAATCTGGAGCAAGAGAGAATAGATCCACTCCATCTTCTACATGACAGCCCTTCAAATACTTGAAGACTGCAATCATGTCCCCTCTAAGTCTTCTCTTTCCCAGGCTAAACATACCCAAATAGACTTCAGTTTGATGGCAGTTTCCACTCTACCTCACAGAACTTTAAAGGGCCAGAGTTTAATGGTGAAGGACGTGAAGAGGCTTCCCTTTGGAAGGTTAGGATGGTGCCTTCCCTGCAGTTCCTCTCCCCTCCTCTTCCCCCTGCCCATGAGGATGTGCGGCTGTTTGGGCAAGTCCAAAATGTGTGTTCCTTCTGTAAATCCATTCCCATCAAACACAATCATAGTTTCATAAAGATTCCCTTTTGTCGGATGTTAAAAATCTCCACTCCTAAATATCGGCTCACACGTGCGTGGACATCCATTGCTCTATCTGCCAGGATGTGTGAACTGGAAAGCAATGCCTATGAGGAGGCAGTGTGAAAAGTCTGTTGGCGGTCTCACATCAGTGGACTGTGATGCTCCTTCCACACACGACACGTCACGAAGGCATGGTTCACACATGCACAACAAGCTTGCAGGTATGAACTAGCCAAACATGGGAATGAAGGTCAGCTGATCAGGACATGTATTCGACAAGACTGCTCATGACTCGATTGCTCATCCCTTGATGACTTGCAGCTTCAGTGTGCGAACTGACACCACCGAGGTGCTGGGAAACACTCTGAACATTCTCTCTGGGGTGTTGGACCTCTGATGGCTCATTGGTACGTGGAGGTCATCACTTGATGCTGTAAGTGGGCAAGCGATGAGCACGTGTGTGAATCAACCTATTGCCCCAGTTATGTAAGTGAAGATGACTTCCAAGTAATGTAAGTGAAGATGACTTCCAAGTAAAGCATTTAGGATGAAAGCTGCAAACTCACCACCGGCATGCACCCTGTTTGCCTGCTAACCACGCAAAAGAGCTCCCAGAGGGCCCCGGGCTTTCTTGTGCACGTTGCTTTTGCACAACAGAATGCCCCCTCCCCTCGTCTGTCCCTATCTTGAAGACGGGTTATTCTGTTTGGTTGTTAGCCAAAAAGGGAAACGCTGAGCAAATGTTAGGTTCCCATCTGCAATCATCGCCCCATTCACAAGTTACAGTGCATCCACGTAGAATCCGTGTACGGGGCACCCTTGATTTTTCTTTATTTGTGTGTTTAGTAATTCTCATGTCTCTTGAATGCGTGTACATGCGATTGAACCCTCCACATTTGACCAGATGCTAGTCCCCAGTTTCATTTGTAGAGTGGTTCTTTTGTACCTAACAGATGTACACGTGTGTATGCGGGACGTTCGTGCATTTGCCGTAACATGAACAGATGTTTGATTTGAGTCCAGTAGCACCTTGGAGATCAACAAGAGTTTCAAGGGATGAGCTTTCAAAAGTCAAAGCTCCCTTTGTCAAACACAGGGCTAGAGCTGGTGATAGCTGTCTGTATAGTTTTGCTGATATCACAAGCTCCTATTGGCTAGTGCCTGTGAGGCCACTTGCAATGGCAACATAAATCCCTCCTCTTGGGGGTGCTATTTTGAGAAGGGGGGGGGAGGCCCTGACATTTCAGTAATGTAGTATGGATTTGCATGGTACTCTGCTATCACTTGCAATGGCAACATAAATCCCTCCTGTTGGGGGTGCTATTTTGAGAAGTGGAGGGGGGAAAGGCCCTGGCATTTCAGTAATGTAGGATGGATTTGCATGGTACTCTGCTTTGTTGGAAGACAAGGTTGTGGGTTGATGCTGTTGAACCAAACAGCTTGCAAGGGGGGGAAAGTATCAGTTTAGACACAAGGCATGTGGTTCATCTGGATGGAAATATTTGGGTAAAGTGGCCTTTGGACAGGCCAGATCATCTCTGTTCTCCGTTAACTGCTGCAAAGTATTATGGGATAGCTTCTGTTTTCTTCTCAGCCTGAGTAGCAAACGGAGGGCAAAAGGAGTAACTGACTGTCTGCTGAAGAATAGCAGTGTATTGCTGCTAAAAGTTCCTGACAACCTAGCAGTTTGAAAGCAAGAAATTGCAAGTAGATTAATAGGTACCACTCCAGTGGGAAGGTAGCAGCGTTCTGTGCACCTTGGTGTTTAGTCATGCTGGCCACATGACCACGGAAACGTCTTCGGACAGCGCTGGCTCTATGGCTTTGAAACGGAGATGAGCACCACAACCCTAGAGTCGGATTCGACTGGCTTTCGAGCAAGGGGACTTTTTACTGCTAAAAGTAATACTGAAGGAAATTACCCACTATTTGAACAGATCAGTGCCAACAAAGCCCTTTCTTTTTTTTGTGGGGAATGAATATAGCTTATGCCTTCAGAATTTCTGACCCAAAAGTGATCTTTGTCCTCTGTTGCTCCACATGAATTGTTTAGACTGGAATTGCCATGATTTATTCACTCAGTTCTTAGAGAAAATCCAGGTGATGTTGTAATCAGCCCTCTGCATTCCAGTATTTTCTGTGTGGGTTTTCTGGTTTTTTGTCCAGACTTAATTTGTGGTGATTCTCCCCTCAACTTATAAAGCAATTGCAGCGCTGTGCTGTCTTGTGTGGACCGCCAAAGCACTGAGGCTTTTCAGAGTTACTGTCTCTTTAAAATTTCTCCTCCTCCTCCTCCTCCTCCTCCTCCTTCCAGCTTCATTGATTACTTCCTACTCTTATGCCAGAGGTGTTTGTGACTATTCATGAATCAGTGGTAAATTATCTCTTGTTGGGGGAGGGGGGGATTAGGTATCAGTTTGCACTTTTAAATCAGCCAAAGTCACTGATAATTTTTTTTAAACCCTGTTTTATGGATGTTATATTATAATTATGGTACTTGCTAACAAGCAAAATGCAAAATCAAAAATTAAAAAATGAGCAGTGACTTCAGCTTGCTACAAAGTAAAAAGCAGCACGTAACTCACCCACCTTCAAGGGAAGAGGTGATGATTAAGCATTTATTCATGAATGCCAAGAGAACTGGGCAGCAGGTGGCTGGGGAGGGGGGGGGGGCAAGAAAAGAATTAGGCTGAAAACAAAGGAACAAAAGGAAAAGTGCTGGGGGGAGAGAGAGCTCTGCCAAAGGGAACTTCCTGGTAGACAATTAGCAGGAATTTGCCTATGAGGGATCTTATGAGGAATATAAAGCAATCTTCAGTGTATGTAGAACCTACACACACACACCCCGCAACTGAATGCAGATAAGGATCCTTCAGCAGCACAGAAAGATCATAATCAGTATGGATCCACCCCTAATGAGTCACTTAACGTTTACCTTCCTATAGTTTTAGTCAAAGTGTCTTGCCCCATTCTTGGCATATAGGCTGAACATCACCCCCCCTATTTCTTCCCACAATCCTTTTGGGATAGATCAAACTTGCACCAGGACTGCACCATTTAATTTTTCTCCAAGGCAAATATTACCTCTTCCTTTTCAGCTCACACTGAAATCTTCATCAGGTGGCTGAAGAGTTCTGTGTGATTCAAAAGCTTGCATATTTTGATACCAACCAACCACCTCCTACCAAAAAAAGGCTTAACCAATTTTTTTTTATCTCAGTTGTGTTTCTTGTTTTCTGGCACCAGCTGTCTGCATCCTGTCATGATTACTGAGTTTTTATAGCCAGTGTTTAGCGGGCAGTGGACTTTTACAATCCCCTATCTCATCTGCCCTCACAACAACCCTGGGAGGTAGGTCAGGGGACGGCTACCTCAGTGTGTCCTTTCAAGGGAGAATGAGCTAAGGATTGTGAAGCAATTTCGAATTAAAAGTGCTCTATAAACTTTGAGTAATATTTGGAGACGGGAGGTAAACTTGTTAACGGGGTACAAACCTTTCTTTATGGGGAAAAAGTGTCAGCCATGAAATCTGCTAGAGAGAGACGGGCCACGAATGGAGTTACAGCCAAGCAGGATCAAATGAGAGGCAAGATGCTACTTTTTTTTTTTAATAGCAGGGAAGAAAATTAAGTAATTAAATGGCCCTGCCATGAGGTAGAGTGAAGTGACTGCCTCAGGCGGCCAGTTTCTGTTATAAAAACTGAGTTTTTGGTCTGCAAAGGTGATGGAGAAGGGGGTGCAACGTAACTGACTAAATTTAACAGCCCACGTAGTCATAGCATCACAGATGGCTTTGCAGGCATTGTCTGTTTTTGGAGAGGATAACAGGTCCACCTTATGTGAGGATGCTGTTTGAATGGTCTTCATAGTGTCCTGGACCTCTCCTGAAATGGACTGCCCAAGGCAGTAAAGATGCCAACCTCCAGGTGGGACCCGGGGGTCCCCCAGATTCACAGCTCATCTCCAGACTACATAGATCAGTTCCCCTTGAAGAAAATGGATGCTTTGGAGGATGGACTCTACAGCATAGTACCCCACTGGAGTCCCTGTCCTCCCCAGGCTCCACCCCCAGATCTCCAGGAGTTTCCCAACCTGGATCTGGCAACCTTACCCCCCCCCATCCTCCCTCCCGCTGGTGACCAGGAGGGCCTGGCAACCCTACAAAGAAGAGGAGGAGGAGGAGATTGGATTTATACCCCATGGCCCTTCACTCCCGAAAGGTGTCTCAGAGCGGCTTACAAACTCCTTTCCCTTCCCCTCCCCACAACAGACACCCTGTGAGGTGGGTGGGGCTGAGAGAGCTCTTGACAGAGACTGCTGTTTTTCAAGGACAGCTTCTTATCAGAGCTACGGCTTGCCCAAGGCCATCCAGCCAGGTGCAAGTGGAGGAGTGGGGATTCAAACCCGGTTCTCCCAGATTAGAGTCCGCGCACTGAACCACTACACCAAACTGGGGAAAGATCCTTCTCAGGTCCAGAATGAAAAGGGAGTTTGAAGCTACACAGAATGGAAGGGGGCTGATCCGGCGGAAAGGGCTTCTCATCCTGAGTATCTGGGGAGTGTGAAGGTGGGTGGTTTCAACCCCACCTCCCCGTCATTCCAGCCATTTTCACCAAAGGATCGAAGGCATCGGACAGCCCTTGCCATCCCCCGGTGGCTTCATTTAAAGCTGTATCTCTCACACACACCCCGACTTAATAATAATTGTGTGCTGTCAAGGCGCAAGTGACTCATGGCGACCACAGGGCCACGGGCTCTTCAAGGCGAGAGGCGGACAGAGGTGGTTTGCCCTTGCCTTCCTCTGCCCGGTAGCCCCCGTCTTCCTTGGTGGTCTCCCATCCAAGGGCCAACTGTGGCCGACCCTGCTTCGCTTCCAAGCTCGGGTGATTTTGTTTTTATGCATGTAGAAGGGTCATCCTACAGAGCTCAGCTGTCCAAATAAGTGATGCAAAGGTAGTATGTTGGGCATATACCAGCTTGGCTTGGCTTCATCCCCCCCCCCACCAGCTTTTCAGATCGTTGGGAATCAGCTTTAGGAGGGGAGCCATGACGACATGAAAGTTTTCACTTTTCCGCCCACCCCCCAAGAAAGAAAAGCCAAAATTCTTGGGATCCCAGCCTAGGGTTGCCAGCCTCCAGTTGGGGCCTGGGGATCTCCCGCTTTTACAACTGATCTCCAGCTGTCAGAAGTCAGCTCCCCTGGAGAAAATGGCTGCTTTGAAGGGTGGACTCTATGGCACTGTACCATGCGGAGGCCCCTCCCCTCCCCAGACCCCGCCCTCTCCTGGCTCCACCCCCAAAGTCTCCAGGTATTTTCCAACCCAGACCTGGCAACCATATCCCAGCCTGAGAATACGTGCAGTGGCAAAACTGCACCTTGTGCTACATCGAGATTCCACGTTCCTTCCAGCAAAGAAGAGATGTTTCTCTTACCTTTGTAGTATTGATTTATATTGCATTTTACTTTTGCCTTTCTTCCAACATGGAGGTCCAGAAAGGCAGCAGGCAGAGGGTTCCCTGGAGGACTGTGGTCCAGGCTCTCTCTAGTCCCAGATCCGCTCTGCTTCAGCGTGGCTGTGAGCTTCCAGCCACGTGGGTTGCCAGCTGGCCTGGAGAGAAAAAAAACACATCCTGCCCTTTTAATAGAGACCTTAATGTGTGGAGATGGGCAGCTGCTGAGACTTCTCATGGCATGGAGGTCAACAGCATCACCTGGTAAACAACATCGCATTCAGCCTGTATTTAATGAGCAGGGTGATTTCTCCAAGCCATTTGGCAACCCTCTCTGGGACAAGCATTCGGGCCGGGTTTACCCTCTTAAGTGGTCACTTTTCTTCATGTCTGGCCCCTTCCTTCTGCACGGCTGTGCACGTATCTCTCCTCCAGCATCAGAGAGGTGTCTCCAAAACGGCTCTGGGCATGCTCATACTTCAGAGGCTTCCTAGAGAGGCACCGCAACAGGAACAAGCTGCCTTATCCAAGATGGTGCCACTCTAGGAAACCTACATGCAGTGGAGGACATGCCCAACACCGAGGGTTGCCCAACCAACGGGGGGGGGGGGGGGGGGGGGGGCCGGGAGAATTACAACTGAACTCCAAATGACAGAGATCAGTTCCGTCTTCTGTGGGAGGAAACGGCTGCCTTGGAAAGTGGACCTTATGGCATTATACCCACGCCAGTGTCCCTCCCCTTCCCAGACTCCATCCTTTCAAGCATCTGTGTGTGGAGAAGGGGCAGACGTCACTTCCATTTCTTACTAGTTCCATCTCTCTTGGAGGGCTCAAAGCAGAATATAGGAGGTCCCACTTGGGCCATTTTCTCACTGGTATTCTGTCCCGTCCCCAGGGCCGGCTCACTCACTAGGCGAACTAGGCGATCGCCTAGAGCGGGCCGGCGCTTAGGGGCACCAAACTGCACCCAGCCCCGTACTCTGAGAGTTTCTTGATTATTTGTGTTTTTCATTCTTCCAAAAATGCATAGTGAGAAAAGTGGTGGGGGCGGGGGGGGGGGGGAAGAAGGGATCCTTGCCTAGAGTGCAAAATAAGCTGGGGCCGGCCCGTCCCGTCCCGTCCTGTTTCTGCTTACTTTCAGTCCTGGTGCGGCGTTGACTGCACTGCTTAGGGCTTTTGCCGTCTTAGTTTTTAAACGTACATTATTTATTGTCCACCTTTCTCACCAAGACTCAAGGCAAGATTACATAGTGTAAACCAAATACAAATCAACAGGATCAGATCTCCAACAAATACCGCAGTGGGGGTTGGATTGTAGAAATCAGGAGCCAGCCAGAAATCTGAAACAGAGCTGAAGCACACCTGATAACAAAGCATAAGCATTTAGACACGACACGTTAAACAACGCAGAAATTATATAGTAGGAGGACACGATAACAGACGAATCACAGTCGTATTGGCCCCGGCCCCAAAGATATACGGCTGTCCTCGACCAGGGCCAGGGTCTTTTCGGCCCTGGCCCCAACCTAATGGAACTCTCTGCCAAACACCGTCGGGGCCCTGCGGGACCTAATGCAGATCCGCAGGGCCTATAAGGCAGAGATGTTCCGCCAGGCTTTGGGATGAGGACAGCAACGGTTTCCATCCTGGCTGGCACCCTCTTCTCCAGGCTGCTCTGTTCCTCTTCCCCCCCCACCCATGAGGTGGCTGCAGTCTGGAATGAGAAGAAATGGTGAAATTTCACCATCTGATTTCTTTTAGATTTGCTGTATTAGTACTGTTTCTGCATTTTATTCTATGGTTTTGATGTTTTTATCAAATGTTGTATATCATCCAGAGCAATCAACAGATTTAATTAATACTAATAACAATACATTATCTATTCCTTTATTAATGCAACTTCTGGACCCTTTCATTACACTGCAGCCCTATAGCCTGTGCAGTGAGGATCTTGACTATTAATATTCAGAATTTCCTGCTTTGTAGAATTGTGGGAAAACATCAGCCTGTGTGTGTGTGGAGCGGGGTGTGTGTGTCCTCATAGCCACACGTTCTGTGCTTTCAAAAATTTGAAAATGCAGGCTGTTAAATCTGAGTGTTCATTGACTTTACCTGTGTGGGAACAGTCCTGTTTCGAGGCCTATTTGGGAAGCATTAGCATTGTGGGAACAGTGGGTTTGCCACCTGTCCTGGAGAAAAATGTCCTTTCCACAGGGGTCCTTTTGTAGAAAAAGAGCTGCAGGAGCTCATTAGCATAACTAATAAGCTATTAGCATAATAGTTCATTAGCATATGTCACGCCCCCTGACATCACCAGAAGTGATGTCAGAAGGGGAAGCAAAAAGGGAGGGAGGCATCGGCCAAGGCGGGCTGGGTGGGGGGACGAAGAGAGAAGGGATTTAAAGTTTACATATGGAGAGACTGCACTGCTGCTGCGGCACGACTAGGGCTCAAATGGTGTGGCCCCGCCCAGCGTGTGACGTCACTTCCGGTGACGCTCCGGCGGCGCGCGCGCGCGAGGACGACTCCCGGACGGGAAGGAGCCTCCCCCGCCGGTGAGTCAAAACAGTTTGGCAACCCTAGGCACGACTGTAGAGCGAAGCAGCTTGGGGGCAGGGAGCTGGGGGCGGGGCTTGCCGCCACCACCATTTGTGCCTGCTCCTGGGCTCCCGGAGCGGCGCTCTGGTGCGCTCCAGCCCCAAACGACCCCCGCCTTTCCCTATAAAAGAAGAAGTAAGAGATTGGATTTATACCCCACCCTTTACTACCTGAAGGAGTCTTAGAGCAGTTTACAATCCCTTTCCCTTCCCCTCCCCACAACAGACACCCTGTGAGGTAGGTGGGGCTGAGAGAGCTCTCTCGAGAACTGCTCCTGAGAGAATAGCTCTGAGAGAACTTGTGACTGACCCAAGGTCACACCAGCAGCAGCATGTGGAGGAGTGGGGAATCAAACCTAGATTAGAGTCCATGCTCCCAACCATTACACCAAATTGGCTCTTAAGGCTTATCATGTGGAAATGGGCAGGTGAAGCTTTTCATGGCATGCAGGTAGATAACATCACCTGGGAAATAACAACCCATTCAGCCTCTGTTGAAGGGGAAAGAACTTTTCCTCCAGGCCAATTGGCAAATCTAGTGGGGGGTCCACTACAGGTCAGTTATGTCTAGTGATCTGGAGGCAGCTGTTCATTGCTTGCCTGGATAGTTCAAGTTGGATGGATGGCTAAAGGTATATTTCTGTGTGTCAGGTTGTTTTCATATGCTTGAATGTACTGCTGCCCGTTTCTGGGTGTATTTCTCAGTAGCCGGTTCACCAATTAAGCCTCATGCCTTTGTCTGTATGTTTGGAAGTTTGTGTCTTTGTACACATTGCCGTATCTATGCAACGTGCGTCTTCATGCCTGTAGCCATGTGGGGCTCACTGGACATGAGAGATGACAGTGCGCATGGTCGTGCATCACTGGGGGTGTGATGAGGAGGCACTTGTGAATTTCCTGCATTGTGCAGGGGGTTGGACTAGATGACCCCGGGGTTCCCTTCCAACTCTATGATTCAATGATTTGCAGAGGTTGCCTGCGGCAGCTGTAGCCACCCTGACTGGCTGCAACTCACGCCTTCCCCGTTCTCTCTCTCTCTCTGAGCCACTTTACGAGACTTAGTCCTGCCAAGCCAGGCCTGTAAATCCCAGAGCTGTGAAACCAACCACCCCCCTGGGGGACTCTGTGGTGCGCCACGCGAGTCGCGACGCCGTCTTGTTCTGTCTCCCGCAGTTCAATCCCGGTGTCTGTTCTGGCTCGGAAGAAGTCGGGGGGCCAGAACTCCCAGCAAAAATCCCACTTTCATCTCAGCATCACTTTGATCTAGCTAGAATATGTGTGCAAGCACAATCTCTCTCTCTCTCTCTCTTTCTCCATCTGCTAATCTCCCCACCCCTGTATTCCAAGGGGGGGGGAAGGGTCTGGTGCGCCAGGTGCTCCGGGGGCCCAATAATTCAAGCCCCGCTATCCATTCCTCCCTCCTCTGCTGACGTCTGCCTAAAGGGCCACTTTGGTGTTACCTTTTCAAGGCACACTTTGAAGGGCACACCCACAACCATAACATGGCACACAGCGGGCGCAGTTTTCAGCGGAGTGTGTAATGGAGATCACTGCTCCTGAGAGCCCAGGTGGGCCGTGGTGCTTGGCCACTCGTGTCCCGGGCAAAAGACCCACTTTGGCCACTGTGCTGCGTGCAAAACAGCCATACCCAGGGCTATTTTTGGGCAGGAACGCACAGGAACGGAGTTCCGGCTGGCTCCCAAGTTGGCCACGCCCAGCAGGAACTCATTAGCATAATAGGCCACACCCAACAGCAGAAACTCATTAGGATTGGCTACATTAGGGGTGTGTGACCTAACATGCAAAGGAGTTCCTGCTACAAAAAAGCCCTGGGTTTTGACAACAAACAAGGTAAACAGAATAACAAGCAAAAGGTGGGTGTGGCTGGATAACCACACTTCTGGTAACATGGGGGTGCGGCCTAATATGCTAATGAGCTGTGCTGTCAGGGGTGTGCCCTAATATGCTAATGAGGGGGCCAGGGATGGCCTTGGCGGGGCTTCCTCGCACTCCCGCTGGCCTTGCAGGTCCACCGCCGTGTCCCTGATGTCAGGGGGTGTGGCATATGCTAATGAGTTATGCTAATGAGTTCCCCTAGCTCTTTTTCTACGAAATGACCCCTGATAACAAGCAAAAGGTGGGTATGGCTGCTTGACCACACTTCTGGTAACATGGGGGTGCGGCCTAATGTGCTAATGAGCTGTGCTGTCAGGGGTGTGACCCAATATGCTAATGAGTTTCTGCTGTTGGGTGTGGCCTATTACGCTAATGAGTTCCTGCTGGGCTTTTTCTACAAAAAGAGCCCTGGCACCTATTCATTTACCTGCCAGACCTCATGTACAGCCTGCCGAGAGAGGCTCGCGATATCCACCCTCCGTGGTCATGCAGACTCTCTTCCGCCGGATCCATTGGTCTGACTCAGTAGACCAGAACCTTACCTGCCTGCCTGCCCGTCGTCCAGTCATCCTTTTCTCCAGCCCCTTCCCCGAGTCTCCCTCCCCGCAGGCGAGATTCTCGCCAGTTGATCCCCAGATGCATTTGCGCAGGAGTCTCCATGACAGGCACAGGAAGGCATCCCCTGGTAGATTCAGTGCTGTGTCACCTCCATTGATCTCTGGTTGTGTTTGTCACGCCAGGAGGTGGAGCAGCTGAAGGGTCGGTGGTTTTCAGGGTGGGGTTGTTTGGGGGAAAGGGCCGTTTAATAGAGTCCCTGGTTCACTGCTTTACAAGGCAGTGCGGGGTGGGGGGACACCAAAGCCTGCTCTGTCCGCTCTGCTCTGAGTTTGCAGAGAAGTTACACCGACTAAGTGGATGGAGGGATGGATTCACACTTATTGCCCCTGGGATATGTCTTCGTTTAAACTTCCCGTGTCCCGTGGTTTCTGCACAAGAAATTCAGGGCAGATTACAGCCACCCTGTATTCCCAGCTCCCTTAAACTAGAAAAGCAATCGCATGCGAACAAAGCCAGTGTTGATAACAGCACAGAGAGTGCCTTGGCTGGATCAGACCAAGATCCATCTTCTACGGTATCCAGGAGGGGGCCCTCTGTGTGTGTGTGTGTGTGTGTTTGTATGTATGTGTGTGTGTGTGAACCCACGCACTCCTTTGCACGTTCAGTATTTCTGGAACTGGGATTATGTGAACCAGCCTGATGGTTATAAATATATGGGATTTTATTCCCCTAATAATGTCCGATGCTTTGTTTTCATTCCATCTGTCGGTTGCAGTTGATCCTGCTATAATGACTCCAGCCTTGCCTTGGTTTCTTCTTGGGCCAAGGAGGAAAGGTTTACTGGAGCAGACAGGGACAACTGAAGCTGCCTCATTAGATCGTTGGTCTGCCAAGCCCATTGCTCTGGCTTTTGAGAGGCTGTGACTTAGTGGTAGAGCATCTGCTCTGCATGCAGAAGGTCCCAGGTTCAATTCCCAGCATCACCAGGCAGCAGGTGAAGTGAAAGACCTCTGCCAGTGACCCTGGAGAGCCACGACCAGTCAGCGTGGACAAGTCTGACCATGACAGACCAAAGGTCTGACTCAGTATAAAGCAGCTTCATGTGTTCCCCATCCTCCTGTAGGGTCTTTGACATCTGGAGTCAAGAAAGGTCTTGGCTAACCCTGCAACCTGCAGTCTTTCAACCAGAGATGCCCCCAGGGGTTGAAACCAGGACTCGATGCGTGCAGCACAAGCCACGGCCTCAGATCTGGGAAGACAAATAGGTTAAGGGCAATGCTCTCTCTAAGCTGTGGAGTCTTGTGAACAAAAATTCTACTTTGTGAGCTACTGGCATTAAAGTTGTGAGCGAGTGATTTGGCTACTGCATAAATTAGTTTGCTCCGGAAACATCCTTCCTGAGCTAAGAGAAAAATGTGAGAGGCTAAAAACTGTGAGCTAGCTCACACTCACTCAGCTTAGAGGGAACACTGGTTAGGGGGCAGGCAGGGGGAAAGGAAGGCTGTGAAGGAATTCAGGATAGACAGCGAGAGCCCTGCTGGATCAGACCAGTAGTCCATCTCGTCCAGCATCCTGTCTTACACAGCGGACAGCCATTTCCTCTGGAGGGCCGACAACAGGGCATGGAGGTCGAGGCCTACCCCTGATGTTGCCTCCTGCCTCTGGGATTCAGAGGTTGACTGCCTCTGAACATGGAGGTTCCCTTCAGTCACCACGGCTCGTCGGCATGATAAGACCTGTCCTCCATGAATCTGTCCAATCCCCTTTTAAAGCTCTTTATTCCCGTGGCCATCACTACATCCTCTGGCTGCGAATTCCACATTTTAATCATTCCGTGTTTCATTTATTAAAAAAGGAAAGGGTACGTGCCTGCCCAGAACAGAAACTTGGCAGGGGATTCCTTCCTCCCCACCTCCCCCCCCCCAAATTCCCTCAGTTGTCAACCTACCAGCCAGCCTCTTCATAAGGCAGTCAGGTCCACACACATTTCCCCACCACCACTCCAGGACAGGGGAAAGTCTGTCAGGTATAACCTGTTGGATCACATGTGATGGGGAAAGCTACATCTAGAGGAATTCTTGTTTATAGAGGGGGGAAACAAGGGGAAACCAGCTCTTTCAAATCCCCGCTCGCGCCATGGAGGCTCACTGGGTGACCTCAGGCCAGTCACACGCTCTCCGCCTAACCTACCTCACAGGGTTGTTTTGAAGATAAAAATAAAGGAGAGGAGAATAACATAAGCTGCTTTGGGCCCACTGGAGAGAAAGGTGGGGTACAAACGAATTAAATAAACACATTGTCAATCAACTGTCTTGCTTCATGGGTGACTCAACCCAGTTTTTGGTGCTTGGAAGAACAATCTCTGTAATACTGCCTGGCCTGACCCCTCATTGTCTGCAAAAGCCAGTGTACCAGATGATGCATGTGTCCTTGAAGAGGAGTTCCCACTGAGTCCTCCTCAGATCGCAACCATGAGGGTCTTTCCCCATCTGAGCCCCTCTTTTGCTGTTCGGGTGTTTTGTGCAAAAGACGCAGAAGAGGCGAGAGCAGTTTTACAATCTGCCGTCTAGTCCAGCGGCCCTTAGCTCTGAATCCGCCACGGCCGGCCCAAGTACTCCACATTATCATCGAACGCTCCGCAAACCACAAGTCAAAAAAATGAGGACATAAAACCAGCATTCCAGACAAGGCAACGTTATGTATTTAGGTATATTTATGATACGTGCATACGATACACAGATCTCAGGCATGCGTTCAATGAGGCCCTTGTGCCGGAGGGCCGGCCGCCAACTCCTGAACGTTCGGCTCGATTCCTGTTTGCTCCGTGCCGCTTTTTAAAGGGCCCGCGGGAGAAATCCAGGATCTGGGATTTCATCCTCAGGGCAAGGTGTGCGGGGTAAAAGAACTCCCCTCTGCTACCCTCCCCCCAAAGTTCTGAATACCCTCTCCCAGTTCGCAGATTGCCCCCCCCCCGGGGGGGGTTGTATGGACCCCGCTAAGAATCACTGGTCTAGCCAGTGTTGGTAACTGGATTTCAATTTCATAAGTGAGCAACTAAAAGGAAAAGTTTGCGCTTCAGCTATGAAAATAACTGTCAGTGCTAGCGGAGTGAAGCGGGGTCCATAGATGGCTCCAAATCATGGTATCAAATCAGGGCTGCCACCAGTGTTCCCTCTAAGCTGAGTTCGTGTGAGCTGGCTCACAGTTTTTTAGTCTCCACCTCACAGATTTTTGTCTTAGCTCAGGAAGGATGGCTCCAGAGCAGTGTTCCCTCTAAGCTGAGTTAGTGTGAGCTAGCTCACAGTTTTTTTAGCCTCCGGCTCACACATTTTTGTCTTAGCTCAGGAAGGAGGGCTCCAGAGCAAACTAATTTATGCAGTGGCCAAATCGCTCCCTCACAACTTTAATGCCAGCAGCTCACAAAGTAGAATTTTTGCTCACAAGACTCCATGGCTTAGAGGGAGCATTGCTCCAGAGCACACTAATTTGTGCCGTAGCCAAATCACTTGCTCACAGCTTTAATGCCAGTAGCTCACAAAGTAGAATTTTTGCTCACAAGACTCCACCAGCTTAGAGGGAGCATTGGTTGCCACCTGACCAGGACAACGCACACCTCCTGCGCTCCTGGGCCTTCAGTAGCATCTTGATCTGCAGGATCCAGCAGGTGTAGCCTTTTTCACAACATGGAGATAAAGACAATCGCCTGTCAGTTCCCACAGGTCAAAGCACAGGAGCAGGGCCAGCAGAAAAAGAAGAAGTTGGCCACCTTCTCCCAGATTCCCTTTTCACAAGGGTCAGTGCTGGCAAAAAGCCAATGAAAAGTCAGAGGTTCTGTATGCAGATCTAACAAACTGGCCCCTCTGATCACATCCATGAATCAGTGAACATTTTTTGATCCCGGGGGCGATAAAGCCCTTCTTTGAAACGCAGGCCAAGTCCCTGGCTCCTGGCGAGGGAAAAATCTGTAGCCCGTTCTCTAAGACAACATAGGATGGCTTTTCCATGAAAACACCTTGACTCACCCCCTCCTCTACCCCTCCCTCCTTCGACAGCATCACTATTTCCGAATACCGGCCCCGGCTTCTTTTTTCCTTACCTCACGGCAAAGGCGCCGGGATGACTCTGTCACGGGGCAGGAATTCCCTAACCAACCAGCCCCTCCTTCCCCGTCTCTCTGCCAACCAGCCGATGCTCAATACTCTTGCCAGACGCTTTGCGGGGCACCCCTGGGCCGTTCCTCCCTCCCCTCTGGTCCCTTTGTGGCAAACCCCGGGGGCCTTTCCTTGCAGACGAATGCCCCAGCAGTGCAGCTTCGAGTCCCCACAGAGTGCAATGCAAACCTGAGACCGGTTAAGGTGCATATTTGGTTTTTAAACTGTCACTTACTCTCCCGCAGGGACAACAGCCACACTTACAAACAAAAGAGATACTCAGGAGGAGCACAGCAGGGCAGCCTGGCGCAGTTGGTTACTGTTAAAGGGGAGAAAATTCATTATTATACTTTTACCACCATACAGGGAGTTCTGCCTCAAATTCTGGAGGGTGTGCACCGCGTGGCCCCTTGGGTGCTCATGCGCATGCATGTATCTATGTATGTTCCTAGGGGCAAGATGCATCCACCCAAGAGACGGAGACTTAGCTTCTAGAGATTACAGACAGGAGGCCAAACCGTGACGACAGACAAGACTCGCAAAGTGCCCAGAGGGCCAGGAAAGGGCCAGAGACCCTGAGATGCATGAGGGGAATTGGGCCGCGTGTTGCTGTCTGCCCTGCACTTGGATCTGCCCAGAATTGGAAGGCCAGGCCTTACTCTGATTTTTGTCTCTCTCCAGACTGGTTGTGCCGAGTGTTGGTGATGCTGCTGAGCCTGTGTGAGGGTTTCTGGGCTGTGCCCGGCCCCCGGCTACGGCCTTCGGATCCCCGAGCCGAGTTCGATTCCATCGTCAACCTGGCCAGGAACCTGCTGAGTGACACCAAGAACCTCTTCAATCACTTTGTAAGTCCTGCCACCTCTGCTCGAACTCAGACCTGTCCACAGAGCCAAGCAGGGCTGGCGTCGGCGTCCCCTGAGGTGGGGGGGCAGCAGCTGCCGGGGCCCAGGGCTTTGGGTGGGTGGGACTCACTGCCACTGACGCCTCCCCTGCTGCCCACATGCCCTTTCCCCACCAGCTTGCTTGTAAGCAATGTTCCCTCTAAGCTGTGGAGTCTTGTGAGCAAAAATTCTACTTTCTGAGCTCCTGGCATTAAAATTGTGAGCGAGCGATTTGGCTACTGCATATGTTAGTTTGCTCTGGAGCCATCCTTCCTGAGATAAGACAAAGATGGGTGAGCCGGAGGCTAAAAAACTGTGAGCTAGCTCACACTAACTCAGCTTAGAGGGAACACTGCTTGTAAGCACTCTGCCACCCATGCTGAGAGCGGTACGTGCTGCCCAGCATCGTCAGAGAATGGGCGTGTGGGTGGCGCAGGCCTCTGTGAGTGCAGCTGGTGAGCGGGCCCATGAAAGGGCGGGGGAAGGATGCGCTGGCATGTGGGTCAGTGGGTGGGTAGGAGGGCATGAGAGGGAGGCCTGGTGGTAGGTGGGGAGGGGCAGGGCGCTCTCTGCCCAGAGCCCCTCAGAATCTGGGGCCAGCCCTGGAGTCCAGGGGGAGGGCCTGGGGTGGGGTGGGGGGCAGCTCAGCGAAGAGCTGGCGGTGAGGTTGGCATTTTGCCTTCTGGCCCAGCCAGCGACACCCCCAGGAGAGGTGTCAGGTTTAGATGGTGGCTGGAAGCTCCGTTGTCTTCCTCTGGGGTCTCCCTTCCTCAAAAGAGAAAGACTGAAAGAAAGTACAAAGAGCCCCTTTGAAAGTAAAAGAAGAATCTTTCCGCAAGTTAGATTCCCCCCCCCCAAAAAAAGAAATTTAAAACGTGTTTGTTCTTTAAAAAAATGTAGGCTTCTGCTTCCCCTGCCCTCCTGTGCAGTTGGGCGGCAGGGCCTGCCATTAGCTGATTCCCATTTTTCTTCCCTGCACAGAAAAACCGCTATCCTGCTGAGGGGGAGCACAAACTGGAAACGCTCCCCGTTTTGTCCATGAATGCCGTGGAGCTTGCCAACATCCAGGTGAGAGGCCTCCTCTCCACACCCCCCACACCCCAACCCCCTCTGGGGTCCTCCTCTGGACCACGCTTCGCTTCCTGTGCAAAACCTCTCCTCAGGCGTCTGACAGGAATACAGGGGTCACCTGAGGGAATACTGACTTCCCACAGCTACCGGGACGGCGGTGGGCTTCAGATCCCTCACAGGGACTCCAGTTTCCTTTTCCCTTTAAATACCAGTTCCGGATTCCTGGCCATGTTATTTGGGGCTTTGCCTTAGGACAGTGGTGGCGAACCTATGGCACGGGGGCCAGAGGTGGCACTCAGAGCCCTCTCTGTGGGCACGCGTGCCATCGCCCCAGCCAGGCCCAGACCATCATTAAAGTGTCGAATTCTCTCTGCCAAATAATTTAAAGTAAATGAAAGAATTTGGGATTGGTTTCCTTACTTTGTTTGGATCCTCTTAAGTTAATGTATGAGTTGTTTTTTCTAAAGTAAAACCTCAGTATTCAGGTTAAGAACATAAGAACATAAGAGATGCCAATGTTGGATCAGGCCAAAGGCCCATCCAGTCCAACACTCTGTATCACACAGTGGCCAGAAATACCAATGCCATCAGGAGGTCCACCAGTGGGGCCAGGACATTAGAAGCCCTCCCACTGTTGACCCCCCCCAAGCACCAAGATGACAGAGCATCACTTGCCCCAGAGTCCCTATCTATACCTTGTGGCTAATAGCCACTGATGGACCTCTGCTCCATATACTTATCTAATTCCCTTTTGAAGCCGTCCATGCTTGTAGCCGCCACCACTTCCTGTGGCAGTGAATTCCAAGTGTTAATCACTCTTTGGGTGAAGAAGTACTTCCTTTTATCCGTTCTAACCCGACAGCTCAGCAATTCCATGGAGTGCCCATGAGTTCTTGTATTGTGAGAAAGGGAGAAAAGTACCTCTTT
>NW_015168053.1:293850-298171 GCF_001447785.1 Gekko japonicus
GGTAAGTCCCCACCCCCCCACCCACCCGTGGTTGCCTCCTTGGGGGCCAGTTGTTGTCTCTCAGCCTAACCTACCTCACAGGGCTGTCAGTGTTGCCAGGACAAGTTGGAGAAGATGGCTGTAAACCGCTTTAGGTCCCCCGCTGAGGAGAAAAGTAGGGTATGGTCACAGGGCTCTTTTTGTAGAAAAAACCCAACAGGAACTCATTAGCATAATAGGCCACACCCAACAGCAGAAACTCATTAGCATATTAGGCCACACCCCCTGACAGCACAGCTCATTAGCCCATTAGGTTGCACCCCCATGTTACCAAAAGTGTGGTCATCCAGCCACACCCACCTTTTGCTTCTTATTCTGTTTACCTTGTTTGTTGTCAAAACCCGGGGGCTTTTTTTGTAGCAGGAACTCCTTTGCATGTTAGGCCACACACCCCTAACATAGCCAATCCTAATGAGTTCCTGCTGTTGGTTGTGGCCTGTTATGCTAATGAGTTCCTGCTGGGCATGGCCAACTCAGGAGCCAGCCGGAACTCCGTTCCTGTGCGTTCCTGCCCAAAAATAGCCCTGGATGGATAAATATATTCTTAAAAACTTAACCTGTGTCCCTTTGTCCCCAGATGGTGAAACTCAGCCTCCCGCGGCCCAATGACCCTCTGCCAACCCTCCCATCCCACGGCACCCACTGGTCCGTGGTTCAAGCAGGACACGCCATTGTCCACTCGTTTCACCTGTATTTGGACTGGGCGGCCCGCGCGCTGGTTCTGATTCGGAACAAGCTGTGAACCGCCAAGAGATGGAACCACCACGGGTATTTTGGAAAGCCTCCCCACGGACCTGGAACTGTTCAATCCCGCTCCAGAGGAAGAGGAGGAGGAGGAGGATGCAAGGAAGGAAAAGCAAGTCCGTGAGACAGGGCACCACTGCGTTCCTCCTCCAGGGGGTGCTGCAGGGTGGGAGGGGCGAAGACTTTTGGCCCAATCATTCCCTTCCTACACTTGGGGGACATTGTGGAATGAGAGGGGACTCTTCTAAATCTCAGAACAACCACCTCATCTCCTCATTCTTCCTAAGGGGCGCCGGCAAGCATGGGAAAGCAGCTGGGAAGGGGTGCGTTTCTGGTCTGGCCTCTCTTGTTCGTGGATCACTGTAATCTGGATTGGATGGGCTACTCTCTGTGGATTATGGGGGAGGGGACACCCTTCTCGGTACCAGAGTGATGGAATCCATCAGTGGCTGTTAGGAATTTGGCTACGAGAGACCAGTAACGGCCGCCAGTCTGCTCAAGCGCATTTCCAGTCTTTCCCTCATAATACGCACAAATTAGGGCACGTGCTCCGTTGGCACAGAGGGCATCCCCGGCTGATTGAGAGTGGCGCAGGAATATGCCCCGGAAACTTCCGTGGCACCTGGACCGAGAAAGAAAGGATTCCTTGAAGGCTGGAAGATGCATCTTGGTTTAACTCAGCAGCAGCAGCAGCGCCCTCTCCTGGCCTGATCACATCAATCACCTTTACCTCTTTCTGTCCCTTGCTGTCTGTGGGAAATGCAGAACAAAGCCAAAACGGTGGCCTCAATTCAGCATAGAATGAATGGTCTTCCTCACTCACTCACTCCCTGCTGGATTGAAGGGTGTGATCAATCACCAGGGAATCCCTAACTGGGCAACACATTTTAAAACTCCCCCCCCCCCCATCAAGAGACGTTATCCAAAGCCACAGAGCAGGGCTCCCTCTTGAAAGGCCTGGACTACACACCTGGCAAAACAAAGGGCTAGACGGAGGCAATAAAAGACTTTACCATGTCGGAATGCAGGTGGGAAGTTCCATTTTTAATGGTCTTAAATGGGGAAATTTTAATCGATATGAAGAATATACTAAAACATTCTCAGTGATCTTGGGGTTTTTTTTACCCTTTGTGGTAATTGTGGCTTTAAAAAAAAATAGATGAGCATGAAAAATGTGATTCTGCATCTTCACTTAGACATGGTACAGTCCAGGGGTCATTTCGTAGAAAAAGAGGTGCAGGAGCTCATTAGCATAACTCATTAGCACAACTCATTTGCATATGCCACACCCCCGGACATCACCAGAAGTGTGTCAGAAGGCAACACCCACCACTCAGTCTCCACTGGACTTTGGACTGCTAGCTATTGGAGGGGGGGAACGTGCAGATCTGCCCTCGCGGAGGAGGGAGAGCTTGTACCTGACGGCGGGCTGGGGGGGGGGTGCCCTGAAACTTAACCTGGCTGCTTCTTGCTCCTCATGGCCCAACTGAGGGCTGTTGGGAGCAGGGGGCGGGGCTTGCTGCATGTGCCCACCCCCTGGGCTGCTTGCTGCCGGAGCTTCGCTCCTGTGTGCTCCTGCAGCAAATGAGCCCTGGTACAGTCCATTCTACCCCTCTCCACATTCCACAGCCTCATTCTGCTGCATGGGTCATACTACCCCCCAGAAGAGGGGTTCTCCTTTCTCCCCCACTGGGAAGGGGTTGCCTCTGAAGAATCTGAAAGGAGATTTCAGAAGTTTAGGAACATTTCTGTGGTAGAATTTAGTCAATTAGATTTGTTTTTAACAATCCCCCTGCACCAAATCTGGATTGTTGTTGTTGTTGTTGTTGTTCAGTCGCACAGTCGAGTCCGACTCTTTGCGACCCCATGGACCAGCTCCCTCCAGGCCTTCCGGTCTTCCGCCATCCTCTGAAGTTTGCTCAACTTCATGTTCGTTGCATCGATGACACTGTCTAACCATCTCATCCTTTGCCGTCCCCGTCTTCTTTGACCTTCAATCTTTCCCAGCATCAGGGTCTTCTCCAGGGAGTGCTCCCTTCTCATTTGGTGGCCAAAGTATTTGAGCTTCAGTTTCATTATCTGGCCTTCCAGGGAACAGTCAGGGTTGATTTCTTTGAGGATTGACTGATTTGATCTCCTTGCAGTCCAAGGGACTCTCAAGAGTCTCCTCCAGCACCATAGTTCAAAAGAATCTATTCTTCGGCGCTCGGCCTTCCTTATAGTCCAACTCTCACAGCCATACATGACTACTGGGAATACCATTGCTTTGACCATGCGGACTTTTGTTGGCAGGGTGATGTCTCTACTTTTTATCATGCTGTTTAGGTTCGCCATCGCTTTCCTCCCAAGGAGCAGGCGTCTTTTAATTTCATGACTGCTGTCACAGTCTAAGTCTGGTTTTGTTTTATTATTGTCGTCATTGTGGTCATTATTATTATTATTATTATTATGTTATATTATTATTTTATGGATATTATTTTATTTTGAGCATCTCCCAAGTATTTATTGATCAGCTGTGTCTCTCTTGTTTTTCTTCTTCTTTTCTTTTTGTAATAAAAAAAAGTTTTTAAAAAGATGGAAAAAATTAAATTTGAAATAAAAAATGAAATGGCTGCAAATAAAGGCGGTGTCTCTCTGTTTGGGGGAGGGGGGGAAGAGTGTTGTTCTAAAAGTCCACTAAAGCAAAGGCTGGGATGTACATTTTTTAAGTCTTCAAGGAGGAACAAGGCTCCTGTTTATGCAGTCATTTTTTAAATGAACATTTTATTTATGTAGTGCATTTTTCTCTCTCTTTCTCCAATGAGCTCAGGGGGGTGTACATTGGTCTCCCCTCCTCCATTTTATACTCGCAACAACCCTGTGAGGCAGGACAGGCTGAGAGGGTGTGACTGGCCCGCCGTCACCAAGCAAGCTTCACGTGGCAGAGGGGGATTCGAACCTGGGTCCCCCAGACCCCAGTCCGACACATCAACACAGAGTTTTATTCCATTAAAAGACCAGCTCCCACCTCTGCAACTCTTGCCCTGGACAGCCTCCTATCCCACACATGTATTTGCTCCAGTTGCCTGATCCAGCTGGTGGCCTGAGAATACACTTGAGCCTCTAAGAAGTGGTTAGAAATAAAACCAAAATTGCTTGTTAGAAAGGAGAATACCACTAGAAGGGCCTTGTCCTATTTCAGAGCAGCCTGATGGGACTATGCCACCTCAAAGGTGTCAAACTTGACTCTTTTTTGCCATGGTTATTGCTGTCCTCTGGCTCTTTATGCCTATTGGCTTCTGGTATTCTGGTTGGGGGGAGGGCATCTAGGAGCATGTGAACGTGGGGGTGAGAGAGCTGCCTTGCAAAAAGTGCACGAGCTTGTAACTGCGTTAAGCGGGGCCTCCCTTCTCTGGGAAGTATGCATGCTTGACCTTGGACGGCAGACACTGCTAGATACTAAGTTTGCAGGTGCTGGGGGAGGGCTAACGGTGCATAGCAGGTTTAGGCGGTCTGAGTGAATGCATTGATTGGACGGGTCACTGGAGGGGGCTTGTTT
>NW_015168053.1:299307-357951 GCF_001447785.1 Gekko japonicus
TTTTTTTGGAGCAGGAACCCTTTGCATGTTAGGCCACACACCCCTAATGTAGCCAATCCTAATGAGTTTCTGCTGTTGGGTGTGGCCTATTATGCTAATGAGCTCATGCTGGGCGTGGCCAACTCAGGAGCCACCCGGAACTCTGTTCCTGTGCGTTCCTGCCCAAAAAGAGCCCTGGCAGACCCCAGTCTGACACATCAACACAGAGTTATATTCCATTAAATGACCAGCTCCCACCTCTGCAACTCTTGCCCTGGACAGCCTCCTATCCCACACATGTATTTGCTCCAGTTGCCTGATCCAGCTGGTGGCCTGAGAATACACTTGAGACTCTAAGAAGTGGTTAGAAATAAAACCAAAATTGCTTGTTAGAAAGGAGAATACCACTAGAAGGGCCTTGTCCTATTTCAGAGCAGCCTGATGGGACTATGCCACCTCAAAGGTGTCGAACTTGACTCTTTTTTTGCCATGGTTATTGCTGTCCTCTGGCTCTTTATGCCTATTGGCTTCTGGTATTCTGGTTGGGGGGAGGGCATCTAGGAGCATGTGAGTGTGGGGGTGAGAGAGCTGCTTTGAAAAAGTGCACGAGCTTGTAACTGCGTTAAGCGGGGCCTCCCTTCTCTGGGAAGTATGCATGCTTGACCTTGGACGGCAGACACTGCTAGATACTAAGTTTGCAGGTGCTGGGGGAGGGCTAACGGTGCATAGCAGGTTTAGGCGGGCTGAGTGAATGCATTGATTGGACGGGTCACTGGAGGGGGCTTGTTTGAATCATGTATAATTCCAAAACTGGCGCCAAAGGAGTCAGTTCTGACACCGAATGGGTTTAGCTTGAAACCCTTCCAAAGTCTGGGCCCAACATCCCTAACTTGTTGGCCATTCGTGCCAGCTCTCGCTTGGCAGATTCCTGGCGATTTGAAGGGTGGAGCCCAGGGAGGACAGGGTTTGGGGAAGAGAGGACCCTTGGCAGGGTGTAATGCCTTAGAGTCCCCCCTACAAAGCAGTCCTTTTCTCCTGGTGGAACTGAGCGCCGTAATCTGGAGGTCAGCTGCAGGGCTGGGAGATCTCCAGGCCCCACCTGGAGGTTGGCAAGCCTAGTGGCCCTGTTCCCTTGCAAGGCACCTGTGCAGTCAACGTAGCATAAAAGCAGAAATAGGCACCCCCTATAACAGTGATGGCGAACCTTTTAGAGACCGAGGGCCCAAACTGCGACCCAAAACCCACTTATTTATCGCAAAGTGCCAACACGGCAATTTAACCTGAATACTGAGGTTTTACTTTAGAAAAAACAACTCATACATTAACTTAAGATGATCCAAACAAAGTAAGGAAAGCAATCCCAAATGCTTTCGTTTACTTAAAATTATTTGGCAGAGAATTCGACACTTTAATGACGGTCTGGGCCTGGCTGGGGCGATGGCACGCGTGCCCACAGAGAGGGCTCTGAGTGCCACCCCTGGCACCCATGCCGTAGGTTTGCCACCACTGCCTTATAACCATGAATGGCTTGGCTCATGCTCAGCAGGGATCTTTTGATTCCAAGGATTAGTGGCTCTTCTAGAAAGTCCTGAGATTCTTTGACTCTCTTTCCTTCATCCCACTGGATCTGAACTGGGTCCTTATGCCAAAGACAATAGTCATCAATGGTACTGGTAAATTCGGATTCGGCCACCTGCTGTGGGGTTTAAACCTCTAGCCCCTCCTTCTGCCTTTATTTCTCGAAGGGCCAGGAAGCCGCAAGCCGCTTTGTCTGCACTTATAACTCTCTTCCATGTCATCCTCCCCCTCCCCCAGCCTGACGAAAGGAAGCCGACTGACACTGATTAATTCTTTAATTTCTTTAATCAGCCAGAAATTAACAACTCTTGATCTTCTGATTTCCCGCAGATGGGGGAAATTACATGAAGCAAAACAGAAGCGATAAACCATCTGCAAAAGGGGATTTGGTGCGGGAGAGGCACGTGAGGGTGGGTGGGGTGTTCAGTGGAGAGGGACGGTTCGGGGGACGCGGACTAGTTAGGCCACAGGAGCCCAGAGCCATGACAAGGAAAGGAGACAGAGGAACTCGTGGTCCAAATGAATAAAGGTCGTTGCTATGAACACATGGGGAAGGTCTCTATATATTATATCACTATAACAACTATATTAGTATATCTACCATATACATAGGAGGCTTGGGCCTCACTCTGTGACAGACTGACGGATGGGGCAGGGCGGTGGAGGAGAAAGGAGGCTATCAAAACTGTTGGGACTATTTCCACGACGGACAGAAAGCTGAGCTTTGGTACACGCATACCCCAAGACACCTTGGAAAAGTCTGAAAAATGACACACCGCTTGCTTAAAACGCCTCCTAATAGCGAGGGCGAGCCATGCATGCCATGGGTTGAAGCGGCCTAGGAAGACTCCTTTCATGCGCAGGAACCGGACTCTGATGGGGGAAAACGGGCAGGGGATTTGCAGCCGTGGCCGGGAACACACATCTGAAACACGGGTCAGGCCACATATGGGGTGGGGTGGGGTGGAGGTGTGTGGGAGGAGCCTTCCCCCGTAACATACTCGAGCAGTCCACGTGCCGGAGGAAAGGAAGGTACACAACGGCGGCCAGGAAGGGACCCGTGTTTGCAGAACGCAAGCTGCATTGCTTAGCAATCTGAGGGCCAAACTACACAGTACTGTAACATCTGCTTTGGTCTTGGATGCCGGCCTCCTGGTGGGACCTGGGGATCCTCTGGAGTTACAGATCATCTCCAGACTACAGAGATCAGCTCTTCTGGAGAAAACGGTTGCTTTGGAGGGTGGACTCTACAGCACTGTAACCCACGGTGGTCCCTGTCTCCAGGAGTTCCCCAAACTGGATCGGACGACCACACCCTTCTCATCCCCCTGCTGGTGGCCAGGTTGTGGGTGCGTGACAGCCGGACAAGCCTCACTCTGGCCCTTCTTCACAGACTGAACTGAGGCAGGTTTATGCCAAGACTGCTGAGTTCAGAGGGACTTATTCCCAAATTGTCTATACATGGAGATACCACCTTATATAGATGGACAGGCAGAGTCCCCTGATAAGGATTAAGTGATGTTGGATAAACAAGGGATTACCGGAGCAGCCAGCGAGCGGGAAGAGGTCTACGGTTATCCGCCAACACCAAGGGATGCCGTTAACGCTTAAACAACAAGGCAGAAAGATTGTCTCAGCGGCTAGTTCCGTGGGCCTGGGAGCCGGCCAGCTGCAGGCTGGAGCTGAATGGATAAATGTCGTGCTGCAGAGGGCGGGTGAGGCTCTGGGGCATCGAAGACTCCGCAGCCAGCCCAAGACACCCCCAAACATTTGCGCTACATAATCCGCAAGGTGCACCGCCGTTTCCCTTTCCGTTGGACAGCGGTGAGGAGGCCGCTGCGTGTGGCTGTCCGTGACACTGAGGGACCGGAGACAGAAACCCAAATGCCCCCAATTAACAGGGGGCGCACGCTAGGCTTGCCAGGTTCCCCCTGGCTATCAGCAGGGGGTGGGGTGGGGGTTGCCACCTGCAGGCTGGGAAACTCCAGGAGATTTGGGGGTGGAGCCTGGGGAGGACGGGGAACTCAATGGGGCCCAGTGCCACAGAGTCCGCCCTCCAAAGCATCCATTGTCTCCAGGGAAACTGATCTCTGTAACGTGATGAGCTGTCATTCCGGGGGATCCCCAGGTCCCACCAGGAGGCTGGCATCCCTAGGCACAGCACACGAGGAAGTTATTTTGTGTGAGCCCCCTAAAAGGAGCAGGCACACTTCTGTGCTTCCGTGTACCTCCCGTTCATTTCCGTGAGGCTCGCAAGGGACAAGTTCCTCGTCGCCTTTTGTCCTACAGGTCATATCTGTCCACCCTCCCATGCCTGGTTTCTTGTAGGGCAGCTGCCATAGCTTGCCTCACAGCAGGTCTGCCTTTGCAGGGACGCACTCATAGTTAGTGCAGGGAGGGGGTGAGAGCAGGGATCCCCAACCTTTTTAAGCCTTCAGGCACCTCTGGAATTCTGACACAAAATAGCTGCCACAGGAGGTGGAGCCGCCCACAAAATGGCTGCTTCAGTCACGTGGTAGAAGAAGAAGGAGAGCTGGGTTTATACCCCCCGCACTTCACTACTTGAAGGAGTCTCAGGCTGGCTTACAATCTCCTTTCCCTTCCTCTCCCCACAACAGACACCCTGTGAGGTAGGTGGGGCTGAGAGAGCTCTGAGAGAACTGTGACTGGCCCAACATCACCCAGCTGGCTGCATGTGGAGGAGTAGGGAATCACCTGGTTTTCCAGATTAGAATTCACCGCTCTTGACCGCTACACCAATCTGGAGAAGATCCTTGTTGTGTGGTGGCGGCTGCTGCCAAAGCAACATTTTTTTAAAATCTGCATCGCCAATCAAATAGCCAATAGCCAACCAGAAGCCTTGCTGAGCCTGGCTCCACCCAGAATTCTAACAACACTTGGCACAGAATGGTGTTGGCAGGTGCTATGGCACCCACAGGGGCACCATGCTGGGAACCCCTGGGTTCGGGTGTCCGAGTAGGATCCGGGAGACCCAGGTGTGAATCCCCCCCTGCCACGGGAGCTCCCTGGGTGACCTTGGGCCAGTCACACCCTTCTCAGCCTAACCCACCTCGCAGGGTTGTTGCGAGGACAAAATGGAGGAGCGGAGAATCGGTTTGGGTAGAAAGGCTGGGTCTCGGCGAAGTGAGTCAGCAGACGAAGGGCTGCCTCCGCTGGGCCACACTCAGACTGTACACGCAGCTGAACTGCGATGTTCTTAGCACCCTGCAAAGATTGCTGCCCCCAAGTGAACCGCAAGGGTCGCGACAAGGCTGCTTGTGGGGGCGGGGGGGTGGCCTTGCCAGAGGTTTTATCCAGCTCGAAATCTGCTGAGCTGTCTGGTACCTTCACAGAACCGGCATGACTCCGGGTTCTAAAACGGATGGAGGCTGCCTACATGGAGCGGGGGAGTGGTCGTACCGGTGGAGGTGAGTGGTTGTAGCGAGATGAGGGGAGGAACGTCAGGGACAGGAGAGAAGGGCCATGAAGGAGGGTGGTCCCCTTCTCTGCCCAAGGTCCTCTCTCTAGCAGGGCTCGCCGTCGTCCTCATCCCCGGCATCCCCACTCTGCCCCCCTGCGAGCCCAGCATAGCCCCCCAGATAGGACTTGCGCCCCCCACCGGGAGCCACCGGGCCCGGCGGGCTGAGGGAGAAGTCTAGAGAGTCACTGACGCTGAAGATATATTTATCCCACAGGAAACGTTCAAGGTCGGGAGCCAGGGTGGGCGAGCCGGGGCCCCCACCACTCCCGGCCGACGCAGTGTGCTTCTCAAAAATCCGCCGGCGGTACTTGAACTCCAAGATGGTCTTGGTGTAGGTGTTGAGGGTCAGCACGGAGGAAGACATGCAGAGCGTGAAGGAGAGCCAGGCCATCCTGCCGAGCAGAAAACAACTTGAAGTAAGTGGTCAAGAAGTTTCAGATTTGACGAAACCAACGAACAAAGAGGAAAATGAAGCAGAAGAAATGGGGCTTAGACTAGAAACTGTACAATCTAAACAAACCTCTATGGAAGAGACTCTGGTGAAACTGGAACTGGACAAGGCAGCCTACATTTTGAGATTTCAAAACGTTCCAGAGAAAGATAATGAACATTTAAAAAATGAAATGGCGCAAACACTTGCAAAATACACGAAGACGGAAGACATTGATGAAGATCACTCCAGTCCTCTTGGCGGGCGCCATTCCCTCCTTCCGTTGATGGTGTACCGGCCAGGGTTCTTTTTGTAGCAGGAATTCTTTTGCATATTAGGCGACACACTCCTAATGTAGCCAATCCTCCAAGAGCTTACAGAGCTCTTCTTACAGGGGCTACTGTAAGCTCTTGGAGGATTGGCTACATTAGGCGTGTGTCGCCTAATATGCAAAGGAGTTCCTGCTACAAAAAAATCCCTGGTGTACTCCCACTCCCGTCCACCCAGCCATCTCTCATTTGCTATGCAGATGTCAGAACAGGGCCAGGAAGGCCCAAATTGTGACTCAGAGAAGGAAAGCCCACATGTATATTAAAACAAGAGCCACTTCCCCCGGGTGAGTTTCACTCATCACAGTGGGCCCAGCCTTCTCTCGAGGGCTGAGTGAGCTCAGAGGGAACACCTCCCACTCTTCAAGCACGAGGGGCCGTGCGGAGCCCTGATTGGCTGAGCACCTACGTCAGGGGTGTCGAACTCATTTGTTATGAGGGCCGGATCTGACATAAATGAGACCTTGTTGGGCCGAGCCACGTGTGTAATGCCAGGTAGCAGAGATATAAACTTTAGAAAGGACACACACACAAAGGGGTTTTTTTAACTTAAAATAAAAGCATGCTTAAAACATTAGTACTCTTGCAATATTTTGTTTATTTAACAGTGTCTGATAACTGACACCTCTTGCTCTGAATTACTGCATCAAAATGCCTGTGCTGTTGCAGTCTTGAGTATGCTGTTCAGGTGTGTATCTGTAAGCTGCAAACAAGTCAGTGAGACAGACAGGCAAGCTGTGGTTTTTCTTCCTGTTTACTCTCCTGCCTCCGGCCCTTTAATGTAGACTGGTAAATTGCAGGGAAATTGCCTTCTTCCTTCCATTCTCCCTCTTACACACTCTCTCTTCTCTCGCACACATCCACAATGGAGGCTGGGTGCCTCTGCATCCAGACCCATCCAAGGTAGTTTACATCAGTTCTGTCTCTATCTCTTAAGCTTCGCTATCTAGAATGCAGCTCCTAAATAAAAGGACTATTATTAGTCCTGAAACCTAAAAATGGCTCTGTGTGACTTTGTAACTCTGCCAGCACACCGAGAACAAAGGGCTTCTACTGCATGTAGCCAAGGTGCACTCTGCTAAGTCTGAGATGGGATACTGGACTAACTAACCAGTTACTCCTGACACTTGAAGGCAACCCACAAGTTTCAACTAATGTTGAATAATGTTGGTAAAGACTGGCAGGTGAGTACATACCTAACCTGCTGTGCAAAAATTTCACTGGTTATTTATCCTCAAGGGATCATGTTAAAATAATTGTACAATAATGGAGCACACCAAATACACAGCTCCCCTCTGATACAGCAGGGACTACCTTAAATCCACCTACATTATGTACAGTAATTTTAAAAATCCTTCTGCATCTAACCTTTTTTTAGGGGAGTTATCTTACATTCAGGATGGTCTCCCATCTGGATAAATATGGTTGCTTCTGGGCCTACAGTCAAGATGCCAGTCTTCACCCCTGAAGGCCTTTACAGCCTAGGGCCCACACGCCTCAGAGAGTGAATCTCCCCACACAAGCCCAGACCATGCCTATATTGTGTGGGATGGTTCTCTTCCATGGAACCCAACCACACGAGGGGAGGTTATTTGTGGCAATTCCCCGCTGGTGCTCCTTGGCTGTGGAATGGTGACTGGCAGGGCTACTTTTGAGCAGGAACGCACAGGAACGGAGTTCCGGCTGGCTTCAGAGTTGGCCATGCCCACTACAGCCGAAACATCTGTGTGTGTGGCTACAGAGGGAAGATCTGGAGAGCAATGACCCCCCCTAGAAACTCCAAGGCGGACAGGCCGGGGGGGCCCTGGAAGGATCGAAGAGGCATTTAAATGCCTCCCTGTGCCTTCCCTGGCCTGTCCAAGCGCCGGCTTGCACAGGGGTGTGGCCTAATATGCTAATGATTTTCTGCTGTTGGGTGTGGCCTATTATGCTAATGAGTTCCTGCTGGGCTTTTTCTACAAAAAAAAGCCCTGGTGACTCACCCAAAGGACCACCCGTAGTACCACGTCTGGGGCCTCCAGTCCTTCGGTCCCAGGTTCACTGCCACCTGAAAGACGGTCATGTACATCATATGGGCAACCATGCCCAGGAGCCCTGTTGAGAGAGGCAGAGAGAAGCAAGATTATTCAGAGTATGCCCTGCCACTGGAGTGCCCTCCCTCCAGGGCCACAGGGTTACCAACCCCCAGGTAGGCTCTAGACAACTGATGACAACCGATCTCCATGTTGGAAATGCATGTGTTTACAAGGTCTGACAATTCAGTCATTATAGGGTTAACTTGTTTGCCTAGTATTGCTATTGTTTAGACTGACCTGGAAGGGATACCTGGCAGTGGAGCCCTGTTGAGAGAGGCAGAGAGAAGTAAGGCTATTCAGAGTATGCCCTGCCACTGTAGTGCCCTTCCTCCGGGGCTACAGGGTTACCCACCCCCAGGTAGGCTCTAGAGATCTCCTGGAATGACAACTGATCTCCAGACAATAGAAATCAGCTCCCCTGAAGAAAATGGTTCCTTTGGAGGGTGGAGTCTATGGCATTCTACCCCACTGAGATCCCGGACCTCCCAAATCCTACCCTCTCCAGACTCCACCCCCAAATCTCCAGGAATTTACCAGTCCAGAGTGGGACAGCCCTCCAGGGGCACTGTACCACTTTCTGGGCCTTGAGCTTTGGCCCCGTGACACAATGGACAGAGAGTGGAACAGACCTGGGAAAGCAGTGTTCAGATGTCATTCTGCATGTGTCCACTTTGGTCATCCACAGCAGAGGTCAGTGAGAGGCCAGCAACATCGGCCAGATGCACTCCAAATGGCCATGAGCAAAACAACAGTCAAGAGATACTGGATGGGGTACGGCAGGCAGAGAGGGGCAGCATTGCCAAGGCCAGTCGAGAGAAGCCCAAATACTTGGATGACTTACGAGAAGGGGACACAGCGCACGGCGTGGCCTTCACCGACCTCTTCAAAGCCAGCCAAGTGAAGAGCCAGTGGCGACCTCTGACTAAAAGGCTTGCACTGGGGGATGTGAAGAAGAGGATGATCCCAGAATGCTGGCTAGGGTTGCCAACACTGGATTCGGAAGTCCCTGGAAGTCTGGGGGAGTAGAGCCTGGAGAGGGTGTGATTTGGAGAGGGAAGGGACTTCGGCAGGATATAATGTCGAGATAGAGACCAAGGTCCAAAGCCGCCATTTTCTCCAGGCCAGGGGAACTGATCTCTGCCGTCTGGAAACCAGTCGTGATTCCAGGAGATCTCCAGCCCCCACCCGAAGGTTGGGAACACTCATGCTGGCTGAACTCTCTCTCTCTGCCCATTCTGAGTTCCTGGAGGTAGAGGGAGTGAACAGGGTGGTGACTGAACCAAGCTCCCAGCTGCTCTTATTCTGATATCAAAACCTCTGGAATCCTGGGCAGGACACAGCCGGACAGAGCCCGGGAGGACCCTGAAGGGGAGGCACAAAGGCAAAAGAGCCAAGGTGTGTAACCAGGAGAACCAAGGACAAAGCGCTTTTAGACAAAGCTGCTAACTTCTGCTTGGGAAATACCTGGAGATTTGAGGGCGGGGTCTGGGCAGGGTGGGGCTTGGGGAGGGGCTCTATAATGCCACAGAGTCCATCCTCCAAAGAGCCATTTTCTCCAGGGGAACTGATCTCTATCATCTGGAGGTGAGTTGTGATCCCAGCTCCAGCCCCCACCTGGAGGCTGGCAACTCCACACTTCAAACTATAGGTGGAGGAAGCTGTGTGGCTGGAGGCTTCCTGGTGCAATGAATCTTCCGGCAGACGGAGCCAGATTTATGCACAAGCTAAGTCAGCTACAGTTTAGGGCTACGGACAGGGAAACCAGGTCTCCTGTTTCAATGTGAGACCTCCTTGCCTTTGTCGCTGTTGCCCACCGGCCTCCTGAGGGCCAGTGGAAGGGGAATTTTTTTTTTTAAATGGCACCATGCCAATTGTGTGACATCACTTCTGGTGAATACCTGGAAGTGACATCATGCCACTGGCAGGGCGAGAGCATTTAGTGTCAGAGCGATGTCATGCCGGCGACATGACGTCACTTCTGGGTATTTGCTGGAAGTCATGTCACGGCATCATTCCTTCAGTCCCCATCCCTCCCCCCTGGTTGCCAGCCAATAGTGGAACCAGACTCAATTGGCAATCTCTGCCCCTTTCCCTTTCCTGTCCCCCATGTCGTTTCTCAGGCTCTCCTATCCCACAGGAGCGGTGTTTCATGGAGGTCAGTGGGCTACAGTGGGAGGGAGGAGGCAGAGGGAGTTCCATTCTGCCAGTGCCTCTGATTATGAGAGGCCTCTTTTTGTAGAAAAAGCCCAGCAGGAACTCATTAGCATAATAGGCCACACCCAACACCAGAAACTCATCAGCATATTAGGCCACGCCCCTGCCAGCACAGCTCATTAGCATATTAGGACGCACCCCCATGTTACCAGAAGTCTGGTCATCCAACCACACCCACCTTTTGCTTCTTAGTCTGTTTACCTTGTTTGTTGTCAAACCTTTGCATGTTAGGCCACACACCCCTAACATAGCCAATCCTAATGAGTTCCTGCTGTTGGGTGTGGCCTATTATACTAATGAGTTCCTGCTGGGCGTGGCCAACTTGGGAGCCAGCCGGAACTCCGTTCCTGTGCGTTCCTGCCCAAAAATAGCCCTGCCTCTGAATATAAATTAGATTTCAGTGTTAGAATAATACATGTTTTGGGAGTAATGCTATGGGGACTCTTAAATCTGGTGCTGTTTAGGGCCTTGGTACGGCTTCATTCGGTCCTCCCTCCCTGCAGAGCTGATAATTTAAGGGAGTTCATAGAACAGAATCATAGAGTTGGAAGGGACCTCCAGGGTCATCTTACCCAACCCCCTGAACAATGCAAGAAATCCACAACTACCTCCCCCCCCCACACACACACACCCAATGACCCCTGCTCCATGCCCAGGATCCCTGGCCAAACTGGCCTGGAGAAAATTGCTTCCTGGCCCTAAGTTCAGCTTAGTCTTGTCCCTAACATGCTGTTGTTGTCTTTTAAGGTGTTGGGTATTTTCCCCCCATGAGGAAGCATTCAGTAGGGTTGCCAGGTCCCTGCTGGCTCCCAACTGGGGATGGGACAGGCACGGTTGCCAAATCCAGGTTGGGAAACTTCTGGAGATCTGGGGATGGAGCCTGGGGAGGACGTGGACCTCAGTGGGGCCTCAGTGGGGCGCGATGCCATAGAATCCACCCTCCAAAGCATCCATTTGCTCCAGGGGAACTGATCTCTGTAGACTGGAGATGAGCTGGAATCCCAGGAGATCCCCAGGCCCCACCTGGAGGCTGGCATCCCTAGCATTCAGCTGTTCTGCCTTCCACCCCTGCCCTTGTTAAGTGGTAGTCCAGGTTCTGGCTGACCCAGCCTCTGCCTGGCAGTTCACCCAGCCTGCCTGGTGACTCCAACATTTCTCCTTTGTGCTGTAGGCAGTGAATGCCTCTACTTCGGTTGCTGAGAAACGGTGCCAGTGATTTGATAGCGTGCTTCAAAGTCATAAGAATCTGGGCATGTGCACTAATCTTTGTGGGGCAAATGCAGGTCATGAAGCTCCCGCTTTCTTTTTAATTTAAAACCATTTGTGTGCCAGCTGTCCATTAAAAAAAACGCACAAGGCCAGTAAACCACAACTACGATCATAGAATTATTTTTAATTGAAAAGCAGCCTCTGGAGACGGCAATATTGATTAGTGGAATGGCAGGAGAAGGGAGCAACTTTCCCCCCTCCGGCTATTTTACATCCAAGATATGAGGTCTGGATGGTTTTCATTATGAAAGAAAATCCATGGGGTTTCATTACACAATCTGAGTGTAATACACAGTATGCCACGGAGCTGGCAACAGAATGCGGTCAAGAACGATATGCTGGGGATGAAGGAACCAAGGCAATGAAATGCAAGGGAAATGGGTGTTGCAACAATTGCATCTTGCTGCCTTTTGCAGCAGTGTGCCTGCCTTACGGCAGAATGCTTCATGTCAGTGCTTATGAATTCAAGTATCTTTGCGGCACTGTGGTTCAGCAATATCCATGCTGCATTCAGGCAGTAGCCAGTTGCTGTTTTCACATGTCAAGGACTCAGGGACAACTTAGGCCCAAAGGTCAAGTTGAATAAGATAACTGTTTTTGTTATTTGACAACACCCATTGCTAAGTGTTGCCCTGGAATTTCCAGATCTTTATTTGAAATGAGTTGCTCCTAATTTATCACATGAGTATCTAGGGATACCAGGCTGCCAGCCGACATCCCAGAAGCGTTTGGGATGGGGCACTGGGCAGAAAGGACATCTGGAGACATGTGACGTCACATCCGCCAGAAAACCCAGCAGAAACCCAGAAGAAAACCCAGCAGAAATCCCACACGTCGGGCGACACTCTGGCTGGTACTATGGTAAAGGTAAAGGTAAAGGTTCCCTTGCTCGAAAGCCAGTTGAGTCCGACTCTAGGTTTGCGGTGCTCATCTCCGTTTCAAAGCCGAAGAGCCAGCGCTGTCCGAAGACGTTTCCGTGGTCATGTGGCCGGCATGACTAAACACCAAGGCGCACAGAACGCTGTTTCCTTCCCACCGAAGTGGTACCTATTTATCTACTTGCAATTTCTTGCTTTTGAACTGCTAGGTTGGCAGGAGCTGGAACTAGAAACGGGAGCTCACTCCGTCATGCGACAACTCGGGTCTTGAACTGCTGAACTACCGACCTTCCACAGCCTGCAGTTTAGCGTCTTAACCACTTGAGCCTCCATGATTTCACATCCACCTGAAACCCCAGCTGATGCTCTGGCTGTCTCTGAAAGCACCATGGCACTTACCAAAGAGGTTTCAAGGACAGCCAAAGCATCACCAGATGTGCTTATGCCACATTTGGGGTTTGGGGTGGACGTGACATCCCTTGCTGAGGGTTGTTATTTCTGGCCTGAACCATTTCTTCTGCCACTCAGAACAGCAAGGGTGGGAGAGAGCGGGCCCAGCCAGTGGGAGGCCTCCCGCTGGTGTCTCCACTTGTATCGAATGCCCTTATAACAGTGGCCGCTCAGGGATGGATGAGGACACGGACCTTCGGAGGAGGAGGAGGGGAGACGGAGATACCTGAGAGAACCGTGATCACAGCGGCAAAAGCATTGATCTTGAGTCCATCGATGAAGTTGGCATAGTAAATGGCATCCAAGCACATCAGCAAGAACCCCACACTAAGCAGGATGATATAGAGGAATTCCGAGGCGACCGACAGCCACAGCACCCCTGGAAAGCAAAGGGGAGTTTGAGGGTGAGAGAGGAGACGGAGCCACTGATGCCCTCAGCCTCTGGCTGCAGAGATCCTCGAGAACAGAGATCTGCCTAACAGGAGCCACAAAGCGAGGGCGGCGTCCAGAATTTGCGGGTGCAAGCGAGGGGCATTTGGGATTTGAGGCAGCCCCCGCCTCACATCGGCAATGGCTTCTGGAACGGCTGTCTGACCACGTTTTGTGATGTTCATAGCCCACTCCCGCGAGAATAAAATCCTAGATCTGGCATTTCTCTCCCAGGTCCTGGAAAAAAACAGCTCATGGCGTTTATTTATTTCATTTCTACCCCACCTTCCTCCCCAGTGGGGACCCAAAGCGGCTCGTATCAGTCTCCTCTTCTATCCTTAGAGCAGCCTTGTGAGGCAGGTTAGGCTGGGAGGGTGGGACTAGCCCCAGATCCCCTAGCAAGCTTCCATGGCAGTGTGGGATTCGAACCCAGGTCTCCCGGATCCTAGCCCGGCACTCTGGCCACTCCACCGTGCTGGGTCTCAGTTCATAGGGATCGAATATTATGGAGTTGGCTGATGATCCTCGAGCACAAGGTGGAGCCGTCAAATCTGGGTGGGAAATTCCTGAATATTTGGGGGGGGGGGAGCGTGCGGTGGACAGGATTTGGGAAGGGGAGGGACCTCAGTGGGGCACGGTGCCACGGAGTCCACCCTCCCAAGCTGCCATATTCTCCAGGGGAGCTGATCATTGTAGTCTGGAGATCAGCCGGAATTCCATGAGATCTCCAGGCCCTGCCTGGAGATTGACGACCAGACCACAAGGGGACCTCATTGAATGCATGCAAGAGCTTACAGTAGCCCCTGTAAGAAGAGCTCTGTAAGCTCTTGGAGGATTGGCTACATTAGGGGTGTGTGGCCTAATATGCAAAGGAGTTCCTGCTACAAAAAGAGCCCTACGCGTGTTTCCCCGAAAATAAGACACTGGCTTATATTTATTTTTTCTCAAGAAGACACACTAGGGCTTATACCACAAATGCATAGAAATCCTGCTAGGGCTTATTTTTGGGGTAGGTCTTATTTTCGGGGAAACAGGGTACATGAAGTTGCTTATTCCAGGGTGGTTCCATTCCTTTTTACTTGTGGCTGGAAGTGGGGTGGGGAGACAATATTTGAGGATAATGCTGCACCCTGAATGGGGTGGGAGTGGATGAAAAGTTAAGAACCACAGGTCTAGCACACCGTTCCCTGAAGGGCTTGGATCCTAAGCCTGGTCCCACTGGGAAGGCAGACGTCCTCCAAGGCATCCTTCCCCTGGCACAAGAACTCCTCCGTTCTTCCAGAGATACTGCTCTGGCCCAAGCAGAAGGGCCTAAGGCTGGAGCTAAGCCCTTCGCAGTACAGGACTGCCCCCCCTCCCCCGGAAAGGGAACAGCACGAGGAGAAACAAGGTCAGGATCCAAGCCAAAGAGCCCACTGCAGCATAAGCAGGTCTCCCCTCCCGATTTGATTCTCACAACAACCCTGCAAAGTAGGTCCAATCAAGAGACAGTGACCAACCCAAGGTCATTCCACTTCAGGGCAGAGTGCAAGAATACTTGTTCCAGACCCAGCCTGAGCATCATACTATAGTGGCTTGTTGCTACCACTCTCAGCAGCCCATGTGAGGTGGGCTACGAGTCACATCAGTCCTTACAGAGCTAAATAAATCATAAGACCTTTGCTTCAATGCATAAAGCTGTAAAATGGGTACCACAGCACTGTGTCTCAAATGGCACATTCAACACCACAGGCTTAACCTGGTCTCATGGCCATTCCATCCCACCCCGCAAACTCTGGGAACTGTAGTGAGATCACTAACAGACAAGACATTTCAGCCCCCTTGCTAAGCTAGAATTCCCAAAATTCTTGGGGGAGGGGGAAGCTTCTCCCATGGAGGTTTTATAGGGAGGACTTAAGAATTTTAGCGCACTAGACACTTAATGTTAAACTTAAGCATATAAACTGCAGGCAGGATGATGGTGGGGATTGGTTTTTACTGTGTGTGGATTTCATCCTCCCCTCTTGTTAGATGACTCCTGTTTACTGACCTCTGCCGCTGTAGATTGATTGGTTGGTCTGTCACTTACGCTTTCAGTATTGTATTGCTGCTTTTATGGCTGGCTATGGCTGCTACGTGTTTAGCCTGTTCTTAGAGGATTATGCTACCTTATTTTCCTCTGTTTTTAACCTTGATTTGAGTGGCGTTTCAGTAGGATAGCAGGTTTCCGAAGTAACAACAAAATCAGGCCTTGCAAGGAATCATAAGAAAGAGGGGTCACTTTGGAAATCCACACCCCACCTCTCTAATTCCCCCTCCCCCCAGGACTCTTTAAAACTCTCTGGCTCTTAAGCAGGGCAGATTTTCCCTCCTCTCTTTTCTTCCCTTTAAATGACTCTCAGCTGAGGTTGCCAGCATTCCAGGTGAGGTCTGGGGTTCTCCCAAAATGAGGGTTGCCAGCCTCCAGGTGGGGCCTGGAGATCTCCCGCTTTTACAACTGATCTCCAGCTGAGAGATCAGTTCCCGTGGAGAAAATGGTTGCTTTGGAAGGTTAAACTCTATCATGGCAGTATAACCTACTGAGGCCCCTCCCCTCCCCAAACCCCGCCCTCTCCTGGATCCACCCCCAAAGTCTCCAGCTATTTTTCAACCCAGACCTGGTAACCCTACTCAGAATTACTGACCTCTAGATTACAGAGATCAGTTCCCCTGGAAGAAACGGCAGCTTTCACAGGGTGGGCTGCAGGGCATTGCAACCCTGTCAACTTCTTTCCCCACCCTCCACCCTCCCTAGGCACCGCCCCCAAATCTCGAGAAATTTCCCAACCTGGAGCTGGCAACCCTATAAAAGTCTGTGCCATTACACCATGCTTCCTTCAAAACAGGCATTTAAAAAAAATTTAGGGGTCTTTCTTCCCCCTTTTGGTACATGTACAAAGTCATAGGTTTATGCATCCCTCCAGAGACTCCCGTATGTGTAGAAATTCCTGCCTTGTCTATTTGTGCTGTTTTCCTGACCATAATTGGGGTTAGCCACTTTCTTATTAGACGGCACGATGATGATAGTAATTCACACAGAGAAGGTCTCAGCTTCTATCCTTGGCATTTCTAATTTTAAAACCAAAGATCCCAGGTAGTTAGGCTTGGGGGGGGGGGATAAATCTCTCTTCAACAAATACTACTGGCCAAGAAGAACTAACAGTCCGATTCAGTAATAAAAGTTTCACTTATTCTATCAGTCTCCACCCATCTTGCATTTAAACAGACGGGCCTGCCTTTGCCCTCAAACCCCTTCCAATGCCTCACCTTTTTCTGACTCCGGGGGCAGCTCTATGAAGCTCCGGCACTTCTCTTCTGGCAAGGGGAGGAACAACAAAAGCAGAAAGAGTCCGGTTTAGTCCACACTGGTGGTAAAAAAAGGCACTTATTGAACTCCAAGACTGTCAAGACTCCAAGACTCCGCCTCCCCTCGCAAGCAGTAAAACTTTCAATTTCTTTCTTCCTCCCAGCTTTGAAATGCAGACGGCTTTGGGGCGTGAGCAGGGGTCGTTTTGTAGAAAAAGAGCTAGGGGAACTCATTAGCATAACTCATTAGCATATGCCACACACCCTGACATCACCGGAAGTGTGTCATAAGGCCACACACTCCGCCCCCAACGGGCCCGGCCGCCAGAGCCGGCCTTGCAGCTCCACTGCCGAGCCCCATGAGGGGAGTGCAAGGAAGCCCACCGAAGGCCCTCCTTGGCCCCAGGCAGGCAGGGGTGGGGAGAGGCAGGGAGGAAGCAACTTACCCTCCCTCTTCTCCTGCCTCCTCCTGGCTGAATGAGGGCCGGAAGCGGGGCGGCCGGAAGCAGGGGCTTCGTCGTGTCCCTGGCCCCCCGTACCTCACCCGGGGGAACTGCGATCCCCCGCTATTCCCCCCCGAAATGACCTCTGGGCGTGAGTAGCTTTGGTTTCACTTGGGTGAAGATGCACCCCCCCAAAAAAACCACCCTCTGAAGTGGCAGGGACAGTCTTAGCCAATGGGCAACAGTGGCAGCTGCCCTGGGCCTCTCAGTGGGCGGGGCCCTGACCACCCATGCCTCTTCCTGAAGGAAGTGGGGGACGATGAGACAGGGGAGGCTCCTCCCACCCCACTTGGCTGCTCCATCTGAGGCTCAGGCCGCAGTGGGGGGGCTGCATTTCCCGCCACCTGCCCTTCTGGGGTGTGGGCCACCTCTGGCAGGGAGGCCAGCAGTGGGTTGACAGTGATCTCGGATCCCCACCGGGGGCTTCTTGCCCAGGCCTCTGGAATCACTACGGCCACCTGTGGGGTGTGTGGGGTGTGTGGGCAGAATCAGCCCAGCGTGAATAGAAGGTGCCAGACCAGCCATATTTCAAGAGTGACCAGCTGTGGCAAGTTGGAGTAATGTAACCAAGCAATGCAGATGCAGGGCATGGGCCAGTCACTGCCGCCCAAAATCCCTGGCAAAGAAAGAGCACAGGCTGCAACATTTTGGCCTTGCAGCTGGGCTCCGGCAGCTGTGCCCTGCAGATCAAGGAAACTTGAAACAAGCCCCCCCCCAAAACTCACAGGGAGAGAATGCTCCCTCCAGAGCCCCAACACACAGTCTATTCAGGGTTTTCAATAGATCAACAGCAGCTCTGGAGAGAAGGAGAAGAGAATGGATTTAACAGGGGTCATTTTGTAGAAAAAGAGGTGCAGGAGCTCATTAGCATAACTTATTTGCATATGCCACACCCCCTGACATCACCGGAAGTGTGTCAGAAGGCAACACCCACCGCTCAGGCTCCACTGGACTGTTTTGGATTGCTAGCTATTGGGGGGGGGCTCTGCAACTTACCTGGCTGCTTCTTCCTCCTTGTGGCCTGACTGAGGGCTGCTGGGAGCAGGGAGTGGTGCTTGTTGCGTGTGCCCACCCCCTGGGCTCCTTACTGCCGGAGCTCCGCTCCTGTGCACTCCTGCAGGAAATGACCCCTGGATTTATACCCCGCCCTTCACTCGGAGTCTCGGAGCAGCTTACAATCTCGTTCCCTTCCTTTCCCCACAACAGACACCCTGTGAGGTAGGTGGGCTGAGAGAGCTCTGAGAGAACTGCCCTTGAGAGAGCAGCTCTGAAAGGACTTGTGACTGACCCAAGGTCACGCCAGCAGCTGCATTTGGAGGAGCGGGGAATCAGACCCGGTTTTCCCAGATTAGAGTGCGCTTTCCTAACCACGACACCAAACTGGCTCTCACAACGTACCAAAGATGTACCGTTATCTGGCTACCTACTTAGAGTTGCCATCTCTGGGTTGGGAAATACCTGGAGATGTTGGGGGTGGAGCCTGAGGAGGGTGGGACTTGGGGAGGGGTGGGACTTCAATGGGGCGTAATACCATTCCACAAGCGGCCGTTTTCTCCGGGTGAACCGGATGATCAGTTGTAATCCCTGGAGATCTCCAGCTACCAGCTGGAGGTTGGCAAGCCTTTACATACATGTGCCAGAGAAACCCCTTCATCTTGAGGGAGCCAGTTTGGTGTAGTGGTTAAGTGCGCGGACTCTAATCTGGGAGAACCGGGTTTGATTCCCCCCTCCTCCACTTGCACCTGCTGATGTGACCTTGGGTCAGTCACAAGCTCTGGCACAGCTGTCCTTGAAAAATAGCAGTTTGTGTCAGAGTTCTCTCAGCCCCACCCACCTCACAGGGTGTCTGTTGTGGGGAGGGGAAGGGAAAGGAGTTTGTAAGCCGCTCTGAGACTCCAAGTGAAGGGCGGGGTATAAATCCAATCTCTTCTTCTTCTCTTCTTTCTTGAGATAGTACTGCACAGAAATCTCCCACAAGCATGTGCTGGGTGCCCATGTTGTCTGGGATTCAGTGGGCGGCCAGGCCACAGAGGTAACACGCAAACTTGGCCCGTATTTCTTGTCCCATTTTTCAATACTCCCCCCCCCCCAAGTTCATTTCCCAGCTGCCCCATCAGTTTCCCTATCCTGTTGCTTCATCTGTGCCTCAAGGCTTTGTCGCTCCACCGGAGAATGCATTCTCTCCCTGCAATTTGTCAAACTCTCTTCCAGGGACGGCCCTCCCATTAAGCCGAGTGGGCAGACAGCCTCAGGCGGCGGCAGAGCTCTGGGTTGTTATGAAAGGCTGCTGAACAGTCAGTGATCCGTGATATTATTAAATATGAACTCAAATGTGTGCGTGCCATTTGGCCTTTCTTTCCCGGGGGCTAAAAAACCTTGGGCCGGGCCTGTCGTTTTTTGCCCACTGTCCTCCCCTCCGTTCTCAAGACCTCACTGTTTTAGTAAAGCCTTTCCCAAATTACCTCATGGCTGGTTTATACAATATGGCCATCACACACAGGCTGCTCCAGGTTGCTGCCTGTTGTCATGCCGTGAACCATTTGTATGTAGCGACACACAGCACAGATCAGTCATTTTTCTCCACACCACAGAGAATATTGGGGGGATCGCAAGGGTCCGTCTGGAGAGGAGGAGGGGACCCATTCAATTGGCAATGGGCCTTGTGAGCAGCTCACGGCCAGTTCCAGTTGAGGTGCCCTGGACGGAGAGTGCTTAGCCCCCTCAGAATCCCCCCTCACAGTTTCATTTCTGCCCCCACCACATACCCCACATCTGCCTGCGCATCTTTTCTCTGCCTACTCACAAACCCTCCCATCTCCCATGATGCTAACAGCCACCTACATGCTCTTTCCTCAAAGGCACCGTGCAGTGTGTGGGGCTGGGAATGCCATTATTGTCACCACCCACGCGCTTTTCCCTGGTGGTGCTGGGCAGCCCGGGTAGCTGGGAGCACAGGAGGCAGAATGCTCACAAGTGAGTGGCTGAGGGAAGGGTGCGCAGGGAACGGGGGCAGAGGAGGCGTGCAGGTAGGGGTCGGTGTCAGTGGGCTCTGCCAGAATCCCTGGTCCCTGGCAGATGCTCCACCTCAGGGTATGCTGACAGCAGAATCCATGTTGAGCTATTTAATGTGTCTTGATAGGTGATGGCTACAGTATGTGGAGTGTGCCTACTCTGTAGCCTCCTAACTCTGCTCCTGTGCTGTCTTTGGACTTTGCCTTTCCCTGTCCAGGTTACTCATTGCTAGTCCCCAGGGCTTTTTTGGCAGAAAAAGCCCAGCAGGAACTCATTAGCATAATAGGCCACACCCAACAGCAGAAACTCATTAGCATATTAGGCCACACCCTTGACAGCACAGCACATTAGCGTATTAGGCCGCACCCCCGTGTTACCAGAAGTGTGGTCACCCAGCCACACCCACCTTTCCCTTCTTATTCTGTTTACCTTGTTTGTGGTCAAAACCCAGGGCCTTTTTTGGTAGCAGGAACTCCTTTGCATGTTAGGCCACACCCCTAATGTAGCCAATCCTAATAAGTTCCTGCTATTGGGTGTGGCCTATTATGATAATGAGTTCCTGCTGGGCGTGGTCAACTTGGGGGCCAGCCGGAACTCCGTTCCTGTGCGTTCCTGCCCAAAAATAGCCCTGCTAGTCCCCCAACCTCTTCCCCGTCTCTGTCTTCTTGTCCCTCTAATAGACTGTAAATGTCCTGGACAAGGATCTGGCCCTCAGTAATGGCACCTAACTCTGAAACGTGCACCAATGACATACCTCCGTGGTGTTCCTCACAGGACAACCAGAAGCCCGTGTGGAAATAGCGAAAAGCGTACTTGTCTTCTCCCGTCTCCCAGATGTACTGGACTACGTGGGGGTCCATGGTCACGTTCCCGTCCATCGTCTCGTTGCTGTTGATGGGCACACAGTTCCCTTTCTTGACTGCCGAGAGGCAGGGGGGCTTCACCACCTTGTGTGTCCCCTCGCACCAGTAGCTGGTGCTGAAGGCTGACACGGAAAAGCAGAGAGCGAGGGAATTGAGGCCCAAGGAGAGCATTGAGCGGGCCTTCCGGCTCAGTTTAATCATGGTCCCAGCTTGCCGAGAGAGGTGAGGAAGGGATGGTGCTTTGGGGGCTGGGAACCGATTCACGTCTTCAGATTCCCCCAAAATTTCGGAAATCAATGTTCTTGGAGATAATCCTGGTGTCTCCGTCTTTTGGCCGACAGAAGCCAGTTCTGAACAAACCTCCGTTTACAAAGAATGCCTCGCTTCTGGTAATTATTTTCCCTTTCTTACTAATAAGCTTTCGGCCATCCATCGAGTATGGCCACTGCTTCATAAAAGCAACAAAGCACAAAACAGAAACTGTCCCTGCAACTCGATTCAGCCTGGGGTTCTGTTCTTATTAGTGACTTGTTACTTGGGATTGCAAGGAGGTGGAAACCAAAGTTGTTATTTATTTACTTTGCTTCTTTACGTTATTAACCTTTCCCACACACAAAAAAAAGTTTCTTAGGAAAGGATATAGGATTGCCAATCTCCAGGTGTGACAACTGGTCTCTGGAAACAGGAACCAGTTCCCCTGGGGGGAAATGGCAGTTTTCAAGAGCAGACCCTATGGCATCACACCCCACCGAGGTCCCTCCCCAAATTCCACCCTCCCCAGGTACTTCCCCCAAATCTACAGGAATTTCCCAAGCTGGAGTTGGCAACCCTAACCAAAGTTTAAGACAACAGGGCATCAGATTCCTTGGGAAAGGTGCAAGGGTGAAGAGCTAGAGAGCTAGCAGACAGGACTGCAAGACTCTCCTGGTTACCTTTGGAGAAAAACTGGCTGATGGACGACGTGTCTCCTGTGTGCTTTCAAGACACACACACACCCTCTAATCCTTAATCCTTTCCCCTCTCACAGCTATATTATTGCAATAGAAATCTTTCAAAGTCTTGTTTCCACACAATTATAAGTCATTTGCCCGGACAAAGCAATCTTTCTAATTAAAATCTTAAATCCCTGAAGATTTTAAGAGCAGCAGCCAGTCGAAAGCAGATGCTAAAAAGTCTCCCGAAATCCCTAACTAGTTACAAATCCACGCAGTTTTCTGCAGTGCACCTTCGCAACTAGCAACACCTATTTCGAACTAACATTCTGACATGACCCCTCCCTCGACACCTATCCTGCTTATCAAGAAGCAGCAGACATTTTGAAGGGAGTTTATCAAAACAGTTCCAAAAGCCTTTTACAGGTTATGATATCCATTTTGAAAACTCGGAAGACCGCATATTCTTGCAGTTGCAAGGACTGGGTGAAATACTCAAAGTTTGCCACCAGGCATGAAGCAATTTTGGGGGGGCAGGTCGATTCTTCCCCTGTGCTAAAAGGAAGGCTTCAGGGATACTTCAAAGGCCGCAATCACCTGGTCAGCAACTATTTTTCTTGGAGAATGGAGGAAGAGGTGGAGGGCCAAAGCCCCAAACCCTTCTCGCTTTGTGGCAAGAGCACCGATCCCACCACACCCCTCCCTTGCCTCTAGACTGGCTCCTTATTAGGCCAGATTCAGCCCAAAGTCCTCCAGTTGCTGATCTTGAATGCCTTCTAATCATTCGTAATGTTTTTTTCCCTTGCGGCACAGCAAGTTCTAGATGCTGCTCTGAATCTAATCAAGGCTCCTCAATTGCCCTTCAAACAGCGTTGTCATTTCTATTGGGGTTTGGGGCCCAAAGACTTCTTTTGACCCTCCAATTCTAGTTGAAACCATCTTCAGTGCCAGCATCTCTCGACAGGGTCATGGCTCTGACCCCTGCACCCACACCGCTGGGTTTCTTCAGGATCAGACGGCTCAGAAAGCTGTTCGTTTGTCCTCTTTGAAGAATTATATTCTAATCCACTTTCCCTGCTGGCTCGAAGGAATCCAAACTCTACCCTTCTGTCCCAAATCCATTGTTGCTTCCCCTGAGCCTGCACAGATTACCCGGACTTTCCCCCACCAAGTCACAGGATTCAAAACCGAACAACAGTTACAAGTACACAGTTTGCCTCGCCAGATCCCTTTAGCAGCTTGCGATCGGTTGAGTCACAAACAGGTCCCCAGGAAAGAATGACAAAATGTAAAGTTTGCACCAAGATGAAACACAGGAGTGCTTTAAAAGCAGAGATAGGGAATGGAAGAATGGGGTATTCTGCCAAAGTAGTCCAACGAATCTTCAGGAACAGCAGAAATGAATACAGAACTGATGGGTCGTTTCACCTGTTACTTGCATGAAGAATAAATTCAAAGAAGTTGAAATGTGTGTCCAGAGGCACAACAGAAGGCGACCCGTGTAGCTCTGATGTTCTCATCTGTCCCATTCAGTTCCAATTTGCCCAATTCAACACCTAGGAAGTTTGAATTCCATGTCTTTGGACGACTGATCGCCTAACAGATCCAAGAAGACTTCTCAAACATGGGCATCACAGATGTGGTTCCCAGCCCCAAAACATCTGGATTCAGACCATCCCTATACAAATGGGCTGGGGATCTATTCCCAGTTGGAGAAAAAAAAATGCCCGGTAGTTAAAATTGTACCAGATGCCCTTGCAGAGGTTTCAAAGAAGCACCAAGGATCCTTCGGCAGGGAGCTGCAAAGGCAAAGTGCCACTCCCCAAGGGCTACACGGTGTGTGTGCCGCAGAAATGCTCCACAGCCGCTGCACAGCGGGAGAATCAGGCAGTTTCCTCCAAGCCGGCTGGGCTGAGCAGAAAGGTGGCAGAAGCCGTGTGATAAATGAGCAGGCGGCAAGGAGCTCCGGCACCCTCCGGCGCGGCACAGTCCCTGGGGGAGAGGAATCAGGCGCTGAAGCAGGGCTGCTGCTGATTAAAAAAAGAAAACCCTTCTTCATTAGTGCCAAGGGGGTACCAGTGCCAAGCGCTGGGGAGGATTAGCATCTAATAAAGGGGAGGGGGGAGCATCGGAGAGCTGCCGTTGGGCTTCCCTTTGCAATCGGCTGGCTCCCAGGAGAGGATGAGGAACTGGAGGCAGAGGCGAGGAGGGAGCAGCCGGGGTCAGAGGGGATGGAGTGGACCGGACGGAGGCAGGGGGAAGGAAGAAGGGCTGGGGAGAGATTCTACAGAAGGATGAACAAGAAAGAGAAATGGTGAGGGGATGGAGCGATGGATAACTGAGGCTAGATCGTGGGAGACTGATAGATAACCACAGGAAATGTTTCCCAGATGCCTCAACTTTCAGTTTCTGGGGTCAGCAGTACTACTGTGGTACCCGCATGGTACCAAAGTGATGACATTACCAAAGACAGCAACAAGTTGGGAGATTTTGTAGCCTTTTGTGATTTTGTTTTCACTCTCATGAAGGAGGGGAAGAGGACATAGAGATGGGAGTGTGGCTTGCGGGATGGCGGATAGATAGCATGGAGAAAGGATTTCTTTACATCTGTCTGATGCTTTTCTTTTCATTTCTTGCATATGCCGTCAAAGCCTGTAGCCTTTTGTGATTTTTGTTTTCACTCTCATGAAGGAGGAGAAGAGGACACAGAGATAGGAGTGTGGCTTGCGGGATGGCGGATAGACAGCATGGAGAGATGATTCCTTTACATCTGTCTGACGCTTTTCTTTTCATTTCTTGCATATGCCGTGCCCTGGTCCTTAATGGTTGTTAATTCTGGATGTGACTGTAGCAGTAACTTTGATACCACTAAGCTTTTCTTGCGGAGTTTGCAAATTATTCAAGAGCCCAAGCGCTTTTAACCGTCCGTGAATTATGTTTGCTTCAAGTGTTTTCATCTTAGACAGCTGGATGAACTAGTTACAGAAAAAAGTAGGCTAAAGGTTGAGACTGGCCTCCTTATCTTTCTTTACCAGATGTATCTCTTATGCACCTGCAGATTAGCTCATATATTGCTTATCTAGTTAAGAACCAATCAGTTATCTAGATAGCATCACATGACCCTGCCACCTAATCAGCATTCATATTGCTCATATCTTATTAGTTATGAACCAATCAATTTTTAAAATAATATTACATGATTACGACAGACAAAGGTTAGAGATGAGAACTGATATTTTTCTACAAATATGTACTCCCTATGACAAGCAAATCAAATTTCTCTGCATAGAAGTCTCGAAGGAGAATATGTGAGAATTGGGGGGGGGGGGTTTGATTATCCCTAAAAAGTTGGGTTTATTTGATTATCCCTAAAAGCAGTTAGTCAAACAGCTGAAAACTGATTTGCCTTTAAAAACTATTACTTGCTAAAAAGCAATGCTAAGTACTTTGATAACGTTAGCATTTATTTTCACAATACTTGTAAGGTTAAGTTTTTCACGAGTGTATTTGGTTCCGTCCAGTTCACTAAAGAAACTAATTTCTTATCACAATAAAAGGAAAAAAACTTTCTGCAGCTGTTTCTGTTGTCAAAGACCAAATTCAACCCCCTTATTCTTTTGCATTATCAGAATTAAAGGTACTTATCAGCCTTTCATATGATAAGTCCCGGAGAACCTTGTTGCTGAACAGTTGTAGAGGGACAGCCCCTTCAAAGTATCAGTTCAGGGTCTCTGATGCAGGAGGGAATCGCACACTACAACTTCACATCTCTGGCACACACATACTCCCTGTGTGGTTCTGTGGACCTCACAGTTGGGACCCACATCTCTTGGGATTAACACCCAGCTGGCACCAAGGAGACTTTTTGTGCATTCCTTTCGCTAATGTTAAAAGGTCAAAACCCTTTGCAAAGCTGCCACAGATTTAAACACCACAACAAAAAAGTACAACAGAGGATCCTGCAGAATGGGATGGAGTGGAAACCTCAGCTCTAAAAGTAGATTACAGGATGACCAACTTGGGGGGTGGGGAGCTCTTGGAAAGACAGAAGGATCCAGCCAGAGGATCCAAAGAACGATGAGTCAAAGGGATCGACTCAGCAATCACAGTGGCACAGGAGATGGCTCTTTGGCGGGTGTGTCTTGTCCAACTGCAGTGCAGCAGGGGCTAGAAAAGCTGCCTCTAACAAAATTCCCTCTTATGTAAGCCAGGATTCTTGGTTTGTCGTGCGGCTTAGAACTGGGGGGGGGGGAATCTAGGAGGCTTGACTCCAGGCAGCTGATTGGTGTTCTCTCATCACGCCAGGCTGTTATAAACATCCATAGTACATTCACTGACTCGTGGGTCATTCCAACTCTTTTTCTCTGTTCCAGCAGTTTTGGGGACAACCTGTCCCAGGGCTTGAGTGGAGCGGACGCCATGATGCCGCCTGCAAGGACAAACAGTTTTGGGGCAGGTCCTACATGATGGAAAAAAAGGCCCATCGAGTGACCCACATTTGCCACACGGCCCTGTCACCAGCAGCTGCTTTGACAAACTCCACGGCCAGTCACTGTTTCAAGGACAGGGCAGTGGGGACAGCGAGGGAGGGAGAGAAACCTGTTCAGACGGAGATCTCCCTTTAATTGAAGCTGAGGTGCAGCTGTTTCTGGGGTGGGTGGGTGGAACCAGAAAGGAATCTTGAGGCGCCTGATTTAAAGAGTTTGGATGCAGAAATCCCCACTCCTAAGACACTCCCATCGAGGAATCCAGCTTGAAAGCTGGACTTAAGCTGGCTGTAGGAAAAGTGGACTGGCTTCAGGGAAACCACTCTCTCTGAGCATGCGCAAAGGGCGAGCATCGAGAAGCCAAAACCCAGTTTCCAAAGACATGTAAAAACTGGTGTCGATGGGGGACTTCCACAGAGGATTCCCATCTTTTTAACTGGCCCTGCTGCTTTGTTTTTAATGGCTGTCTGACAGGCATAAATGGAGGCAGGGTCAAGACTGTCCTGACACAGGGATCAAACGATGGGGAAGGCTTCATCTGCAAAGTATGAATATGCGGTTAGACAGCCAGAATAGTGGAGTGGTTAGAGTGTTGTTACGAGGATTGGGACCACCTGGATTTGAATCTCTGCCCAGTCATGGAACTTATTAGATGGCCGGGGAATGGTCATTCTCTCTCAGTCTAACCTGCCTCACAGGTAGGGTTGCCAGCTCTGGGTTGAGAAATACCTGGAGATTTTGGGGGGCGGAACCTGAGGAGGGTGGGGTTTGGGGAGGAGAGGGACTTCGGTGTGATATAACGCCACAGAGTCCTCCTTCCAAAGCAGCCATTTTCTCCAGGCGAACTGGTCTCTGTCGCCTGGAGGTCAGTTGCAATCCCCAGGAGATCTCCAGCTACCACCTGGAGGCTGGCAACCCTATCCACAGGGTTGTTGTAAGGATTAAATGGTGAGGAGGAGAAATATATCAGGTGGGATAAAACTATAAGAAGAAATAAAGGTACGCAAGCAGGGCCAGCAAAAATCTGGCAAGCCTGTGAGCCCACCCATTTATAGACCCTCATTTGTTAGAAGGTAACAAGTGGATCTGAATAAATCTCCCAACAGATTAAGAATCTGTGAAAACCATAAATAAACCCAAGAGGTACAAGGAGGTACTTTGTTTTCCGCCTCTGTCATATGGAAAGTTTCTAAAATTCTCTTCCGCTCCTTGCTGAAGGATCCAGAAACAGGCATGTGTGTCTGTTAACAACATCTGGAAGAGTTTTGCGAGAGATCCCTTAAATATAAATCCTAAAAACTAGCAGAAAGGGGAAAAATTCATGGAGGTACAAGGAGGTACTTTCTTTTCCGCCTCTGTCATATGGAAAGTATCTAAAATTCTCTTCCACTCCTTGCTGAAGGATCCAGAAACAGTTTTGCAAGAGATCCCTTAAATATAATTCCCAAAAACTAGCAGAAAGGGGAAAAATTCATGCAACCTAAGTGCTAAGAGATCTTGATCGACACCCCAGTCACCTCCCCCAAGATCTTCAGCTGCAGTTAGTGACAGCCAGTGTTTCCTCTAAGCTGTGAGTGTGAGCTAGCTCACAGTTTTTTAGTCTCCAGCTCACAGAATTTTGTCTTAGCTCAGGAAGGATGGCTCCAGAGCGAACTAATTTATGCAGTACTGGACAGCTCCCTTTCTGTTAATAACAACTAGGATAATGTAAACAAAATCCAATGAAACCTCAACCCAGCGCTTTAAAAATGCTAAGTATTGTGATTAATCATTCTGAAATTTCTCTGATTAATCATCTCTGAAATTTCATGTAGAACACCTAGAGCACTTTAGTCAGTAATTCGTTATGAATGTTTTGTACTGTTGGATCTTAGGGAGCATTGGACAGCTCCCTTTCTGTTAATAACGACTCGACTAGGATAAGGTAAACAAAATCCTATGAAACCTCAACCCAGCGCTTTAAAAATGCTAAGTATTGTGATTAATCATTCTTTATCGTTTAATAAGGTTGATACAAATGCATGGAGGAGATTCCATTAAAACTTCTCTCTCAAAGTTTCTCAGTCAAGACACTGCTAAATTCCCCCCCACACACACACACACAAATTAGGACTGCTCATAAAATAGTCAACAGCCATTACATATTTGCATATATTCAGTTACATGTTTGTAGAAGTTAAGTTGTCCATTGGCTAAATTAAATAAGATTTTAAAAAAAGAATTAGAAATCTGGTCAGTGTATAAGGGACCAGTGTGCCAATATAGTGTAGTAATTAGAGTGTTGGACCACAACCAGTCACTCTCTCAGCTTAACATACCTCACAAGGTTGTTGTGACATAAAGCGAAGGCAGGAATAATCATTTACACGTCCGGAGCTCCTTAGGGAAACAGGAGCTGAGGGGAAGAATAAAAATGCAATTGATGGATCGACTGGAGAAATGTTTCTGGTATACCATTCCCTTGCCAGACCTTCTTTCATCTCATATTGTTAATGTCTGATTCTGTTCTCTTAATACCAAAACAGGCTGAAGCACAAACTACTTCTTAAATAAAAGACAATCCAGAATCAGGAGTAAAGCTAGCATAAGGAGAAATTTGGACTTGTAACCCTTCCCTATTAGTGAAAGTGAGCCCATCAGAATCTGCAATGGAGCAGGAAAGAGGAAGAGAGTCCAACACAAGACGCCATCAGAAGGCTTTCATAGAAGGTGGGGTAGGAGACATAAGAAGTCCTTGCAAATATCAGAGCTCCCCCTGTAGAGGAAGAGGAGTATTGCACCATGATTCCACCACATCTAAAATGGAGGGTATTTTTCTCAACTTTTTGTCAACGTTGCCGTCAAGGACATCAGAGCAAGAAGCCATAACACAGAGGGTGCCGCGATGATGGGAACAGCAGTATTGCGCCAGTGGGCATTTGGGTGGCACTGCAGATGCTCATGGTGAAGGTGTTCCGCAGCAGACTCAGAAGAACCTGAAGGAAAAGATGTATTTTGAAGCAAACAATATTTGGGCACAACACAGCAGAACCAAAGTTCCTTGGAATCTGGCTACCTGCTTACTCATAAGGCCTCTTAGTTTGCTTAGCCAATCCACCTGCAAAATATTAGAAGTCACATGGATAAAGTCACATGACAACTATTTGACAGGCAGCACTGTATAATAATTAAAGTTGTTGGGTCTCTCTAGACTGGGAAGATGTGGGTTCAGATTCCCACTCTGCCACAAAGCTTTATTGGATGACCAAGAGATATTCTGTCTGTCTAACTTTTCTCACAGGGTTGTTGAGAGAACAAAAGAGAAGAGAACTAGGTACCAGCTCCTTGGAGGGAGAGGGAGATAAGAGATAACAACACCACATAGCCGTTTCAGTGTTCTGGACATCTTGCCCATTTTTTTGCCAGAAATTAAAAATTAAAGTATCAGTCAAAGAGACATTATGATGGCCAAATTTATCATGGCTGAATTTATCTGGGAGATGGCCCAGGAAAATCCCTGCTCCTCTCAGAAGCATGGGCCGGATGTGTGAAAGGAAACCATTTTATATATGCTCAGGCACACTGTTGTTATTCAAGGGGTAAGTCCTTTAGTAAAAATGGGTTTGGGACCAAGCCCCAGCTCAGGTTCCCAGGGCATGTGGCCTGAAGGTTACTGTATTGCAACTAAACCAGCCACAGCCTGGTCAGAGCCCAACAGGAAATCTCTTGGGAGTCAACTGTATACCACTTCAAGTGAGCAATGACTCACGAAAGCCCTACCCACAAATTTTGTTAGTCTTTGAGGTGTTACTGGACTCTTACTCTTTTCTACTGTATACTACTTTGAATTCCACAGACCAAACAGAAATGTAATAAGTAAACAGTAATCAATAAATTCATTACATTTGGTTCATAGCTCATAGTACGCACGGCCATTCCAAGGGCATCCAAGTTCTGTGGCTGGGGTCTGAATAGGACAGAGCTTCTTTTCTATGTTAGTTAATGGTAAAACTTGTCCAGTTTGAAGAAACAATGTTTCTGATGTGCCCTCATACTTGGGACCAATGCTCCCTCTAAGCTGTGGAGTCTTGTGAGCAAAAATTCTACTTTGTGAGCTGCTGGCATTAAAGTTGCAAGCGAGTGATAAATTCAGCAAGTGATAAATTCAGTTTGCTCTGGAGCCATCCTTCCTGAGCTAAGACAAAAATGTGTGAGCCGGAGGCTAAAAAACTGTGAGCTAGCTCACACTAACTCAGCTTAGAGGGGAAACTGCTTGGGACACTGGATTACACAGGATTTGGTTTATCGCACGTCTGTTTCTTACACCCTCCCTTTCTTCATTTCTTTCTTCCTCATCCACCCACATTTTCATCTCTAAAACATGTCTCTGTTATTGCATATATCAGTCCTGTAAACAGGAACATTTTCAGGATTTCAAAATCCTGATACACACTTTAATGGTTACAAGATCTCTCCATCCTCACCCAAAAAGGCAGAATGGGTGGGTAAGCACATTGTACCATGCTATGGAACGATGTCCTAAGAGAGAGAAAAACAACAACAGTGCACTGGCTCACAGGGACGTTAATTGGGACATCTGTAGATGCTCTGGACTAAAATTATCCAAAGATAGTCAGAATTCTGCAACATAACAAGCACATTTTCATATCCACACAAACCTAATAATTTCATAATATATGCGCAATATGTACATATGAAATGCACAGTTCATTCTTCATCTGCTAGTCATGGGAAGAAGCCAAAGAGGAAATTTTGTCTTGCCTTCTCAATTCCTGGGTATCTTATTCTGCTCCCTCTACCTGTTTCTCATATTTTACCCAATATTTTTGCCTGTGGCATCGGCCACCTGCATTATTTTGTTTTATTGGAAATCTTTACGGTTAGATTCAAATGTCATAATATCTTGTAATCCACTTACTTTTTTATGGATTTTTAAAAAAATCATACTTGTAATCTTCCTTGAATCCCAGTGAGAAAGGTGGACTGTAAATGCAAATACAAACAATAACAGTTGGCTGTCCCACTACTTAGGGTGGCTGATCTGGCTTCAGCCAGAGACCGGGCCTTTTCCATGGTGGCTCTGGGCTCTGTGGGGTGGGCTCCCTGAAAGGGGGGTGGGTGGGCTCCTTGGAGATATGCAGGAGGTGCTGCGAGGCCTGCCTGCCCACCAGGTCTTTTGATGGGGGGGGGGAGAGAGACATAGGGTTTACTATTTTATTTTTTGGTTTTTAGCTAAAGCTGTTTTTAGCTATTCTTGTAAACTGCCTTGAACGGCAAGGAAACATGGTCTATAAAAGTTTTACAAAATATAAATAAAGAACAACCGTTAAAACTTGCCTCTGTCATCAGAAGGACTAGAAACCTGCCCACAATTAGTAGGAGGGTCGTAAAAAATCAGCCTACTTGAAAAATGGGGGCTGAGTTTAGGAAATTAGGGATGAGAGCTGGGAGTTGAGGGTTGAGGACTGAGGTGGATTCGCGATATAAGGGGCCTCACCTTGCGATTGGTTCCAAACGAAGACCTGGAGTTCACTCAGGGCCTCTGTGAGGTTCTGGATTTTCCCCTGGAGTTGCGTATTCTCAATCTGCAACTCCTGGATTGCCTCCTGCAGCTCGAATGGGCGCCCCCGGCCCCAGAACAGGGGCAGCAGCAGACAGAATATCAGCACCATTTGCCTTGCACCCTTTTGACAGCCTCGCACTGAGTGGTGAGTGCCCAACCCAGCGCAATCTCCTTTCCCTGCCAAATCGATCAATCTGCTTGGCGAATCAATTGCTTGTTAATGACATCCGTGTTTCCTGACCTACAATCAGAGAAACAAACAGGCCATCCTGGCCCTGGGAACTCAGAAATACAGTCTGATGGAAGTTCATGGTAAAGGGATAGAGAGTGGCAAAGTGCTTGCCAGAAAAGCGGTATATAAACATTTCAAAGTAAAAATAATACCCTAGACGGAGTCCCTCAAAGGTCCATATGGACACCTGATTTCCCCCGCCCTATAGGACCAGTAGTGTTCCAGAGGGACCCAAGGACAGACCTTCGGCCGATATCGACAGAACAAGGCAAAAGTTGTCACTGCAAGAGCATCTGGTTGTTGTCTTCTTGGTATCCAGGATGGTTGTCACATGTCCAGTGTTTAGGGCCTAAATATTATATTGGACATGTGACAACCAAGCCATTGATCCCTGGTGTGGTGTGCCCATGGGTTTTATGCACCTACCACAGCATTTCCTGCTGCCCAGTTGCTTGGCCCCCAAAGTATCTCTTCCTCACAGCAAAGAGCCATACCTGGATTTCCGCCACTTTGTTGGGACAGGAAGAGCACATGGAACATCATCTTTGTATCTTCAAGAAGGACCCTTTTGCAAACAGTCTTGGTGGGAGGATGCTTTATAATCTCCTTATATTTTGTGGAAACTCCCAATATTTTATGACTGGACGCAGAGCCCCCACGGCAGCCATTTTGTGACTGGTCCCTCCACTGTGGCAGCCATTTTGTTACGGCACCCACTGCCTGTTCTCAAAATTCCAAATGGACTCTCAGATTTAACAAGGCTGGTTTAGGCCTATCAGAGCCTAGAGAACAAACAAACAGATCAAGCAAACCAATTTGCAGGGCGAGCATTGCACAGATGTGTGAAATTAGTTCACAGGAGAGTTATGAGAGGGAAGATTGTAGAATTGTAAAAACAACCACCCACAAATTACAATGTGGAAGAGTTACATGAAACAGGGAATGAAGTGGGGGATCAAGGGAGAGGGTGTGAGACAAGCTAGTGCCAAAGAAACAGTGTGAGGAGGTGTGAAAGATTACAGGGAAGGAGCAGGAGGAGGGAGCCAGGCTCAAGGTGACATAAAAGAACTCATCAAGAAAGCAGAACAAAAGTTGCAAAGGGCAAGAAATAAATCACCAAGTCCTGAGGAAATGAAGGAAACAAATGGGGTGTGTACTTTGTGTTGCAAAATAAGGTATCAGGTGATGGGGGTAGGAAGGAACCTGCCGCTTCTGAGGCAGGCGGGTGAAGGTGTGCATACAAAGCAATGTTCCATTATGCATGGCGCAGCTGCAACTTTTATTCTCGGAGAACGAAGGACAGTAATAGGTTTGATTAAGAGGCAGAGAACATCTCTGGGCGCTCTTGTTTCTGCTCTTGTTTCACACAGGGGGCAGGAAAAGGGTTTTGAATCCTCCTTCCTCTTCTTCTGGGGCAACATGAGCTGTCACAGGTACAGAAAAGTGAGCCCTTATCCCACTGGGGGATTCAAAGGCAGAGCAAGAAAATTATTCCCTTTGGCTACGCCCTTCATAGCAGTAACCCCCACCCCCCAAGATTGGCTCATGATCCTGGGGGTTGGGGCCAGTGTTCCCTCTAAGCTGAATTAGTGTGAGCTAGCTTACAGTTTTTTAGCCTCCAGCTCTCACATGTTTGCCTTAGCTCAGGAAGGCTGGCTCCAAAGCAAACTAATTTAAGCAGTAGCCAAATCACTTGCTCACAAGAGCCCAACCCCCAAAAAGCACCCAACCCCACAGTAAAATCTTATCCTTGCCAAGAAATGCCTGAAGCATTAAAAGACCTTACATATAAAACAACTTTGCACTTCTAATAGGGGTGCCAACTCCAGCCTGGAAAAACCTGGAGATTGGGGGAGGAGGGATTTCACCTAGCAGCTGTGGTAAACCATAAAAGTTGCCCTCTGAAGCTGCCATTTTCTCCAGAACTGTAGTATGGACATCAGTTGTACTTTCAGGAGAGTTCCACACCCTACTTGGAATTTGGGAACCCTAACTTCTAAAGATAGTACCTCCCCTTCACCTGCTCAGTGAGCCCATTCCAAAAGGTGGGAGCCAATGAAAACCTGGAGATTGGGGGGTTTGTGCCTGTAGAGAATTGGAGAAGGGATTTCACCTAGCAGCTGTGGTAAACCATAAAGGTTGCCCTCTGAAGCTGCCATTTTCTCCAGAACTGATCTCTGTAGTATGGACATCAGTTGTATTTTCAGGAGAGTTCCACACCCTACTTGGAATTTGGGAACCCTAACTTCTAAAGATAGTACCTCCCCTTCACCTGCTCAGTGAGCCCATTCCAAAAGGTGGGAGCCAATGTACATAAAGAACAGGTGCCAGTAGATGCCAAGCAAGCTACCTTATGTGGGTAGTAGGTATGCACTGTATATGTGTGTGGGGTTGACTTGCCATCCTTTTGATTCCATGTTTACTACAACAAATTTGACTGGTGTAGAAAAGTAAGACTTTGGGGGGATGTGCAGAACAGTTCATTTGTAGATAAAATTATCACACAGTATCATAGGAGACAGAAGGGAAGGGCCAATTCTGTCTGGACTCTGTAGTGCATGGGGGCTCAGGATGATGGAACTGTGGGGCAGCCTGACCACTCTAGTGCAGTTTGTGGAGGGGCATCATGTGTGGGTTTAACGCACTCTTTGCATTGTGTGAAAGTTCTGAAAGGGGCAAAATGAGCACCACCCCAACTGGGGGATGTGCAGAACAGTTCATCAGAACACTTTGTAGATAAAATTATCACACAATATCATAGGAGACAGAAGGGAAGGAAGAGGGCAATTCTGTCTGGACTCTGTAGTGCATGGGGGCTCAGGATGATGGAACTGTGGGGCAGCCTGACCACTCTAGTGCAGTTTGTGGAGGGGCATCATGTGTGGGTTTAACACACTCTTTGCATTGTGTGAAAGTTCTGAAAGGGGCAAAATGAGCACCACCCCAACCCTAATTTCCCTAGAGTGCCTGTATCCCTTGTCACATAGCTAGTGTGTTGCAGCAGGTGTGTAGAAATGTGGACTGGAAGAACGGTTTTTCCTAGCCAGCCAAACTGACCATCTCCAAAGGGACTCTGAAGCTGTGAATGGGGCAGATCCACCCACCCCCCACATACCCACAGTCCCCTCCCACCTACAGAGACTGAATGGCCGAGCAGATACTGCCCTCCAGCCTAACACATCACCAGCATATTAAGGGCCCTCATCCTTCCAGAGCTCAATGGCAGGTTTACTATTAAGAGAAATGAGTGGCTATCCTACACGTGGCCAGCTCTTTTTCTCTGGGGTAAAAGACCAAAGTGTAAGTAAACGTTTGAGCCAGTTTTGTGTTTTTAAACCAAGTTGTTTTTTGGTATCTTTATTATTTTCAAGGGACTGCTGTCCGCCCCCAAACTTTACGATTGAAAAGTACAACCATTTTATTTTCCTCTAACACCAGTGAAATGCGCAAAGCAGAAACAGGCTCTCACCACCTAAAAAAGGCGGTGCCCGCAAAGCAAAGGGCCGCCACAGAACGCAAACCCCGCTTTCCGAATTAATCCGAGTTTCCGATCGACTGCAGCCGTAATCTTCCGAGATCTTAGTAGTAGTTACCCGAAGTGTTAACGAGAGATTCCGAAAATAAGCGAAAGGAATGCCTTTCACAGAAATTGCCTAGCCCTTTCCGAAAAGCTGCCGAGTTTCTCCGAAACGGTCGTACGACTTTCCCTGGGGGAAACCGACCATTTCCGACAGCTAAAGCGAACGTTGACGAAGAGGCTTCGCAGATTATCCCGTTTTTCTCTATAGCGGAAGAGGTGGGTAGCAGGAATCATAGAGACCAGACTAGGATCGCGCATAATCGTAGTCTGTATCGTGACTTCCGGTCAGAAATTGATGTCTTCATTGCAAAGAAGTCGGTTCAGCCATAGAGCTGCGGCAGGCTAGACCGGCACCGCTCTGCACCTAAAGAGAATAATGGCCAATAGAGGACTTCAGTCTTACCGGAAGTTGCGCGCCTCTGTAGTATTTTTCTGTGTTCGAAGAGGGAGGAGTTGGGGGGGGGGGAGTGGAGGGCAGATAAAACCCCCTTGAGTCGTCTGGGCTCCTCCTTTTCCGTTTCCGGGTGTGGTAGCGGTAAGAGGTAGGACAGGGGAGCTGGGCCGCGTGTTTGCTGTAGGGGAGGGCGAAAGAGGCCATTCGGGGTGCAGGGGAAGCAAGGAAGGGAACCGGGAAGGTTAGTGGAGGGAAAGGTCCCGGAACGTGCAGCCGTAGGATGAGGGGAGAGGTGTGGGTCACATGGCCAAAAATCTCGCCCTCGAATCTCTGACGTTTGAAAGAACCAGGTTCGAAATATGTTGTGCCTGATCCTTAAGCCGGTTGTGGGTGAAAGCTAGAGCTGGCTGAGGTGTATTGCCGAGTAAACAGCGGGAAATGTCATGATTGAAACCACCACCACCCCGCGAGTAAGGCTGGGTTAGATAGAAGTCTTTGTTTGTGGCCCGATCCAAGTTATGTGGAGAGGAGCAGATGCCTGTTAGGATTCCAGCCATGAAACTAAAATCAGGTTTAGTCTTCCTTCACCTTTAAATCTCTGGTGCTCTTTCACAGGCTAAACAATCCACTTGAAAATGGTTGCTGAAGTGATTGAAACAGCATTATTTAGCATGTGTGAAAGAGCCCCTCTTCAGTTTTGCTGGTCGTGAGCCAGAGACGTTAGCAAGTTGGGTGTGTGTGAGGAACCGCTTCCCCATAGAAAGAATGGGGTAGGGTGCAGAGAATGAAGAGTCCTGTGGCATCTGCTTCCAGCTATGTGGGCACTGGTCTTTAAAAGCCTGGTAGTGTACTAGCCCTAATTCTGTCTGGTTTTGCTACAATGATTTACAGGGATTTTTTTCTTCAGAATTCATTATTGGGGCAAAGAACAGTTATTGATGCATGTTAAGCTTACATGTATTGCCTATAACAAGAAAAGGTATTCCTCATTGCCCTTAAGGGGGTCTTTGGACCACTTTGCTGAGAGTGGCTTCTGAACTACACTGTTGCTTGATAGTCCACATTTTGGGACTGTGGAGTGCCACTAGTGTATCTTATCCCTTCTTTAATTGCCAAAGTGCCTGTTTCCATTTGCTGTTACGTGACTTGTGGGTGGGCCGGCGGCACTGCAGTGGATAAATATTCACTTCTGTTTACAAGGAATGCATTGTATAAGTATTGAGCTGAATAGTTAATGTGATTAATTTGGTGATTGACCTGTCACTCCCCCATTTTGAAGAATTGTGGCGTCTTGTGCTTTGTCCTGTGTCCAGGAATATGGCTCATTTTGGCAGGAGGTGTGTGTCTGATTCAGAGGTGCTGGAAAGCTATTCACCAGGATGACAAGATCAGAGAAGAAGCAATTAGAGGATGTGGGCAGGGATGTGAAAGGAGGGGGGGGAATAAGGTAAGGGAGGGCAGGATATATGGAAGAAGCAGAGGGGACACGATTAGGATTTAAAAGTAAAAAGTGGCCTGAGTATAGGTAGGATGCAAGAAACTGGAATATCCAAAAATATTTTCTTACTTCTCATCCCCAGGTCTCTGCAAGATGTCTGCTCATCTGCAATGGATGATTGTGCGCAACTGCTCAAGTTTCCTTATCAAAAGGAACAAGCAAACGTACAGCACGGTGAGCCCCAAAACAGTCTTGTCTTCCGGTGCTTCTGGATAAAAACGCCAGAGCCGCTCTTTCCTAAAGGCCTCTGTTGTCTTGAAATCTACTTCTCTGTTTTCCAACCTAGCCATCTCCCCCCCCCCTTTAACTAGCAGCCCTGCAGTCCTGCTAATGGTTTCTTTTTCCTTCAAAGGAACCCAACAATCTTAAAGCTCGCAACTCTTTCCGCTACAACGGGCTGATCCATCGCAAGACTGTAGGGGTGGAGCCTGCTGCAGATGGGAAGGGAATTGTCGTGGTTCTCAAGAAACGTGCAGGTGGGCTGGCCCAAGAGAATGGATGCTGCTCTGTGATGGGGATGTGCATAAAGGAAGGAGGACAGGAAAGATTTTTTAACAATTATAAGGGATACAGAAAAAAAGAAGGAATAGAGAAAACAGAAAATGTAATTACCAAAAAACCTAGTGTGAGGGCAATTTTATGGAAATTAAGGACCTTCCTTTTTCAAAATTTATAACAAAGTATATAATAGCTTAACAAATGTTTAACAAGATATATATGGTGCAATGGCATAAGAATATAGCTTAAAATATATATGACCTATTTTAAAAATCAGTATAATGATCGATTCATTCTACCAATTTCGTATACTATATTTTCATTCTTATAAATCTTACCTATTGTATAGTATAACATAAATATCATACACATTTTTAGAAGAATTCACACAACAGTTTGTTATAATAACATAGCAGCAAAGATTTTGATGGGTTCTGTACAGAGAAAGAGCTATCAGTAGCACAGAATAGTGGGGTGGGCAGGCTGTCAAGGCAAATGGCAATGGAGCGGCCCAATGTCTCCAAGCATGCTTCTAGTTCTTATGGAGGTATTGAAAACTTGCGTGAGGGTAGTAGTATGCCAATAGGGATGAAAGGGTGGCTGAACTTTGGGGCTTCCACTGATTCATGGTTTTTTATCCTTACACAGCTCAGTTTCCCCAAAAATGTACACTTCTATAAATAGGGATCATAAAATAACTGCTCAGTGCATGAGCTTGAAGCGCAAGTCTGCAGTCGACATTTCCTCTAATCCAGCAACTAGGCTCTCTAAGGGCCTATATCACAAGGAGGTTATTCGGATTAGTTTTGTGTGAAGGGGACTTAAATTTCAAAGGTCTCGATATATCCTATTTGCTCTGTATATAGCTGGCTCAAGGTGCATCCTGAAACTGCAGATTCTGTATCGCTTTTCTGCTTCTAGAGTTCAACTTTCCTTTTCCTCCCCTTTCAGGCCAGCGGAAACCAGCCACCTCCTATGAGAAGATTACTGTCAACAAAAATGCGCGTGCCACACTCAGTAGTCTCCGCCACATCATCCGCAAGAACAATTACCGCAAGGACCTGCGCATGGTAAGAGAGGCAGGGTGCCTCTTTCTGTTCTGCAAATATGGATGCTGTTAATCTAGTGATCAGATCAGGAACATTATACCTGGAACAGAACGACTGCCAAGCTTTCAGACTTTGCAATTCAGGGCTCCCCCCTTAAAAACATTGAATTTGATGGGGAGTATAGTGCTTTAAGGAGGTTGTGTAGCTTGATTTGGATGTTTGAAGTGTGAAGCAATCTCCTCCTCTGCTATGCTGGGGCAGCCAAATTCTGTGTGGCGAAGCACAGAGCTGTAAAGAGCCTTACACCATATCCCCAATGGGCTCTTATAGTAGATAAATTGAAACTAATTGGGTTAGATCCTGAAAATCTGCTAGACGGAGGTCTGCAGCATGCAAAGAATTTAATATACCAAAGATTTAAGGATATTGAAGCACAAAATGACTATGCAGCCCTGACTTCCTATTATAAGAGATTAAAGCAGGGGCCAAGTTTAAATGCCGCATCTTACCTTGGACTTATAAAAAACCCTAACCATAGATGGGCGTTTACTAGAGCACGGCTCGATGTGTTACCCTCAGCAGTACTTTATGGTAGATATACCCGGACTCCCATGCACCAGAGAATTTGCTCCTGTCTGTTAGAACAGGTGGAGTCGGCCGCCCATATATTACTCCATTTTCCTATGTATGATGAAGAGAGACAGCAGCTGCTGATACCCCTTCTCGCACGTTTTAAACTCCTGGCTAATTATCTTACATATGCCGAGGAATGCTTGATGAAGTTCTTACTGGCTGATACTTATGATTCTGTCCCATGCAATGTTGCTAAATATTGTTACTTGGTAATTAAAAAGCGCAATGTACTGTAACTCAAGCCATTAATGATGGAATTGACCGGTGTGGTATTTTAGGAATTAAGCTTGTAAGGTTCTTATGTTGTAGACTCTGTGTTTAATATTTTGGTTCATTTTGCTGGTCTTATGACTGTTCTTAATAAACTTACTTACTTACTTACTGAGAAATGGCCAAAGGCTTAGCTTAGGAGAGAAGAGGGCATTGATCTTGTCAAGGGGGTTAGCTTGAGAACTTGGGAGGTCCATCAGTGATTATCAGCCATGTACATCTGAGTGCCAGTTGTGGGGGTAGGCTGAGGCCGGGCATCAACAGGAGGCGGCTTTAGCCTCGGTGGGCCTTCTAGGGCATCTGGTCGGCCTCCTTGTAAAACAAGATGCTGACCTAGTTGGGCTGATCCACCGAGGCTCCATCGTGTGGGCGTGGGGAGACACTGGGAAAAACCAGGCACCAGGGCTCTTTAGCAGGGTGACCGTACTCCTCCGGAGGCTGGATTTGAGCTCTTGGGCCCTCCAGAAATGGACCCTGGGGTGAACGTAGATCAGGGCAGTGCGTTTTTCAGACCCCTGATTGTCTCTTCTCCCCCTTGCAGGCTGCCCTGCGTCGTGCTAGCGCAATTCTGCGCAGCCAGAAGCCGGTGGTGGTGAAGAAGAAGCGGACCCGGGCGACCAAGGCTACCTAAAAGAGTTGCCAGATTATCCAATAAAGGATCAGAATAAAGGATCAGAACCAGAACATGGTGTGGTGGATTTAGGTTAATGTGTTGCCAATTTCGGGTGCAAGAGGTGGGTGGAGAGGCCCCGGGCGAACCTTGAAGGAAGCAGCCCAAGGGTGAGAGGTCGTGGAAGGCCGTGCCCCCCCTCCCCTCGGCAGCCAACCAGAGAAGGGAAGCCTGATGGTATCAGTGCTGCTTTCCAAGGTGCTCCCTTACCAGAAACTGCTGGACCCCCACACTGCTGTGAAGGGGGGGGGGGGCTGGGAGCAGTACAGAGAGGTAAAGGGGAAGGATTGCTGCAGTGGTTCTCCAGGTTGATGGAAGGGTTGTGTAGTTCAGTCTCCCTGGGTCAGGAGATGTGAAGGGTCCCATCTGAGACTCTCCAGTTGCACTGACCCACCATCACCACTGCATGAACAGGTTTGCACCAAAAAGTCAAGTTAGCCCTTGATCCGGAAGGATGTAGAGATATTAACTCTTCTTCCTGACCTTGATGGCCATAATGGGGTTCTGTGTACGTGTGCATGGTGTTACACCCCTTTGCATGTCCTAGTATTGCCCCCACCGGTCGCTTATTAACTGTATTTGGCCAAATGAGCACCAGCCCACGGATGTTCTTAAGATACTCTGGGGACTTTGATTGGTGTCGCTAGAGCTGGTTAGTGCAAAGACAGGGAGGGGAGGAACATCAGAAGGCAAGAACTTGAGCCCAGGAATGTGAAGGATTCCCAGCAGCCCAGTTTTCTTTCTCCGTGTCTAGTATAGTTTGAGGGAGCCTGGCAGCCCCTGGCTGAATTCCCTTGACAACCAACAGGTGGCAGTGAAGAGCTGAGGAACAGGGGAGGTGCCCCCGCCAGGCAATTGGCTTCACCCCCATCTGCTACCACCAGCAGCGTTCCTCTGGGCGAAGGACTCAAACCTGTCCAGCGTTTGATCCACCCCCAACCGCTGGCTGAATCCAAAGGAAGGGGAGTCAGCCATCTGTGCCAAGCTGGCTTGTTTCCAGAAGCAGCGGTCTGATGGCTTTATCTGCAACTATGTTACAGAGTAATAAGTGAACTTTGTGTAAGCTTGGAAAGAGGGTGCCTTAGGTGGGAAGGCACTCTGCCCAAGCTCAGAGGCACCATTTTTCCACACCTCCAAACCCCCCGCCCCACCCCCCGTTAAGCTCTGGGGAGATGTTTTCTGCATGCATGCCGGGATTGGAGGATGAGCAAATCAGCAAACGGTGAAGGGCGAGCTTCCCATCTGACGAGCTTTTTCTCCACCCTGCAGCAGATGGGGGAGTCAGAGTAAAACTTGGGAGTTAAGCCTGGCTCTTACCTGCTTCCAGGGAGAAACCATTTCATCCTCCTATTTTTTCCTCCAAGGCACTCAGGCTGGGTGAGTGGGGTCCTTCGCCTTCTGTCCTCCTGGGGGCCAGGACGGGTCTGCCAACCAAATCTGGGATAAAGGTTTCCTTTGCTGTTGAGTTCTGATGCGTGGTCCAATAGTTTCACATAACCTCATGCTCGTGTTAGGAACTGATATTGGACACAATTGCTTTCGGCAGAAATCAAGCCCACCCTGAAGTATACCACATTTTTAGCTCTGATTGGTGGAGAATCTTTTTGTCACTGTGCATCACTTGCCGACAGCAATGAATTTGTGTTTGTTTATTTATACCCCACCTTTCCCCCCAGGAGGGATGCAAGGTGGCTTATAATGTTGCTCCATTTTGTCCTCACAGCAACCCTGTGTGGTAGGTCTCACTGGCCCAAGGTAACATACCACATACACGCATTTTTGTGTGCGTGCACTTGTGATCCTGGAAGTCATGGTGACCCCCTGGTGAAGCTAGAGGTGGCTTGGTATTACCTGCCTCTGCATTCCGGCCCTGGTATTCCTTGGAGGTCGCCCTTCCAAGTGCTTGCCAGGGTTGGCCCTGCTTAGCTTCCATGATCTGACAAGATTGGGCTTGCCTGGGCTGTCCAGGTCAGGGCGCTATCTTGAACTCTTGAATGCACAGTGGGGGAGGAAATATCACAATAATGGTACAACCATGAAGAGCTGTCTAGCACAGGCCTCTTGCTTTGTAGTAATACAAATGTTTCATGCCTCTTAAGAAGTTGAGAGAGGCAGAGAAGTCTCTTGTTTGGTATTGGAAGACGTGAGCACTGGCTCTCGAAAGCTCATACCCTGCCACCGATGCTCCCTCTAAGCTGTGGAATCTTGTGAGCAAAAATTCTACTTTGTGAGCGAGCGATTTGGCTACGGCATAAATTAGTTTGCTCTGGAGCCCTTCCTGCGCTAAGACAAAAATCTGTGAGCTGGAGGCTAAAAAAAAGAGCTTGCTCACACTAACTCAGCTTAGAGGGAACCTATCTTTAAGGTGTGACTTGGACTCTTGCTCTTTTCTGCTGTGAGCTCGCTCACACTAAGCTTAGAGGGAAGACTGCCTACCACCTGTCTTTAAGGTATGACTTGGACTCTTGCTCTTTTCTGCTGTGATAAGACAGACTAAAACAGCTACCCCTCTTGATCTGTTCGCGTATGTTTACATAACTGCATCTGCTGGTCCAGTCCAAAGGCAGTGAGATGCAGAGCTACCTGGGTCATTTAATCTCTGCACGGTCCTTTGGAATAAATGAGCACATGAAGCTACCTTTTGCTGACTCAACCTGATGTTCTGACTTCCACGGACTGGCCGCTCTGATCTCCTGGGCCTTTCCCAGACCTGTTATATCTGAGAGCCTTCATTGACTGGAGAGGCCGGGGATTGCGCCTGTGATCTGTGTGCAGTTTGCAGTGCTGGGGGGGGGGGCTGCAGAATGCAGAGTCCTGGCTGAGGGCCCCCTAGTTAGGGTGGTCACATTGACCAAAGAGGCAGGGAAAGGACAGCTGCGCTGAATCTTACCATTTCTGCTGGTCAACGGAGGAGGAAGGGTGCCTCTTGGCCTCCAAAAAGCTTCGCTGGGGTTTGTGGGCCCTGCATGGGCAAAAGCACGCATGGGATGGGGGCCGGCGTGAGGGGACTGGGGTGGAAGCGAGTACAAAAACCGGCCGGATGCTTCCCTTTGGCCGCCTTGAGCAACTGCTCAGAGAAATGATGACCAGAATCTTACCATTTCTGCTGGTCAACAGAGGAGGAAGGGTGCCTCTTGGCCTCCCAAAAGCTATGCTGGGGTCTGTGGGCCCTGCATGGGCAAAAGCACGCACGGGATGGGGGCCGGCGTGAGGGGACGGGTGGAAGCGAGTGCAAAAAACAGCCGGATGTTTCTCTTTGGTTGCCTTGAGCAACTGCTCAGAGAAATGATGAAACGCAGCATTCGTTTTGGACAGAAGGGGGAAGATGACTTCTCTGACCTTCCAGCGTTTTTGATCAGACTGCTTGATTAACATGTCAGCGAAATCCCTCAGTCTTGTTGCGTGGCCGTGACAGAAACAGCCTGTATGATCAATGAGATAATCTCAGTGGTGCAGGCACAGCGAAAGATGTCTCTCAGTCTTTATTTCTGTGTTCTCATTTACGAAGAGAAGACAGGAGGGCCTGTTGTGATGGGGTCCGTGGGGTCGCAAAGAGTCTGGCTCAGTCTGGCTCAGCTGTGCGACTGAACGACAACAACAAATTTACAAAGAGCCACTGCCTCCCTCCCCCCTTCTCTTCCCGTTTCCCCCAAAATTGGGTTGGATCCCTCAGGTCTGACTGGCTAACAGCTGTGCTTTCCTCCTGGTTCCTAAGGTTCCTTCCTCTCGCAAGAGGCTTGGTGAGGGGCACAACCATTAGTGGAACAGAGCGATCCAACCCATCGTTTGTCATGAAGGGGTGGGTGGCTGAGCAGTAACGGTGCTTTGCTCTTGCAGCTAAAAGACTGCAGCCGACCTACAGTGATCCGTAGGTGGTCAGTTGTTTGAAAGATGCCTGGTATGGCTTACGATGACCTGTGGCTCAACTAATGAATCCCTACAAGCAGGGCTCACAGGAACGGAGTTCCGGCTGGCTCCCGAGTTAGCCACGCCCAGCAGGAACTCATTAGCATAATAGGTCACACCCAACAGCAGAAACACATTAGGATTAGCTACATTAGGGGTGTGTGGCCTAACATGCAAAGGATTCCTGCTACAAAAAAAGGCCCTGGGTTTTGACAACAAACAAGGTAAACAGAATAACAAGCAAAAGGTGGGTGTGGCTGGATAACCACACTTCTGGTGACATGGCCTAATGTGCTAATAAGCTGTGCTGTCAGGGTTGTGGCCCAATATGCTAATGAGTTCCTGCTGTTGGGTGTGGCCTATTGTGCTAATGAGTTCCTGCTGGGCTTTTTCTACAAAAAGAACCCTGCCTACAAGGATTTGCCACAATGATAACATCCCTTTTTGCTCTTCTACGGGGTGGGCCACAAACATAAGTGCGCACTGTATATATATTTATGGGGAGGGACTGTGGCTCTGTAGAAGAACCTCTGCTTGGCATGCAGAACATCCCAGCAGGCGTCTCCAGTTTTGAGAAAGGACCAGGCAGAAGGTGATGTGAAAGACCTGGAACTGAGCTGCTGCCAGTCCGAGCAGACGAGATTGGGCAGATGGTCTGGTTCAGTCGAAGTCAACGTCATGCCACCAAGTTGCAACTGAGGGCGACCCCAGCAAGGGGTTTTCAAGACAAGTGAGAAGCAGAGGTGGTTTGTCGAACTGAGCTGCTGCCAGTCCGAGCAGACGAGATGGGCAGATGGTCTGGTTCAGTCGAAGTCAACGTCATGCCACCAAGTTGCAACTGAGGGCGACCCCAGCAAGGGGTTTTCAAGACAAGTGAGAAGCAGAGGTGGTTTGTCATGGCCTTCCCCTGTAAAGTCTTCCTCGGTGGTCTCCCTGCCAAGGACTAACCCTGCTTAGCTTCTGAGATCTGACAGGATTGGACCATTCTATGCCTCCTTCCCTCCCGCGTGTTATATAGCATGGTACTTCTGGAAAGCTCTCTCTTGTACTCTGCTTGAGGGCATCCTTTAACAGGGGGGCCATTTTGGCCATGGGTGCAGCTTTGGCGAAACTCCAGTCGGTGGCTGGATGTTTTGGACGGACAATGCTGACACTGATCAATGTCTGGAGAAACTTCCCCTTAGGCTCCTCTGCTGAGTCCGGCACAACGTTGTAGCCCGCTTAAGCCCTGCCTGTCGGGATGGAAGGGAACCTGCCTTCCTGACTCCCCCCAAGCAGCTGGGAAGCTGCTGGCTCCCAGACAGGACCTGCAAGCCAACATTGCCAGGAAATTGGGTCTGGCTCTCGGAACAATGCCTCGACCTAGGAGGGGCACCCTGGACAGGGGTGATAAGGCCGCTCTGTTTATACTTGGGCACCGAGATGGCAGAGATTGAGCCAACCACCAAGGGTATTGTGAGAGTGAAAATAGGCCTAGTCCAGGGTGTGGGTGGGCTGGGAGCTCTCTGGTCTGCCTTTGCTTGCAGGGGTTTGGGCCGGGGTGATTGTGCAAAGCGTAAGTGGTGTTTTCACAAATTGCAAGCGAGGCAGTACTCAGGCTGAGTACTGGATTAGGCTGTAGATGGCAGGTGGACAGCTGCAGTCATACCCCCAAAATATGGAACGTGCATGGAAATCTAGCATCTCAGGGAAGGCTTTGCTAGAGCCCTTCCCCCAGACATGCTAGTTTTCTAAGGGAGGAGCATTTGCTCAGAGGAAACCACCTGCAGTCTGAAGTGGTCCATTCCCAGCTACTTCATGAGCTGGGGTGGAAGGTCAGAGAAGTTGCAGGAGAGAGAAGGGGAGGGGGGGCTCCAATGTGGTAATTCCATTACATGGAAAGGTAGAGGCGGGGTTAGATTGGGCCACTGAAACAGCCCAGGAGCCACCTGAGCTGAGTGACCCTTTCAGAGGTACACTGCCTCAGAGCCAGGTCCTGTTGGAGACAGAAGTTATAAAATCGTTGCTCACCCTCTCCCGTGATGCCAGGTCTAAGCATCACTGGGACTTGGACCGGCTTGCTCCTGGCTGCCAGCAGCCTATCAGGAACTGTCCTGTGACATTAAAGGGCCAGTCCACCTGGGAAAAGAGGATGGAGACTCACAGACGTCTCTCCCTTCCCCCCCAGGAAAGACATCTGCTTTGATCTGGATCAGAGGATACTTTTGCTACTTGCTCCCTATATTCCTGCCCACCTACCCATTTACTTGATTTTAGCCCTGTCTGTCCCCTTGCATACGTGCATACACATCATACACACGTGCATACAAATCATTCTGTTGACTCCTGGGGTTTTAATAGGACATTGTCCACTCAGTCCTTATGTGTGTTCATCTGATTAGGATATTTAAAAAGCCTTGCTTGGCTGTTCAGTGACATGGTTGGCATACCGGGGGAGAGTGGGCTGGGGCGCCCTCAATTCCCAGTGCTCATGGGAGAACGCTTGGAAACATTTATGTTGTTTATAGTCTGCCTTTCCCACAGAGACTCGAGGTGGATTACACATAGTAAGTCAGTACAATCAAGCAAATGGGGCATTCAATAACCAATGCATTAGGATATTAGACAGCTGGAACTACCAGAAAGAAACAGAGCATAGCATGGATATTAAATATGACACAGTACAGAAATTACATAATAGGATCCTACTTATAATAAGCTATAAAGGTAAAGGTTTCCCTCACTCGAAAGCCAGTCGAATCCGACTCTAGGGTGCGGTGCTCATCTCCGTTTCCAAGCCAAAGAGCCAGCGCTGTCCGAAGACGTTTCTGTGGTCATGTGGCCAGCATGACTAGACACCAAGGCACACAGAATGCTGTTACCTTCCCACCAAAGTGGTACCTTTTTATCTACTTGCAATTTCTTGCTTTGAAACGGCTAGGTTGGCAGGAGCTGGGGCCAGAGACGGGAGCTCACTCCATCATGCGGCACTCGGGTCTCGAACTGCTGAACTACCGACCTTCCAGTTTGCAGTTCAGCACTGCAGCTCCTACAATATGCTATACACAGCAATAAAGACCACAAGTCCCAATCAATGGAGCGTCTGCAGAATGGCAGTAATATGCATGCTCCGTCTAGCTCTGCTAAGAGTTGAGCTGCAGCATTCTGGACCAGTTGGACTTTTGTCCACGATTGTGCTTGGTCTCCATTACTGACTGTTGGGGTATAGTGCACAGGACATTGACTAAGGCCTGTCCCAAAATCAGACACTTCTTGCAGTCAGATTACTCCAGGATCAGGCAGACATGCCCGTCTAGATGGCTACCCAGGTACAGACTGAGTCCTGGCAAGAATGAAAAGCAGACTAAGAAGTGGTCTGGCATGGTTTTTAGTTTCGCTAAAAACAAACAGAAATCACCATGAAAACTATAATACAGAACAGTTTACTGGTAACCTAAGAGAACCTTTACATCTGGAACAGGATGTCAGGTTGCTGTTTGTCTCTTCCAGACTCTACTACGAATAAACGAAGAGACTTTTTGGCAGCAAATGCATAAGCATTTTGCCAAGGACTTCATGCACCTGTAGTAAGATTTGCAATTTATATGTTACTTTGATGTAATTCATGTTATTTGGAATATTGAATATCTCTAGAAGCATTTTTGTGCATATGGAACTTTAGTAAGGATTGAAAACTATAGTATAACTTTGGGAAGGTTATCAGTAAATTGTTATATATTATAGTTATCACGGTGATTTTTGCTTGTTTTCAGCTAGCCTCAACACTGTGTTCCCATCCTGTTTTGGTCTATGGTTTTTAGTTTAGCATCCTGACGTTGGCCTCGTGGCTTTATGGTAGAAACCAGCTGGCTGTGAAACCTGGAATGAGTGTCCATTAGTTCTAATTGGAATCTGGCGTCTATTCTCTGTCCTTCTTTGCGTAGACACAGCCTCCCAGGACACACTTCCCCTTGATCCATGAACAGATTCCAGTGAGGGCAGACACTCGGGGCTCGAGGCTTCACACAATCACTTTCTTTGCTCCTGTCTCCCCCACCAGCACGGACCAGCTGCCGTCCCACTCTCTCTTCCGCCTCCGGGAATGTTGGCACCAGCAGCTGGTGGCCACCCCCAATGCCCCAACCCCAAGCAAGGTGAACCCCAAGACAGCCAATACCGAGCCTGGGGGATCACGGGCACAGGCCACACTGGTGGCTGCCACCCCGATGACGCCCAGCACCAGTCCGAAGGGCAGCAGGCAGTCACGCCACGAGGCCTCTGTGCCACCCGTAGTGGTGCTCAGGAAATGGGGGTCAAGGCGCGGGAGGCAAACCTCTTCCGTTTCCATGTTCACTGTCACGACGTCATAAGACATGGTGGCGAGGAGGGTGAGGCCCCACTTCCAATCTGGAAAGAAAGGCAGAAGAAAGGAGCAGTTATGCAATTCAACAACATGTCTCTTATCCCTGCTTGTCTTTTGGACCTCCTGTGTCCTTTGGATGAAAAAGCAGCAACTGGTTATTCCTGAAAGCAGGATGCATTTTGCTGATTCATGCTGCCGCTATAAAGCGTGCTGCTAAAAAGGCAGAAAGACATTGCAGGGCCTTTATGTTAAGAACCCAGTCTAGGGGCCCACGATAATAAAACAAGGGAAGTTTAAAAAAAACACCAGGGTTGACAAATATATTTTGCAGCCCTTGCTGGGACAGCAGGCTGGCAAAGGAAGGACATATCTGTGTATGCCTTCTGGACTGGCTCATGTAAATGCAGGTTTATTACTCAGTGATTATCAAGCCAAGCAGGACGTGTGAATGATCTGTCACGAATTAATTATCACATACGTATCTTAATTTTACATGATGGCATTTCAAGAACCACTTCTTGACGGAAGCAGTTCACGTGTTCGCCTGTCCATCATCAATGGATGAGTAATCAGGCAATGTATGCGCCTGTGTGAACAGATGCTGAGAGCGCACCCCAGAACTTCACAGGATAAACTGACAGAACCTTGCCACCCTACACGGGTCTCCCTGCCCCTAATCTGAGACTCTAACACCACCCTAGCTGGTATTTCGAGGGGGCAGGCTTTTGAATCCGTTCCTCCTAGACCATTTTCCAGAGGAATAACGCCACTGCTAAGCCAATATTTTAAAAATAAAAATGTTATTCCACTTAGGGTTCCGTTCTGGGAGAAAACTGGCTTAGCACTCTTCCTCTACTTTATCCCCACAACAACAACCTTGTGAGGTAGGTTAGGCTGAGGGATTGTGACAGGTCCACAGTCACCCAGGGAGCTTCCTTGGCAGAGTGAGGAAAAGCCAGTTGTCTCAGGTCAACCACTACACCACACCTCTTTCTACTGTTGCTGTGGGGGAGAGAGGAATATTAGTATCCACCAAAAGTAATATCCAGTTCCCGTCTTGGTATCTCTCTCTGGACCTTTCTGATCAGGGAAAAGCAAAGGGGGGGGGGGGGGGGAGAATTCATATCGCATGCGGCCAATCCATATCAACCCCTCCCAACTGTTGGGAGGTGGTGGTCTGCTATATATCTGGAGAACAAGAAAAACTGTGAAAAAATGACGCTTAATATATGTCTTTAAAGAATCATAGAAGAGTGAACAAAAATAATATACATAATCATAGAAAAATATATTGACGGTGATCTCCGGAATGTCTTGCCATTTCGAAGGACGATCTTCTGAACAAAGATGTGGGACAAAAACTGTCTCTCAATAGTTCATATCCTCTGGTGACGTCTCACAATTATCAAAGAAGATTTTCAATAAACATAATGGCTGTAATGTATAGTAGAACCTGCCATGGGCTAAGATGATTGTACTGTGCCAATCAATTGTTATTATACCTGCTATATATCTGAACATAGACCCTCTCTGTTATGTGTGGTTTGGCCTTTAGAATGTGCCTCTGTCTTCACTCAAGACTGTCTTAAGATGTCTTGCTTTTGCCAATATGGCTGTTTACAACTTTTAAAAGACATTTTGGGACAGTTCCCCTCATATGCCAGGCAGCTGAAGTCCATCTTTCGTCCAAAGTCTGCTTGAAAAAGAAGAGGGGGAATAATTATTCTCGAAGACTGGGAGGAGGGGGAGTGGATCAAAAGAGGGCAGAATTACTTTGCTCCGCCAGGAAGGGAGCTTTAGATTACACATCGAGATAATCTGTTGAACAGAGAGAATTGTCCTGTAGGGGAAGCCTGTTCCCAAGGGAAAGTGTGGAGTCCCTCAGCACTTGTTTTGAAAAGGAAGAGAAGCCCTGGGTGGGGGTTCCTCCTGCAGCTGTGGGTGAATGGGTGGGAGGGGGAATCGTTGAGGAGGCTTAATAGGCTCGTGGATTGCTGGCTGCCAACTTTTCAGCCAGCCTCCTTAGCTTTGCATTTGGAAAGCTTCACCTGTTGGTTTCCTAACACAAGAGCTGCCCAGGCCCTTTTCTTGGTGTTTATCTCCATGCATTTGGAAAGCTTCACCTGTTGGCTTCCTAACACAAGAGCTGCCCAGGCCCTTTAAAAACAAACAAATTGGTAACCCTAATTGTGTAGACAAGTTCATAGGGCATGATGGCTAAATGGAACCTCCATGTCACGAGGCAGTAAACCCCTGAGTATCAGTTGCTGGGGTGCTTTGGCCTCCATGTCTTGTCATAAGGTTTTCTAGGGGCATTTGGGTGGCTACTGAAGGAAACAAAGAGGCTGCAGTCGATGGACCTTCGGTCTGATCCAGCAGGGCTCTTCTTTATGTCAAGATTGTCACCTTTTTCAGGTACAGAACCCAGGTGCCTTTAACAGTCAGTCGGCGCCGCTTTTCCCAGCAAGCAGGTTAAGTGATGGGGAGTGTTACTCCTGTCAAACGTACGCCTGCATGCAGGAGGTGACAAGTTGAATCCATGATATCATCTGTGAGAGGACACCAGGAAGCAGCTGGGCAGGGACAGATTTCCACCTGAAGGTCAAAGCATATGCTACGTAAGAGATCCGTGACTGGATCTCCCAGCATGTTGAACCTATGAAGATGTCTTCTATTGAGTTAGACCACTGGTCTTTCAAGGTCAGTATTGTCTATTCTGATGCGAAGGGAACAAAGAGGCTGCAGTCGATGGACCTTCGGTCTGATCCAGCAGGGCTCTTCTTTATGTCAAGATTGTCACCTTTTTCAGGTACAGAACCCAGGTGCCTTTAACAGTCAGTCGGCGCCGCTTTTCCCAGCAAGCAGGTTAAGTGATGGGGAGTGTTACTCCTGTCAAACGTACGCCTGCATGCAGGAGGTGACAAGTTGAATCCATGATATCATCTGTGAGAGGACACCAGGAAGCAGCTGGGCAGGGACAGATTTCCACCTGAAGGTCAAAGCATATGCTACGTAAGAGATCCGTGACTGGATCTCCCAGCATGTTGAACCTATGAAGATGTCTTCTATTGAGTTAGACCACTGGTCTTTCAAGGTCAGTATTGTCTATTCTGATGGCAGGGCTCTTTTTGTAGAAAAAGCCCAGCAGGAACTCATTAGCATAATAGGCCACACCCAACAGCAGGAACTCATTAGCATATCGGGCCACACCCCTGAATGCACAGCTCATTAGCACATTAGGCCGCACCCCCCATGTTACCAGAAGTGTGGTCATCCAGCCACACCCTCCTTTTGCTTCTTATTCTGTTTACCTTGTTTGTTGTCAAAACCCAGGGCCTTTTTTTGTAGCAGGAACTCCTTTGCATGTTAGGCCACACACCCCTAAAGTAGCCAATCCTAATGCGTTCCTGCTGTTGGGTGTGGCCTATTATGCTAATGAGTCCCTGCTGGGCGTGGCCAACTCGGAAGCCAGCCGGAACTCTGTTCCTGTGTGTTCCTGCCCCAAAATAGCCCTGCTGGTGGGTAGCCACTCTCTGTTTTCTTTCATGCTAAAAAGCAGTGAGGGGAGGGGGGATTTGGATCAGGGCTTCAGTGCTGACACAAGGGAATTTAGCCCTTTCCCACCTATGCTATTTCCCCTGTGGAAATGGGGAGGGGTTTTTTGTCTCTGAGCTGCTATTGACATAACGGGACCATCTATTACATTAGAGAGCTCGGCCCACATGTGCCTTAAGCACTGCAGCCCCAATCCAAACGGCCCCTTTCCCATGGCTGCATTTAATGCTGAAGAAAACAATCAGAGATTTTAGTACAAATTTCCCACCTAATGTGTCATTTCACCCTGGAGAGTTGCTACCAGTTGGAATTGCCAGTTTTGGGCTAAGATGGTAAACAAACACCTGACTCCGTATAAAGCAGCATTTTATTTTATATAAAGGCGCAAAGTCCCCGAGAGTGCTGCCCTGTATGGAGCGGGTTATTGGCGTGAGGGTGGTTTTGCTGTATAGAGTAGCAGAGTTTTCCCCATGCTGAGCCTTTCCTAGCTCTGTAAATGGAAGAAAGATCTGTACCGAGAAATGCTGAACTCCACCTGTCTTAGCACGAAACAAACAAACATATATAAATTAATACCTGAAGATGGATAGTCACACACTTCTGCATATGATCTACAGCCTCTATGAAGGTAAAGGTAAAGGTTCCCTTGCTCGAAAGCCAGTTGAATCCGACTCTAGGGTTGCGGTGCTCATCTCCGTTTCAAAGCCGGAGAGCCAGCGCTGTCCGAAGATGTTACGTGGTCATGTGGCCGGCATGACTAAGGCGCACGGAACGGTGTTACCTTCCCACCAAAGTGGTACCTATTTATCTACTTGCAATTTCTTGCTTTCGAACTGCTAGGCTGGCAGGAGCTGGAACTAGAGATGGGAGCTCACTCCGTCATGCGACACACCCAGGTCTCGAACTGCTGAACTACTGACCTTCCACAGCCTGCAGTTCAGTGACTTAACCACTTGAGCCACTGCAGCTCCGCCTCTATGAAAGGGAACCCCAAAACAGCATCTCTTCTGGGTCTAATCGGTCTGTCTGATCTGTCAATCCCCCTCCAGCCTGTATAGATCAGTTTTACTGGACTGATGCCCCACCTACAGCCAAAACCCCTTCAAGAATACAGTTTTCCTGCTTCTACATGACACCATAATATCTATTCCCCTTGAACATTAAAATACATTGCCGATCACTAACTGCACACTGATCAAAAGGGGGGGGGAATAAAACACACAGGATAGCAGCCTGAGGTGGACTTCCTTGGGTTGCCACATTTTGAACTGGGAATTGAAACCGTGCTTTTAACTTCAGTTCAAAATAACTGGGGGGAAATAAACTTAAATTACTGGGAAATAGTGCTATAATCTCACACGTGTTTCCTCCAGCAGGGCAAATGGATTCAAGAGACCATTAGAGGTCCAAACACCAGAATTGGGGCTGTTAACCCATCTGCCACCGCTGCTGTGCCACGGCCACAATCCAAATCAGATGCAGACACATAGATACACAAATACATTTTGGTTGCTATTTACCAAGAACACATCAGAGAGCCACAGAGCCATACTAAGCAGCGTTGATACCCTTCTAAGCCTACTGGCTCTGCTTAGGATGGCTCGGAAGTGTGCTTGCACACAAAAGCTTATACCGTGAATAAAATGTTGTTCTTCCATCCACAGACATTCAGGCACCTTGCCTTGTTTAACCCCCCCCCTTCACAAGCACAATGCACAGACAGCCATACAAATACCTATCAAACCTGCACTTGTGCCCTGCCAACAGCTCCCTTCCCAGTGTCCACTTTTACACTTCTCCATTCCAACATCCCTTACAAAAATCCTCCCTCCGTCTTTCAAGACCCCCCCCCTAAGGCACGTTGCCCCCTACTTACTTCAAAAGAAGGTCCTGAAATGTGGTTTATTTTTTATTTGTCCATTCCTCCTGGGCCTCGGGCCCCCGTGACAATTCTGGTTTCAGTCCTGCTCCTCACGCACGGTGTTCTTGAGCTCAGCGTGTCTCTGTCGCTGCCAGTCTGGTTGGGGATCCTGAATTTGATTCCCCCCCCCACTCCATCCCGCCCCATTTCAATGTCAGTCACTGCTGGGACACGGATGATGAAATGATAAGGAGGGCCATTAGGGAGTTCCTGTACCTTTTGAGGCACCAGAGAAACACAATATGGCTTGTGTACACACACACACACATTGTGTACCCTAGGTTCACACCCAGCCAAACTGAAAGGGCTGTAAATAAAGTGGCAGCTTCCACTCGGTCGCTTGTAATGCACATAATATATGTATTGGTGTGCGTACAATGTACATTGTTTTACAATGTACATTGAGAGCCAGCTTGGTGTAGTGGTTAAGAGCGGCAGACTTTAATCTGGAGAACTGGGTTTGATTCTCCTCTCCTCCTCCACATGACGCCAGCTGGGTGACCTTGGGCCAGTCACAGTTCTCTCAGAGCTCTCTCAGCCCCACCTGCCTCACAGGGTGTCTGTTGTGGGGAGAGGAAGGGAAGGCTATTGTAAGCCATTCTGAGACTCCTTTGGGTAGTGAAAAGCAGGGTATAAAATCAACTGTTCTTCAATATGTGCCCAGGGAACACTATTTTCAAATCCCCACCTACAGTTGCCTGCCTCCAGGTGGGGCCTGGAGATCTCCCAGAATTAAAACTGATATCCAGCCTACGGAGATCAGTTCCCATTGAGAAAAATGGCTGCTGTGGATGGTGGACTCTATGGCATTAAACCCATAGGGTCAGTCACAAGCTCTGGCACAGCTGTCCTTGAAAAAGAGCCATTTGTGTCAGAGCTCTCTCAGCCCCACCCACCTCACAGGGTGTCTGTTGTGGGGAGGGGAAGGGAAAGGAGTTTGTAAGCCGCTCTGAGACACCTTTGGGTAGTAAAGGGCGAGGTATAAATCCAATCTCTTCTTCTTCTTCTACCCTGGGTTACACACAGTGTCTCTCAGCCTAATCCCCTCACAGGGTTGTTGTTAGGGTAATGGGGATATTATTATGCCCTTGAGGAAAAGTGTATTAAAATATTATATATAAATATTGCAGACATATATACTTAAAGGGCAGACGTTTCAAACAATATTCCCCACATGTCTTCATATACACAAAAAATTATAGCGATGACTTCTAGTTTAGATGTTTTTTGTACAGATACCTTTTAAAATCTGAAGACATTCCCTTATTCACAGTATTACAGAAGTGGTCACTGGTGGACTTGCCCTAAGATCACAACCTTCAGTTTTAGAACAAGGCTTACCAGCGAGTGTACAAGATGTTTTCATTGCACTTCACAGTACAGTTGTTTTAAGCTGTTCCTCACACTGGAACTGCTTTATCCCAGAAGTATTACAGATATAAAAGGGGGTTAGACACATTCAAGGTCCTTCAGTGGCTACTGGAATCTCCAAGTTCAGAGGCAGTATAGTTCTGAATAGCACTTTCCCCCAGAACAGTAAAGGCAAAGGTAGACTGTCCAGGGCATCTGATTTGGCCACGGTGAGAAACAGGATGCTGGATTAAATAAACCCTGGGTTTGATCCTCCTACAGGGCTCTTCTTATGTTAATTCCATAAATGATGCTAGTCCTCAAAAAACCTGTGCAGGGCTAGCATCAACATACCCTGCGGTGGGGCAGCTGGCAGGGCCATGCCCCAGTGCCACTGACCACACCCTTCCCCCACCCACTGGCTTCCAAGCATTCTGCTACTCATGCTCCCAGCAGTACATACTACCCAGCATCCTCAGGGAATGGGCATATGGGTGGTGCTGGCATCTGGCCCTATGAGTGCAGGTGGTGAGAGGGCTCCTGAGGGGGCGGGGGAAGGCTGCAGAGGCATTTGGGTAAGGAAGGAAGGAAGAAGAAAAAGAAGAAGAGGAGGAGGAGGAGATTGGATTTATAGCCCGCCCTTCACTACCCAAGGGAGTCTCAGAGTGGTTTACAGTGTCCTTTCCCTTCCCCTCCCCACAACAGACACCCTGTGAGGTAGGTGGGGTTGAGAGAGCTCTGACAGAAACTGCTCTTTTTCAAGAACAGCTCTTATCAGAACTATGGCTTGCCCAAGGTCATCCAGCAGGTGCAAGTGGAGGAGAAGGCATGGGGGGGTAGGCAGAGGAAGAGGAGAAGAGATTGGATTTATACCCTACCCTTCACTCAGAGTCTCAGAGCGGCTTATGATCACCTTCCCTTCCTCTCCCCACAAGCACCCTGAGAGGTAGGTAGGGCTGATAGAGCTTGGGGAGAACTGTGACTAACCCCAAGGTCACCCAGCTGGCTTCATGTGGAGGAGTGCAGAATCAAACCCGGTTCTCCGGATTAAAGTCTGCTGCTCTTAACCACTACACCTAACTGGGTCTCTACAGAGGAGAGGAAGGAGCCCCTGGGCACTCTCTGCCCAGGGCCTCCCGAAATCTGGAGCTAGTCCTGTACCTGTGATTGTCATCTCTATCCTACTGACAGCCTACAATGGAACAGGAAGGTCAGCTGACTCTTTTCCAGTTGATAAAAAGTTTCCCAACCTCTTTGCTTGGAAGTGGTTCTGATCTGCAGGGCTCTTTTTGTAGAAAAAGCCCAGTAGGAACTCATTAGCATAATAGGCCACACCCAACAGCAAACTCATTAGCATATTAGGCCACACCCCTGACAGCAGAGCTCATTAGCACATTAGGCCACACCCCCATGTTACCAGAAGTGTGGTCATCCAGCCACACCCACCTTTTGCTTCTTATTCTGTTTACCTTGTTTGTGGTCAAAACCCAGGGCCTTTTTGTAGCAGGAACTCCTTCTCACGTTAGGCCACACCCCCCTAATGTAGCCAATCCTAATGAGTTCCTGCTGTTGGGTGTGGCCTATTATGCTAATGAGTTCCTGCTGGGCGTGGCCAACTTGGGAACCAGCCGGAACTCCGTTCCTGTGCGTTCCTGCCCAAAAATAGCCCTGCTGATCAGGCAGCTGTTAGCAATCCTCTTCTCTGCCAGTTGCCTTTATACCAGTATGGAGTTTCTAAACAAACAGACGCTGGTGAGGCCTACTTGGAAGCCATGCCATATCCTCAAATCCAAGAGCCCATATTCCTAAAACTAAATTTTGGGAGCATGAGCACAGCTAGGGTATTTCTACCAGAATGAGGGCTACCACCATATAAAGATTGGGGCCCCCACCTAAGGTTTCCAACCTCCAGGAAGGGGCCTGGAGGTCCCCTGGAATTACAACTGATCTCCAGCCTACAGAGCTCAGTTCCCCTGGGGAAAATGGCTACTTTGGGGGGATAGGCTGAATGGCATTACACACCACTGAGGCCCAGCCCCTCGCCTCCCCAAACTCTGTCCTCCTCCCTAGACTCCATCCCCAAATCTCCAGTAACTTCCGAACCTGGAGTTGGCAACTGTAGTAGCCCAGCCTCCCCCCACACCTGATTCAGCATGACCATCCTATGAAAATAAAGCACATGCCTTGGTTTTAGAATGAATGGGCTAAATAGTCGATCCTTTCTGTATGCACTGTATATACATGATTTTTCAGAAATGCAGTTCCTCACATTTATATCCCATCCTTTCTCCAAGGGGTTTCAGGACAGTGTAGATGGTTTCTCTCCCACACCTTTGCGTTTTATCTCCACAGGTAGGTCAGACAGGTCAGGCTGAGAGAGGAGAGAGAGAGTAACTGGCCCGACATGACCTTTCTGCCTTCGCACAACCTCAATCAAAGGCCCATGGGACTCATGGCCGCAAGCGGTGGCACTTTCCCCAGCTCCCTGGGCCCACATGGCAATTGGGCCCCCTCAGAATCCTGCCCCTCCTTCTGGATGTTGCTCATCAGAACTTGCCCCAGAATTCTCCTCAACAGTCAGAGACAAGTCTGAAAAGCCACTGTTGTCGCCTCAAGGATCCAGCGTTCTACCCATCAAAGGCCAAACAGTCTTAAGTCTTAAGAGAGGTTACAGTCACTCATGCTTGGCAGGAGAATTCTCCACCGTGGAATCCTTTCATGCGCCATTCCTTTACTCTCCTCTATTCAGTGGAGGCAAAATTTTGGGGGGGTGATCTCTTCTACACACAAAGAGAGAGAACAACTGAATCCTGATAGATTACTTTTGACACTAATACTGCTTTACTGACAGATCTGGATGGACAAAGCGGATTGAGCATATGGCGGAGGGCAGTGAGGGACAGCCAAATTAGCAGTAGCCCGTTGCAATTAGCTATCAGAGTGGGTGTCA
>NW_015168053.1:358005-369581 GCF_001447785.1 Gekko japonicus
ATTTCTGAGAAAGTAAAGTACTGGAATTAGGGAAATGAATACAGGTGGCCCAGGATTCATCTAGAAGAAGGGACTGGAGTAGGATTGAGACTAGCCCAGAGTCCTGAGTTTCCTAGGTGGGGGTACATTGTGATTCAGAGCAAGAGAAGGACTGGAGTAACCCCGTAGCAGTGAGCTGCTAATTTCTCCAGATATTTTAATATTGCGCCCCAAGTTTTCCAGATACAATCTGTCCTTCACTCATATTATCCTTGTGACAGCCAACTAAAGAAGATTAGCTCTAAGCAAGCCAGTGTGATCTGATGGGCTAGACAGGCCTGGGTTCAAGCCACTCCTCAGCCTTGTTGCTAACCAGGTGCCCTTGGGCTGTTACTGTCCGTTTCATCATACCTCATAGGACTGTTGTAAAGCTAACATCTGAGCTCCTCAGAAGAAAGATGAGATACAGAGCAAAGAGAGACTGGCTGGTCCAAGTCTCCCCAGAGAATTTTGTGGCCAAGTAAGGAGTCCTACTTGGCTGTCCCATGTTCAACCCATGTTGCCAACTATGGGTTGTGAAATTCCTGGAGAGTGAGTCATGGCAACACTGGAATGTCACTTCCAGTCATGTGACTGGAAGTGATGTCACACGTCATAGCAATGCTATAGCACTCCCCCACATCTCTGTGGTTTTACCATACAGATTGTGGGGACTGCCAGAGCGTTGTGCGATGCATGACTTTACCTCCAGTTACGCATGCAGAAGTGACATCGTGGTGTTGCACGATGTAAAAGCTCCTGAAGCCAGTCACAAAAATGTTGGGAAGCTGCAAGCCTAGCATTCTCTTATTTATTTTATTTTATTTCATTTATACCCCGCCCTCCCCGCATGTGGGCTCAGGGCGGCTTACATAGGCACAGCAGTGCAATAAAATATAACACGATTAAAACAGTTTAGGCACCCAAAGTGCGATAAAATTACACAATTAACCACTTAAAACACAATTCAATCTTACAGGATGCATCGGTAATTAAAATAATCATTATTATATATCACAGTGAGGTCAGAAGAAAGGGGGGGTGCCATAGGCCGAGATGTCCCAGATGGCTAATCAGCCCACCCCGACGGCACTGCTCTGCAGTACACGATGGTGGTAATAGTGGCGGCGGGTGATGGAAGCAGCTGTTTCCAAAGGGGTCTTCTCTGCACACACATAGATGATGGATGCCTCCTGGGGTCTTCCGAAGCATCCCTCGTTCCAGTGAAGTGGAGAAAAGCCATGACAGGCGCTCTGCTTCGAGAAAGAGATGCTTTAGGGAGAAAGCAAGTGGGCCCCAGGAAACATATAAGTGAGCACCATGCTGGGGAACCATTGGTCTCTCAATCCTATCACTAATCCGCCCGCTCACTGGCCTTTTGCTTAACTGTCACTTTTGGTGTTCTGGCTATCTATCCAATCCCTTGCACTTCCTTTGACTGAATCTGTTTTATATCATATTCTCCTGTCGCTTACAGAGGGGAGCTGACATCTTGCATACCAAAGAATACCAGATTCCAGAAAGATGTTGTGCACAAAATATAAGTGCGTCACTTAATATTTACTTAATAGTTAAGGGCATGACACAAAGCATTGAAATAAAATTCTATCGTTTTAGAAAAAAATTAAAAACCACATTCTAATAACCCTAAATATGCTGTATTTTAAAAAATTCGTCCCACCCTTCCTCCGTGGTCTCTTCTACACCCCCCCTCTCACTAATTGAATCATAGAACCACAGGGTGGGAAGGGGGCCATACAGGCCATCTAACTAGTCCAACCCCCTGCTCAGTGCAGGATCAGCCTAGAGCATCCCTGACTGGTGTTTGTCCAGCCGCTGCTTAAAGACTGCCAGTGAGGGGGCGCTCATCAGCTCCCTAGGCAGCCGATTCCACTGTTGAACAACTCTTTACTGTAATAAAGATTTTCCTAATATCCAGCCGGTACCTTCTCACTCGTCTTGCGAGTCCTCTCCTCTGCTGCCAACAGGAACAGCTCCCTGCCCTCCTCTAAGTGACAGCTCTTCAAATACTTCAAGAGAGCAATCGTGTGTGTCCGCCCCCCCCCAATTGTTCTGTCATCACAACAAACTTCCATGGTAGGTTAGGCTAAGAGAAAGGGATTGGCCCCAGGTCAACCAGGAAGCTTTATGGCAGAGTGAGAGTTTGCATTCCAGAGGTGCGCGAATGCAGCATGATGCTGCGTGGAAACAAATAACCCACGTGGAAATGGCCTCTGTAGAATACTGGATTAAAAACAAAACATACAGACTTTGAATTCAAAAACCACGAATGTGCGCACCAAAAAACCTACATTAGAGCAACGACAGAGAGTGCAAAAACAAACCCCCACCCAATAAATTGACTTCCAAAAGTCTGACAGAATAGATAAGTTTCTGTTTGTCTGTAAAAGCCATCCAAGTCGTGGAGGGCAATGCTCCCTCTAAGGTGTGGAGTCTTGTGAGCAAAAATTCTACTTTGGGAGCTACTGGCATGAAAGTTGTGAGCAAGCAATTTGGCTGCTGCATAAATTAGATTGCTCTGGAGCCATCTTTCCTGAGCTAAGGCAAAAATGTGTGAGCCGGAGGCTAAAAAACTGTGAGCTAGCTCACAGTTTTTTAGCCTCCGGCTCACACATTTTTGCCTTAGCTCAGGAAAGATGGCTCCAGAGCAATCTAATTTATGCAGCAGCCAAATTGCTTGCTCACAACTTTCATGCCAGTAGCTCCCAAAGTAGAATTTTTGCTCACAAGACTCCAGAGCTTAGAGGGAACATTGGCCCTCATCCTAACGGGGCCGTTAAAGCTGATGGAAGATGTAGCGCAGCCTCATTGGCTGACGGAGAAGCCCGGGGTGGGAGGAGAGGATTAAAGGGCTTCTCTTCAGGACTCTGAACCCAGACCAGTATAAATGCATATCAAGCCTCTTCAGTTCTGCTTGAGGCAACTTATATTACAAAACATCAGTTCTTTTGACGCTCTCTTTCACACACAGACACACCTTTGACTGGATCGTGGGCTAGGCACCTGTCCACGTGTTTGGCTAGGTATTGTTACTGATAGAGTCATCAATCTCAACTATGCTGTCCAGAAGAAAAGGGAGGGAATCCATTTTCAGGGGTCCACACCGCCGCAATGGTCTGTCTGCCCCGCCATCCGTCCTCATATATCCTGTTTTCCTCTAGACGTCTTTCCACCTCTCGATACATCATCCTTCCAGGCGCCCAGCACATGGTTGGAAGCAGAGGCTGAGCTTTGGCATTAGGGGAAGGGAGGCCAGGAGGGCAGTGGAGACGGCGGGAGGGAGGCAGCAAGGCTCAAATCCGATTTCCCTTGCTCTAAAGAGCTTGTGGCAAATGTGATCAGCACAACCAAAATAGCCTCTCCGTGCGCGTGAGTGTGTGTGCGCATGCAGAGTCACAGCCAACAGGTGTGGCAAAGAGAAGGCGCCATGGTCCCAAACTGACTCCCACATCCGAGGAAGTCTATATAAGAAGGTGCCCCGGCCATCTGCCATTCCACTCGCTTGGAGGGAACACGACAGGAACGGGAAAGCTAGACACATTGGCAGAGCAGTGGATCTAGCCTCACAATGGGCAACAGCAAGAGCGGGGCCCTGTCCAAGGAGATCCTGGAAGACCTAAAGATGAACACAAAGTATACGGAGGACGAGTTGTGTAAATGGTACGAGAGCTTCCAAAAGCAGTGTCCCGATGGGCGTATCACCCGGGCTGAGTTTGAGAAGATCTATGCCAACTTCTTCCCCAACTCCGACCCCAAAGTGTACGCCCGGCACGTCTTCCGGAGCTTTGACACCAACGATGATGGGACCCTTGACTTCCGGGAGTACATAATTGCCCTCCACCTCACGTCATCGGGAAAGACCGACCTCAAGCTCGAGTGGGCCTTCTCACTCTTCGACGTTGACCGCAATGGAGAGATCAGTAAGAATGAGGTTCTTGAGATCATCTCGGTGAGTGAATGCATGAGGAAGTGGGGAGGTGCTGCTTTGTGGCAGGGACCGGAAAGGCACGAGGAACGTAGGGAAGATCTGGGCTGTGCACTCCACCACTGCCGTACCGTCTGGGCCGAATCTGGGCTTCCTTTCAGTTCTGGGATTCACGGGGGACTGTGCCCCCTAATAACAACATCAACTCTATGGCAGGCCTTTTAAAAACATTTCCCTATTGAAACAAGGACACAGAAGCCTCACTTGGAGAGGTCTCTGGATAATCCATGTGGGATATTTTTATCCCCTAAAACCACTTGGATCAATTGAGGCCCATCTATCCTGGCATCAAGGACCAATGGCCCCTTGTACCCAGTGTTCTTCCCACCTGGTTTAATAGGTGGGAACTAAATGTCTGCCCCACTTTTAGGCCTTCCCTTCATCTTGTCCAGGCTCATGGGCCAGGGGTCTCTTTGCCGGTCACCTCTTCCCTGGATCGGAACCATCCATTTTACCAGAGAAATGGTTCCTTCCTTCAACTGAAGGCGACACTACACATCCAAAGTCTACTAAGTAAAGTGAGGGGGGGGGAACGGTTGGGGCATGTGGTTCTCTCTTGGTTCTCCACCTCGAGGTGACAGGATGACAACGGATTAACTTGGCTCGGAGGCTTTGTATTGTACCCAAATGGAATTAGCCTTGCCCAATGGGGGAAATCCTGTTATGCTCATTTAATGGGATGAGCTGGATTGGCACGGCAGTAAACAAGTCTAAATCCCCTCCTAATTTTATCTCCTTGGCCTCAACTGTCCCCAACAGGTTCCTTTCTGGGAGCAAAAAAAAAAAAGGCAATAAAAACAGTACAAATAAACTCTGGAATCGATTCCTTAACTGACTGACAAATCGAATCAGTTCTGCCCCGATATAAATCTCAACTGATCTGAAACATGTCGAACCATCATGGCCTCCCTCAAAGGATCCTGGGAATTCTAAGCTTGTGAAAATGTTGACAATACTTATTTATTAGAGATGCACGGGAAGCACAAGTTCCATAATTCTCTATGTGACAGGGTTGCCAACCTCCAGGGGGGCTGGAGAACCTGTGGAATTATGACTGATCTCCAGACCTCAGAGATCAGCTCCCCAGGAGAAAATGGCTCCTTTGGAGGGTAGTCTCTATGGCATTATAACCCGCAGAGGTCCCCTCCTCCCCAAACTCCTCCTTCTCCAGGCTCCACCCCACAAATCTCCAGGAATTTCTCAACCTGGAGTTGGCAACCCTAGCTAGTTTGAATTGGGAGTATAGACTGGCTTTGAGTGGCTGGTGCTATCCAAATGGGAAGAAATTCCTCTTCAAGAATATTATGTGGTTTGAAACAGCATTGGGTTGGAAGATATCTGGGGTGACCATCAAAGTTGGGCCTTACATCTCCATGTGTATGACACCCATAATTCCTTGCTGCCTGCCTTCCTCCCCGATTCTAGCTTCTAGTCTCCCCTCCCAATGGATTCGCCACAGGCCATGGAAGAAGGACACAGCAATCCAAGATTAAGGCAGGATTAGGCAAGGTTAAATCCCTGACCTTCTCAGAACAGCATTTGCCTTGTTTCAACTGTGGCCGTTGGGAGGAATAGCTTCCTGTGACCTTTGATAAGGATGAGAAGCAGAAAAGCATTCTGGGGATGGGATTAGAGATGTGGGCAAGGAACGAGGAATGTGTTCTCAATACAAAGAGATGAAGAAGAACAGTGGTGTAGAGATAGATGTCTCTGGTCTCTCCAGGAGAAGCCAAGAGTCCTGGTTCTCAGGAATACTTTTGCCCTTGAGATTTGAGGCATTTCTGGCATTTGTAGGGATTCCCGCCTGTGCTGGGGTTGGCAACCTCCAGGCGGTGGCTGGAGATCCCCAAGAATTACACCTGGTCTCCTGACAACAGAGATCAATCCACCCGGAGAAAATGGCTGCCTTGGAAGGTGGACTCTATGGCATTATACTCCTCTGAGGTCCCTCTCTTCCCCAAACCCTACTGTCCCCAAGCTCCACCTCTCATATCTCCAGGAATTCACCAACCCAGAATTGGCAATCCTATTAACCTGCTAGTATACCTAGAGCCCTGTATCAGCCATCTCCCTCCCCCAATCCGTTATACTCAGAATTGCCACCTTTCCCCCTGAACCTGCATCTTTAACAGCAGTGTGACTGGCAGAAATTGAACAAGTTAAGTTTTTCCTGTTAGGGAGAAACAGAAAGCCTTTCCTTTTCAGGAGGCACAGAACCCACTGGTACAGAGCCACCAAGTGACACATTTGTTGTTGTTCAGTCGCACAGTCGAGTCCGACTGTTCGCAACCCCGTGGACCAGATCACGCCAGGCCTTCCGGTCTTCCGCCATCCTCTGAAGTTTGCTCAACTTCATGTCCGTTGCATCTATGACACTGTCTAACCATCTCAAGTGACCCATAGTCAGCAGGACATCACCTCCTGGTTCCTTGATAGACCAAATTGGCCACCTGGTCAACATTCTTGGCAGTCGTCATAGTGAAACCCAGAGGCTCATTGGAAAGCAGGTCTGCTGTGAGAGGAGCCCACGTCCCCCTCTGCGAATCCACAGGGTGCTCGGATTCAAACTCAAGCCTCCTCAGGCTCTCAGCTTTTTCTTCATAATGCTAATAAAAGGAAATAACTGAAAATATCTTTAAGAAGAGACAAGCACCACCATGTCAATAATTACCGCCCAGGGAGGGGGTGGGGAGAGCTATCTTAGTTTGTTTCAGCAAGAAACAGAGTCTTGAGATGCCTTAAAGACTTTTTATCCTAGCTAGAATAAATCTTTGTACTCCTTTTAATAGAAAAGTAGCTCACCAGGAGAAAAGGTTCTAGCCCAGGTATTTGAATGCTAGGTTTCTACTCGTAGGATGCGTATGTATTTTGACAGAAGGCGTATTTAACAGTGTGATTCTCACATGTTACATAGGGTGGGGGCAGCTTCCAAGTGTTAGCAGGAGGTGTCCTGGAGAAAATGACAGCTTTGGAAGGTGGACCGTATGGCACCATACCCCACTGAAGTCCCTCCCCTCCTGAAACCCCACCCTCCTCAGGCTCCACCCTCAACATCTCCAGGTATTTCCACCTGGAGCTAGCAATCCTATCACGCGTAGCCTGAAGTGGCCTAGTCTGTTCCACCTCATTAGGACTCTACCATTCCATTCCACGACATGTGTAGATCCAGCTAGAATCAGAAGGGACCCTGGAAAAGCAGATTCTCAGAGACCACAGTCAGTATAATTTCTTGCCTTCAGGCCAGTGTTCGCTCTAAGATGCGTTCATGTGAGCTAGCTCACAGTTTTTTAGACTCCGGCTCACACATTTTTGTCTTGGCTCAGGAAGGATGGCTCCAGAGCAAACCAAATTATGCAGTGGCCAAAGTGCTCACCCACAGCTTTAATGCCAGGAGCTCACAAAGTAGAATTTTTGCTCACAAGATTCCACAGGTTAGAGGGAGCATTGCTTCAGGTCCTAGCTGGTTCTCATAGGGTCGCCATTTTTACCCTCTCTAGGTTGTAAAACTACAGGCAGGGCATGTTTCCTTTTTAATTTGTGTTCAGTACCTTGCAGTCCCAAGGACTTTATTGATACCTGATTAAATATATAGGCAAACAGTCTTTGAACCTGACAACTATGGGTTGGCCCTTCATCCTTTGTTTCAGCACCAAAGGTAATGTCGGATATCAAGGGACTTATATACTGTTTTTTCAGAAACAGATGAAAATTTCCCTGAAATGTTTATTTTCTAGGAAATTTTCCTTTTTGTGGAAGTCTGTACTCAGATTTCCCTGCATCATACCTGGTTGTTGATGTGAGATTAATACCGGTTTAAGGTGAATCCAGATCAGGGCTCACTGCATCTTTTCCCCTCATGTACCTTATTTATTTATTTTATTTCACTTATACCCCGCCCTCCCCGCAAGAGGGCTCAGGGCAGCTTACATAGGCACAACTGTGCAATAAAATACAACAGGATTAAAACAGTTAAGGCACCAAGTGCAATAAAAATAGAACAAGTTAAAACAATTAAAACAAAACCTCACATCTTGCAGGATACATTAAGGACTAAAATACGCATTCCCTATTGTATATCACGGTGGGATCAAGAGGGGGGATGCCATGGGATCAAGAGGGGGAATGCCCTCCACTTGGTTTCCCCCACTTTTGCACTCCATTCCACACATTTACCGGTCACCAGATCGAACTTGGTAGTCTCTTGTTTGGATTTGGTAGTCTCTTGTTCTTAGCCCCTCCTCCATGTTCCAAGTGGGCTGCCATTTTGTTTTTTAAGTGCTGAATGGACATTCATTTAATTAAATCTACCCATGTCATTTTTAAGAGGAATCTATTTTTAAATGTTTAAACATTGTGCCAGGGCAGTGGGTTAGTGACCTTACTAGTTCTAGGCAATCAGCACCAAGCCCAGCAGCTTCATTTCCCTTGAGTGCAGACTGGAGGGCAGGAAAAGAATGTATATTTGACCAAAAGACAGTGACTGCACTTCTCCAATGGGTTCACTACTACAATTACGTAAAACTGGATGGACTGGTAGATTGCACTATATTAACAGAAATTAGATAATATAATTTAGCTTATCAAAGCTGTGGATACATGATCTGTAGCTTTGTCGTTTGTGTGAAACTTAGTGTTCTCCATCAGAAGTTAACTTTGTATGAGACAATAAGTAAAGGGTAAAGGTTTCCCTTGCTCGAAAGCCAGCCGAATCCGACTCTAGGGTTGCGGTGCTCATCTCCGTTTCAAAGCCGAAGAGCCAGCGCTGTCCGAAGACGTTTCCGTGGTCATGTGGCCGGCATGACTAAACACCGAGGCGCACGGAACGCTGCGGTGGCTCAAGTGGTTAAGACGCTGAACTGCAGGCTGTGGAAGGTCAGTAGTTCAGCAGTTCAAGACCCGGGTGCCGCAAGACAGGGTGAGCTCCTGTCTCTCGTTCCAGCTCCTGCCAACCTAGCAGTTCGAAAGCAAGAAATTGCAAGTAGATAAATAGGTACCACTTCGGTGGGAAGGTATGAGACAATATGGACATACTATTCATAGTAACTATTTTAATAGACAAAAGCCATCACCTACCCCCATTCTGCTATATTACCAGCATAGAAAAATAACCCCCATCTTCCCACCTGGAGATTTAATTCTGTCACGCACTCATGAATACTTTCCTACCACAAAAGGATCTGTGCATCTCTTCCCTGTCTGGTCAAGTAACTGTTTGAGGCAGGCATGCGCACATGGCTACAGGTGGTAAAGCCAGATGTAGTGTTTCTTACTTGTACCAAGAATGCAGCTGACTTCCTCCTAACGGATTTTCAAAGCTGCAAATGAAGCCAGGAGGTGGCTAGTGACCACAGGTGGAAAAATGCACATTTGTCACATTTTACTAATAAGCAGCGGCCATACTACATAACCGCAACTTTGTGGTTCATATTGTTGGTTTTTCCAACCTGAGGTCTTAAAACATTGCTCGCCCACACCTCTCGTGGATAGCCTGTCTGTACCACAACCATCCTGTTAATGTGCTCCACTAATCTTCCCTCAGGCTCTGAAGGAAAAGCTATATTCTGGGCACACGGGATGATGTTTGTTGCTTGGAACAGATATCGCGGTTTAGCATCCCACAGTTTAGCTTCTCGGGGCAATCTGAACAATGCATATAACTGCCATTAGGTGGTCGCAATCTTTTTGGCCTTTGCACCACAGTTTGGGAGAGGGGGAATAGCGGCAACTGTCTGACCAATGTCACAGAGCAGTTGGAGGCTGAATGAAGCAAGAGAATTGGAAACAGTAAATTAAATGAGGGGAACAAGATGCCCACAGAGGGGACAGATGTCTTAATATGCATAATCTATTCCTCCCTCAGTTGATCAAAGGATTGGCATGGCAGATGGCACGGAAGGAGAGAAAAACAGGGGAGACTGGCAATAAGGTGGCTGCAAGGGACGTTTTTGGAAACAGCTTCTAGTAGGTTTTGCAAGGCAAATAAACCATGGCCTCTGATTCTTAGAAGCAGCTGGTACCTATCTCCAGAGCTGAAATATTTTATGTAAAACGGGGCCTAGAAACTTTCCCTTTTAAAGAATGGGTGGGTGAGTTTCTCGCGTATCCCCAGTTCCACAGTGGATTAACTTTATATCCTTTTTAAGTCCTTAAGGCAGCTCAGCTAAAATAACAAGGATTCCTGTAAATCCTTTAAGATACAAAACAATTTATAACCATCTTCGTTTGCACAGATCTACGATACATGTTCTTAGTATGCCCATTTTACAGATGGGGAGACTGTATGTTGAATCAGCAACTGAAGAACAGGAAGTGGTATTTACACACGAAAAGCTGGTTCTCTAAAACTTTGGCCCCAAGTGGAAGGGGAGAACGGATGGCCCTGGCAGAGCCTGCCTCTGCAGCTTCAGGGCACCCAGTTTGCACAAGAAGGGAGGATGGGAGTGAAAAATCTGCCCCAGCACAGGGAAGAACAAAATGGCAGCTCCATTGAAAGAGGATAAACTCCAATGCCCTTCCATCCCCTCCTACCAGCGAGCATTCAGTGGATTGGAGCAAGTGCTATTTAATTTATTCATAAATGATTTGGAATTGGAACTGAGCAGTATCATGGCTAAGTTTGCAGATGATACCAACTTATTTAGGATGGCAAACAAATAAACCCCAAAGTAGGTTGTGAAGAGCTACCTGAGGATCTATCCTGATTGGGTGAGTGGGCAAGAACGTGGCAAATGAAGTTCATTGTTGACAAGTGTTGCACATTGGAAAAAAAAAACCCCAAATATATATATTTGGGATGGCAAACAAATAAACCCCAAAGTAGGTTGTGAAGAGCTACCTGAGGATCTATCCTGATTGGGTGAGTGGGCAAGAACGTGGCAAAAGGCTGAAAGAGATCCTGGGGTCGTAGTGGATACCTCAATGAAAATGTTGACCCAGCGTGTGGCAGCAGTGAAGAAGGCAAGATCTGAGAATAAAACAGCAGATACTGTAATGCTCTTGTCTATAGCCAGGGTACTGGCAAAACATAGAGGTTAGTAGAAAAGCACGACAGAGGCTTCAGCTCTCTCCTGTCTTGGATGGAGTTATACTCCACTTGAAAAGCCAGGTTTGCAGCTTGGGAGTGCTGCTTGATACAGCAGTCACCTTAAAAAACCAGGTGGTGGCTACTGTGGCTCAAGAGTATGCTTGTCCAGCTCTGGCTGGAGCATCAGCTGCGTCCATTCCTGGGCCAGTCAGATCTAGCCACAGTGATGCATGCCTCAGTTACATCTAGATGCACTCTACTTGGGGCTACCCTTGAAGAGTGTTCGGAAGCTGCAGCTAGTACAGAATGTTGTGGCTAGACTGCTAGTAGGGGCCAGCTACTGGAAGCATACATCCAGGGGTCATTTCCTGCAGGAGCGCACAGGAGCGAAGCTCCGGCAATAAAGAGCCCAGGGGGCGGGCGCATGCAACAAGCCCCACCCCCTGCTCCCAGCAGCCCTCAGTCAGAGCAAGAAGCAGCCAGGTAAGTTGCAGAGGCGACCACCCCCCGCGCCAAGACAACACCGCG
>NW_015168053.1:369670-386516 GCF_001447785.1 Gekko japonicus
CAATAGCTAGCAATCCAAAAGAGTCCAGTGGCGCCTGAGTGGTGGGTGTTGCCTTCTGACACACTTCCGGTGATGTCAGGGTGTGTGGCATATACAAATAAGTTATGCTAATGAGTTATGCTAACGAGCTCCTGCACCTCTTTTTCTACGAAATGACCCCTGCATACATCCCCAGTACTACGGTAATTAATTCAATTACTACTGATAACACTCTGGAGCCCAGTTCAAGATCTTGGTTTTGTCCTTTAAAGTCCTACATGGTTTGGGACCGCAGTATCTGAATGATCGTCTTCTCCCATACATTCCTGCCCAGGAATTAAGATTGTGGGGAGATGCCCTCCTGACTGTCTCACTGAAAGGGCCTTTTCTGCGGCAACCTCGCAATTATGGAACAACTTCCCCAGGAAGGTGTGCCTGGCCCCCTTAACTGTCGATTTTCAGGAGGCAGTTGAAGACAGTTTTATTTAAGGGCTGCATTTTGATTTAGTTTTATTATTGGATGGTCCTAACTGGAGTTTTAAATCTGCAACGATTATAGGTCTTTTAATTGTTGCTTTTACCATGTTTTTATGATGTTTTATTTATACTGTAAATGGCCTTAAGTTGCACAAAGGAGAAAGATGGCTAACAAATGTTTTAATACATAAAATAAATAAACGATGTGGCATCATTTGGAATACTGTGTTACAGTTCTAGCTGTCGTTATCTCAAATAGGATATTGCAGACAATGATCCTGCCTCCCAGTTCTTGCAGCAGCCCAAAATTCCCCTACCCCATTTGTGTCTGGGAGCATTTTAAGCAGCTGCAAGAGAGGATGAGAAAATTCATACCTCGTGGGCAAAAATCCCTGCGCCCGCAGAAATGATCACTTGGATCCAAGCCCCTTTCCTTGCCCACTCATCACCCCTTCCCTTGTGACCTGTTCCACTTCCTCATGGAGGGTTGCCAGTTCTGGGTTGGGAAATACCTGGAGATTTCAGGGATGGAGCTTGAGGAGGGCGGGGTTTAGAGAGAGGAGAGACTTCCATAGGATACAATGCCATAGTGTCCACCCTCCAAAGCAGCCATTTTATTCAGGGAAACTGATTTTGGTTGTCTGGAGAACCACTGTAATAGCAGATCTCCAGGTGCCACCTGGAGGTTGGCAGCCCTGTCCTCATCAGCCATCCTTCCTGACCATTGCCTCAAAGCTGATATTTGCAGACTGGCTTCACTCCTGGGTGTATATCTCCAACAAAACAAGATGGGGGGGCTTTAAAACCATTCTGTTATCACCAGAGATTAGCCGTCTGGTCTAGTGGACTCAAACGGCCTGGTGGCGGGGGTGAGGTTGCGGACAGAAAATGGCGCCCATTCTTCCACAGGCCTTTTCAGTAAATCAGTCAGGTCATGGAAAGTTTCAGACATTACCCCTAGGGATAATGTATATTTGACGAAAATATGAGCCAGGAGCTCTCTGGGAAAGGGGATGTGGTGAAGCTGGGGAAAGCTGGAAAGTAGACTGAGAAGCTGTACACGTTGAAACCGTCTATCAAGATACTGTCATCTGACTCTGAACAGTTGTTTTTCTTGATTCCACCAGGCCATATTTAAGATGATCCCCCCAGAAGAGCAGAAGAGCCTGCCCGAAGATGAAAATACCCCTCAGAAACGGGCCGACAAGCTGTGGACATATTTCAAGAAGGGAGACTCTGGTAATTGCTCCCCCCACCCATCTTGACAACACACCCTCCTATGTGTCTCCTCACATTTCCTTTAATGCTTTTCTCACTGAAGCCGTTAAGTAAAAATGGCATCTGGCCCCTATAAACACACTAAACTAGCAGAGAGCTGGACTGGCCCCCTCAGCCTTCTCATCCCAGGCTCTGATCAGAAGCCAAGCACGTAAGGGAGATCTTCAAAGACTACTGTGTTGGCAAACTGGAAGGCCATTTTAGAAGAAAGGTCGGCTCAGCTGTGTCACTATGTATTGGTTCAGCCTTGATCGGCATTAGGAGGGTAGGCTCTTGAGTCACACAGAACTCTTCCACCAGGCGGAAGTGGGGCTTCACTTGCTCAAAAGCTCTGTTACGAGCTTGCCTATTCTTCCGCCTATTGACCCAACGGAGGAAAAAATCTCTTGCATAATGTATTGGGTCTGAGTGCACAGCAACAAGTAGCTACTATATTGATGCATTCTCAATTAGGTGCCACCCTTCTTTGAACAAATGAGTTCCAGAAGGCACACTCAGATGGGGTTCCCCTACTTTCCCCTTCCCAACAGCTTTGTGAGGTAGGTTCAACTGACAGGAAATGACTGGCCTAAGGTCACCCAAACAAGGCTCACAGCCCTAGTGGGGATCGAAACCCAGTCTCACCGGCAAAAGTTCAGTCCCAGGGCTCTTTTTGTAGAAAAAGCCCAGCAGGAACTCATTAGCATAACAGGCCACACCCAACAGCAGAAACTCATTGGCATATTAGGCCACACCCCTGGCAGCACAGCTCATTAGCACATTAGGATGCACCCCCATGTTACCAGAAGTGTGGTCATCCAGCCACACCCACCTTTCCCTTCTTATTCTATTTACCTTGTTTGTTGTCCAAACCCAGGGCTTTTTTGTAGCAGGAACTCCTTTGCATGTTAGGCCACACACCCCTAATGTAGCCAATCCTAATGAGTTTCTGCTGTTGGGTGTGGCCTATTATGCTAATGAGTCCCTGCTGGGTGTGGCCACCTTGGAAGCCAGCTGGAACGCCGTTCCTGTGCTGCGTTCCTGCCCAAAAATAGCCCTGCCCCTAGCCCAAACACCTTACTGGCTGCGGCTGAATTTCTCAAGCTCTGCTGTCATCAGCATTTTGCAGTCAAAGAGGTGGAAAAACCTGTCTTCCGCTGGAATGAAAACTTGGGTCCCCACATTCTTCAATTTATTTATTTATTTATCATTTCTTCACATTTATAGCCTGCCCTTCCCAGATGCGGGCTGAGGGCGGGTAACATATCATTTATACAAAATATATTAGTTGATGTAATAACATTAAAATTTAAAACATCATAAATATTAAAATGGTGGTCACAGCTAATAACAAGAGAGTCTTCTGGTTGTGGGAGGTTCCTGGCCACAGCCAGTAGTTGTTAACAGAGTGACAAACACCTCAAGGAGACCATATATGGACGTCCACTGCCTCAGCCAAAGGCCCGGCGGAACAGCTCCATCTTGCAAGCCCTGCGGAATTGAAGTAGATCCCGCAGAGCCCCGATCTCAATGGGGAGCATGTTCCACCAGGCAGGGGCCAGGGACTCCCAGGAGATGTTGATCCATAGCGTGTAGCGCTCTTTGGGGCATGTACAGGAAGAGGCGGTCCTTCAGATACATTGGTCCCAGGCCGTGTAAGGCTTTAAAGACTATTACTAATGTAATGGGTATTACGTTCTGCTTTGTTTTTCTCACTTAGTTCAAGAATAGGTGTGTGTTATCTTGGCCTTGGGAATGGTCCCTCAGACACGCTTTCCCAGTGTGAGAGTGCCAGTGTGGTATCATGGTTCTGGCTGATGAGCACCAAACATGGGAAGAGTGCAATTTATTATTGTGAGCTAGGCAGAGTGCTGTAGAGGCTAGAGTGTCAGACTAGGATGTGTAAGACCCAGGTTCGAATCCCTGCTCGGCCAGGGAAGGTTACTGGGTGACCTTGGACCAGCCTCACCTACTTCGCAGGGTTGTTGTGTGGATAAAATGGAGGAGATGTGAATCACAGAAGCTGCTTTGGGTCTCCGAAGGGGGAGAAAGGCAGGATGTAAATTAGGTAAATAAACAGTATGGCTTCCCCACACGCAGGAGTTTCCTGGATGTGCACGTTCTCATTTCCTACACAATAGCGTGTAGCGCTCTTTGGGGCATGTACAGGAAGAGGCGGTCCTTCAGATACATTGGTCCCAGGCCGTGTAAGGCTTTAAAGACTATTACTAATGTAATGGGTATTACGTTCTGCTTTGTTTTTCTCGCTTAGTTCAAGAATAGGTGTGTGTTATCTTGGCCTTGGGAATGGTCCCTCAGACACGCTTTCCCAGTGTGAGAGTGCCAGTGTGGTATCATGGTTCTGGCTGATGAGCACCAAACATGGGAAGAGTGCAATTTATTATTGTGAGCTAGGCAGAGTGCTGTAGAGGCTAGAGTGTCAGACTAGGATGTGTAAGACCCAGGTTCGAATCCCTGCTCGGCCAGGGAAGGTTACTGGGTGACCTTGGACCAGCCTCACCTACTTCGCAGGGTTGTTGTGTGGATAAAATGGAGATGTGAATCACAGACGCTGCTTTGGGTCTCCGAAGGGGGAGAAAGGCAGGACGTAAATTAGGTAAACAGTATGGCTTCCCCACATGCAGGAGTTTCCTGGATGTGCACGTTCTCATTTCCTACACAGAGAAAATACTTCCCAGGCAAGTTCAATCTTGTCAGGTCTCAGAAGCTAAGAAGAGCCAACCATGGCAAGTAATTGGAAGGGAGGCCTCCAAGGAATACCAGGGCTCGGGATGGAGAGACAGGTTATCAAGCCACCTCTGAAACATCCAGACCCCAGTAGGGGTTGCCATAAGTCACCCATTTCTCCCAGGCATGCAAGCAAGCAAGCACACACACAAAAGAAAACATACACATTTCCCTCATACATCAGAATGTTAAATTACTTTTGAATAAAGGAGGCTCTTCTGGAATCCTCAAGGCTGATGCCAATGCCTGCTTTTTTTTCTCTAGCGAAGAGCAATCAAGAAAGATTACACCAGAGTTTGAAAACTGACAAGAGCCCATCAAATCCTTTATCAGCAGTTGCATAATCTAGTTTGAACGCACACTCTCCCTAATCTGCCCATCGATGGCCATATTTAAGATCCTGCTCTTTCCATTCCAATCAATGAAGAGTTCTGTGAAGCTCAAAAGCTGGCACGTTAAGGTAGTTTTACCTCATCAGGGGTCTAAACAGAAGTACAATTATTTTTTTTGAAACGAGCAGTTTTTATGTAGGGGGCTGGATCCCATGGATTCCCCCCTCCTTAAGGAAGCACTTTTCCTCCAGCACAAGAAACTTTTCCGTGGTGCAAGAGACTGTTCTGAGACCCCCAGCTGAAGGGCTGCAATGTGACACCAGTTAATCAATTGGGTGGATGGATTAAAAACCGACTAAAGGGCCCATAATATACTGAGCGGCACATCTTTTGAAAAAGCCTTTCTAAAAGATGCAGCTTGGCAGACTCCGTTCTGGAAGAGGCGTTCCGCTGAGAGCCAGTTTGGTGTAGTGGTTAAATGCGCGGACTCTAATCTGGGAGAACCGGGTTTGATTCCCCACTCCTCCACTTGCACCTGGCTGGATGAACTTGGGCAAGCCGTAGTTATGACAAGAGCTGTTCTTGAAAAGGAGCAGTCTCTGTGAAGAGCTCTCTCAGGTCCACCCACCTCCCAGGGTGTCTGTTGTGGGGAGGGGAAGGGAAAGGAGTTTGTAAGCCGCTCTGGGACACCTTTGGGTGGTGAAGGACGGGGTATAAATCCAATCTCTTCTTCTTCTTCTTCTTCCTCTCTGCCACACGCGGGAGGGAAGGCCTCTCCAGGATGCTGCTTTTGTGCATCATCTTGAACCAGAGAAAGTAATTTCCCCTCCCCCTTCAAAACTATTGTTTTACTCAGATACAAATTCAGGCACATTTAGCCAGTTAAAATTCACATGATGAATCAGTTAAGACCCAGCAAAAGGACTAAGAGGATGACTGTCAAGTCAGGGCAGCCCTGACTTAAAACCTCCTCCTGCTATGAGCCAGTGTGGTGTTATGCTTAGAATGCTGGACTCGGATGCCCAGGTTTGAACCCAACTCCTCCATGGAAGCTCACTTGGTGGCCCGGGGCTGGCCAGTCACTCCTTAAACCTAATCTACTTCACATAAGGTTGCCAGTAGGCCTGGAGAAACATTTTCTGTCCATTTAATAGAGGCTCATGTGTGGAAATGGACAGCTGAGGATTTTCACGGGAGGCAAGCAAATAGCATCCCATCAAGCCTCTATTAAAGGGGCAGCACCTTTTCTCCAGGCAGTCGGCCACCCTAGCTCCACAGAGCTGTTACGAGAATAAAACAGAAGAAGGGAAAGCAATGTCGTCCCCACTAGTGAGAAAAGTGAGGTACAAACATCTACATACATCCTTGCTGGCTTGAGGCAACTCCACTGTGTCTCCGCTTCAGAGCTCCCAACTGGCAATGCAAGGATGCTCCTGCCCTAGAGGGTTGTTGTGAGGCTCACAAAACTATGGTGTAATTCACTACAGTTAGTGCGACCATCCAAACATGAGCTACTTTAAGGGTGGTTAGTGACTGTCAGTCCAGGAACTGAAACCATGAAGCTTGATTTATTACCCAGATAGTCTTAAGGAAGGGTTCACACGGCACACCAACATCCCGCCTTAACCCTCACTTTGTGGAAGGCTGTGGAAGGTCAGTAGTTCAGCAGTTCGAGACCCGGGTGCCGCATGATGGAGTGAGCTCCCGTCTCTAGTTCCAGCTCCTGCCAACCTAGCAGTTCGAAAGCAAGAAATTGCAAGTAGATAAATAGGTACCACTTTGGTGGGAAGGTAACAGCGTTCCGTGCACCTTGGTGTTTAGTCATGCCGGCCACATGACCACGGAAATGTCTTCGGACAGCGCTGGCTCTTCGGCCTTGAAACGGAGATGAGCACCGCAACCCTAGAGTCGGATTCGACTGGCTTTCGAGCAAGGGAACGTTTACCTTTTACAGTCCTCACCCCAATGAAAACTAGCATTTGCGGAGGGAAACCAGGATTTGAGCAATCAGTCATCTGGGAGCCAAATCCTGGTGTCACCAACTAACCCTGGTTTTGCACTATGCCTCATCTGAGCCAATGTTTGCGAAATGCTTTGAATATACCAAAGTGCTATTCCAATGCTAAGCATTGTCACAGCATGCTCTGTGGACTTATTTTGCAAAAATGGCCAACCTGTATACAGACCTGACTTCAGCCAGGTGCTTCAGCGCTAGGGAGCTGTAACTTACCCATTTCTCCCCCTCGCCCATACATACACTTCACAGCCTCGTTTCTTCCCAGGAATCAATCCCCCAGCTTTGATAGACTCTACCCTCAAGGTCGAGGGTTGCAGTGTTGTCATCAGTTTCACCCCCCCTCCCCACTTTGCTCAGGGTTTATTCGGGTCTGCTTTACCACCTCCTCCCAGTCACCCTTTCTTTTCATTTTTGTTGCAGATAAAATTGCCGAACAGGAATTTATTTCAGGGGTGATGAAGAATGAGGCAATAATGAAGCTCATCCAGTACGAGCCCAAGAAAAAATAGGGGAAGCGGCAGAGAAAGCAGAGACGGAGAGAAACGTGTGGATGAGTGTGTGCTGGAGGGGGGGGGATTCTGACCCTCCCCCCAACCATCTGTGTATGTCCGTGCATGCCTGTAAGTGTGCAAATTAAAACAAACCATAAGTACGATAAAACAAGCGTGTGCCCCTCTCTGCAAGCCCCACTGCAGTGTTTGCAAGTAGCTCCCCCCCTCCAATCCTTCTTTTTTAAAAAAACGTTTCCAGGACTTTTCAAGCAGGTGCCCAGGCTGTAGGCTTGGCAGTTATAAAGCGGGCATATTTGCAAGCAGGGAAAGGCAGAGGAGGAACATAGAGAGAAACGAGAGACAGAAAAGAGGAAAAGAGCAAAGAGTGCAGGAGCAAAGAAAAGGGATGGAATTGTGAACTTTGACCAGGGGGAACCCGGTTCAAATCCTCAAGACAGTCACCTCCAGCCACTTCTCTCCACTCTTAATCTTGCTGAGTTGGCATGGGGGAACCCCCCTGCATAGCCTCCCCATTCATTGAAGAGTGAGGGATACTCACCAAAGAACCCAGGAGTCCTGACCCCTAAACCATTCCTATTTTAATCCAAGTGTTCTAGCCACCAGCTAACTTTCTAGTTCTCATTCAGAGAACGAAGACACCTCAGGGCCCATCTAGCCTACGTGATGGAATTCTCAGCATGCTACAAAACTTTGTCCCACAATCCTCCGGGGAGAACCGTGACACCAAAAATGGTATAAAACTGAGTTATTTCTATAGGTGCGGATGCACTCTTAGCTGCCAACTGGACTGTGGGTCAACTTGACACCCAATGTTAAGCAGGTTTCCTTAGAAGTCAGCCCCATGTGATCAATGGGACCACCTTTTTTGGTAACCAGCTTTTGGAGCATAGCCAAATAACTTTCTCTGGATGTACACTGGCTCCTAGCCCCCCCCACATTCTTATGTTCCGTGTTACTGTAACATTGTCAGCATAGCTGTTTTCTGATTGTATTGCTCAGTAATGAGTTGATTCTTTCATTGTCAGTTCTTACTCCCAAGGATGCATTTAAAAGTCATCTGGCAAGTTCCCCTCCACTTTTGCTTTTTGGAGGGATGGGCAAGGATAAAAGAGAGTTGACATCAATAAGTTCTGGAGGTGGAGTTTTGCTGCGCTTCTGTTGCTTTCTTCTTCTCTCACTCTAGGTTTCCTGTTTCTTTAAGAAGAGGGTTACTTTCTAGGGAGTGGGTGGCGGGGGTTAATTTACTAAAGGGGGAACAATGTTTAAAAATTTATGTACTTGTCTGTTTTTCAATAAAGGGTATTGTGTGTAACCAACAGCACAGAGAAGTTATGTTCCAAGCAGCTCCCAAGGGTGGAGAAGGATCCAGAACATGAGAGAAGCCAATGTTGGATCAGGCCAGTGGCCCATCCAGTCCAACACTCTGTCACACAGTGGCCAGAAATACCAGGTGCCATCAGGAGGTCCACCAGTGGGGCCAGGACACTAGAAGCCCTCCCACTGTTGCCCCCCACCCCAGCACCAAGAATACAGAGCATCGCTTGCCCCAGAGTTCCTAGCCAGTTTGGTGTAGTGGTTAAGTGTGCGGACTCTAATTTGGGAGAGCCGGGTTTGATTCCCCACTCCTCCACTTGCACCTGCTGGATGACCTTGGGAAAGCCATACTTCTGACAAGAGCTGTCCTTGGAAGGGCAGTAATTGAAACAGCCCCACCTACCTCACAGGGTGTATATGTGGGGAGGGGAAGAGAAAGGAGTTTGTAAGCTCTGAGACTACGAGTGAAGGGTGAGACATAAATCCAATCTTTTCCTCCTCCTCCTCCTCCTCCTCCTTGTGGCTAATAGCCACTGATGGACTTCGGCTCCTTATGCTTATCCAATTCCCTGTTGAAGCCGTCCATGCTTGTAGCCACCGCCACCTCCTGTGGCAGTGAATTCCATGTGTTAATCACTCTTTGGGTGAAGAAATACTTCCTTTTATCCGTCCTAACCTGACTGCTCAGCAATTTCATTGAGTGCCCACCTCACAGGGTTGCTGTGAGGATAAAATGGAAGAGAGGGGATCGATGTAAGTCACTTTGGGTCCCCCCTTGGGGAGAAAGGAGGGGTATAAATGAAGTGAACACATAAAATAAAGTCTCTTGTCCCCACAAACTCATTTAGAAATCAGGTGTAGGTTGCCTCTTAGTTTTAAAGCATAAGGGCTGAATTTACAATCCCCCTTTTTGTTCCACTTCTGGCTTCCTCGCCTTTTGCCCCACCTCCCCGATTTCCCTCCTGCCAGCTCCAAATCTCTCTCTCTATTTTTTTTAAAAAAGAACATTTACAAACAAAGTGGCAGGAAGCACATATTGTGTTTTCAATGTTCACCTTGACGCTTTATCAATAAATTAAGGCGTGTGATGCGAAAGAAAGCCCTTTCTACCTCTGTCTCCTCCACACCCTTCACGCAGCTCTGAGTGGATTCTCACTGGGCGGAACAGGAACCAGGGAAGAGCGAAAACATCGCATTTGCATCTAACACCAAAGCTCTTGGGAAAATAGTTCAGAGAAGGGGTGGGGAAATCTGCAAATGCATCAAAATTTACATTTTATGCCAATTTCTCTGTCCAGGCGAGAACTTCTACAGTGAAGGGAAACAAATGCATCATTTCCAGAGTTGCTGGCTATACTTCTGTGCATATTTCAGGAGCGGGGAATTATATATACGCACACACACCTTGGTAGGACAATTGTGTACGATACCTATTGGGGGGTTCAGCTTCTCTCGCTTTCCACCAACATACCCGGTATGGACGTCAGACTGACTGGCCGGTAATTTCTCAGATCTCCTCTGGAACCTTTTGTAAAGATGGGAGTGACATTAACTACCTTCCAGTCCTCAGGAATGGAGGCAGATTTTAATGAAAGATTACAGCTAAAACATGCATATCATGCAGTCTACCAACAAGGGGGGCAAATGTGGCAGAAAATGTTCCAGCAATCTCACCAAGTGTGGCGCACATCACTGTGCCACAGGTGACCTCTCTGAAATTCCCATCCTGGTTGCCCAAGTCATGGTTTGTGGCAGCCTCTGGCTAGAGCCATGTCAGCATGCCATACGGCACAACCCCTGACAGCCACACGGACTTTTCCAATCACATCTGTACTGCAAAAGACTCTGGCTTTCAGACTACTCCTTCAACATCAATGCTGATTATTTATTGGCTTTGTACCCCGCTCTCCCAGTCCCCACCGAAGCAGTTTCAGGGCAGCTTTCCGTACGGAAGCTTTCCTTCACGCACAGCCCCATGACTTTACTGCAGCAGCACAAGAAGCTAAGAGTAGACTCCCAAGCTGTTCCCCAAGGCAAAATGTTTTCGGCTTCTTGCTTTGACACACGGGGGGGGGGGAGTATCCCCTTCTGAACTGTGTGCTCAGCAGACAGCTGTTAATGGGACAGGTGCTTCACCAAGGGGGAAAAAAAGTTGGTACCTTTCATGAAAGGACGCTGCCTCGGATCTCGGCTTGCCGGCTTTCAAACTGGTCCCTCCAGCTATCCCCTTTTTAACAGTTTGATCCTGTTTTGGCTGCATGCCCTTAAAAACTTCAACTGCCTGTTTTCTTGACATTTTCACCTTTACTAGAAGGACAGGGCATCTCTTTTCCTGACCAGTTAGCAACCTACTTGGACCTCTATAAAGCAACTCAGTAAAAGACCCAAGATCCTCTGCGGTGCGTATCCAAGTCCCTGGCCCAAAGCTCAGCTCCAGTCAGCTGGGTCTTACACCTCCAATGACTCCGAGAAAGCCAGAAAGCTTCCACCTAGAGAATCCAGTTCCTGTTTCCCTGAAGGTTGCCAGTTTGCTCCTTTTTACTGGCCTCAACACCTGTGCTTTTAAACCCACAGAAATTTAGCAAGGGAAGCTTTTCCTGGCAGAGAGATGTGATGCAAAAAAAAAGCTTAAATAGGTTCACGTTGCTGCATCTGTGCACCTGGGAGGGGTGGGGTGGTCTTACCTGCTGGATTTCCACCTTACTCAGTTTTCTGGAGGAGGTTGGGGGGGACATAATTGCTCTCTTGAAGTATTTGAAGACCTTAGTGCCGCATGACAGTGCTCCGGTCTCTGGCCCCCAGCTCCTGCCAACCTAGCAGTTCGAAAGCAAGAAACTGCAAGTGGATAAATGGGCACTGCTTCGGTGGGAAGGTAACAGCGTTCCGTGCACCTCAGAATTTAGTCATGCCAGCCACATGACCACAGAAATGTCTTCGGATAGCGCTGGCTCTTCGGCTTGGAAACAGAGTTGGATTCAACTAGCTTTCGAGCAAAGGAAACCTTTACTTTTTTACACTTAGAGGAGGGCAGGGAGCTGTTGGCAGCAGAGGATCGGACTCACAAGAATGGGATTAAATTAAGGGCGGGAAGGTACCAACTGGATAGGAGGAAAATTTTTACAGCAAGAGTTGTGCAACGGTGGAATCAGCTGCCTTGGGAGGTGGTGAGCTCCCCCTCCCTGGCAGTCTTTAAGCAACAGCTGGACAAAAAATCAGGGATGCTCTAGGCTGATTCTGCATCAAGCAGGGGGTTGGACTAGACAGCCTATACGGCCCCTTCCAACTCTGTGATCCTATGAAGGTATAAAGACCATGGCTGAATAGACACAAGCAACCAAACGTGGTGGCAGCCAGCATGCGAGGAGGAGGGATCTCACTAGTGAACACTCTCCTGAGACAGAGAATCCCAGATGGGTGGCCACATTAGTCCGGAGCAGCAAAACAACAAAAACGTCTGCTGGAATAGATGTTACTCTTTAAGGTACCAGTGGACTCCTCCTTTAATTAGTTCCCAAGGCAGAAATTTGGCAGAACAAAGATTTCTTGCCCTGCTTTGTTCCTTTCCTTCTTGGGGCAGTGTAGAATTGAAAAATGGTGGTGCACCTCTAACGAGAGACAGGGAACAGCCCATTCTACCACCTCAGGGCTTCACTAGGCTCACTCTGCGGCATCTGGGGACCAGGCTCCTGTGAAGAAACAAGGCAACAGTCTGGGCTTTACAAAACCAGGAGTGGGGGGGGGGGGCTTCCCCCCCAAGCCCCATCTTCCAACCCAATTTCAGACCCTGTAAGGCTGAAATGACTAGGGAGGGTTGGAAAGGAGTTATGTAACTGCTCTCCTGACTTCTTGCTTTGTGGAGTTAGCCACAAGCCAGTTAGTGCTGATCCGGCCCTAATCCCCATGCGGAAAGGATGCTGTAAATATGGTTGTAAGGAGCTTGTGATAATCAGCAGGGATGCTGCTGGGGGGGTGGGGAGATAGACATCTCCAGTTCTGAAATCTTGCTCTATAATCACACCAACCAGCTCTGCGCCTTCATCCTCTCTACACCCAGCAACAGCTGCAAAATGAATCAAAGGGCAGCAAAGAGCATCGCTGAAAGCTACCAAGAATCCACCACTCGATTTCCAAAGGAAAGGATCAGACAGAAAGCATCCTGCGGTGACCTCTGGTTTTGAATATGGGAAGTGAGCACCACCTGGTGGGCAGAGTGAAGAACTGCCACAGCATTCAGCACGCTTCTAGAGCTGGGAAGAGGATTTAGCAATTTAAATTCGCCTGCAAGTCACACCAATCCACTTTACAAGTTTTTCTCCTAGTCTATCCTATTCATGTTTGTGGTTAATCAGTGACAAGATCTTTTTGCACATGACCAGATGGGCACAGAAACTGAGTTCAAGTCTAGGAGTGGAGAGAGAAAAAGAATGAAGATGGGGTCCTGAGTTCCAGATTCTCTAGGAAAGGAAGGAGGAAATGCTAAACAGGGAAAAGGTCACAAATGCCTCATTTATCCAGCATGGGACTATATAGCAAAGGTGGGCGAAAGAAGGGCAAGGATCCAAAAACTGGCTGCTTCTGCTATGGAAGTCAGATTTACTGGGAGAAAACAGCCCCATTGTTAGTCCTGGAGATCGATCCAGGAAGCAAAAGAGTTCAAATACCACATTAAGTGCCCGTGCCCAACACTTCCCAATCCATGACACAGAATCACAGAATTGTGTGAACACGTGAGAATCCAAGAAAAAGGGGGAAAGTGCCTTCCCAAATCAGGAGGAATACTCAAGCAGAAAGCATTCTCTTTTGGAAAGGAGCATTCCACCCCAAGCACCTTATTCTCTGCTCTATGCCTGGAAGTCCTGGCAATGCTTTGTCAAGCACCACACTTGCACCCAACATCTCAGGCCAGGGTGGGAATAAAGTGCAACACTGCCCCCTGCTGGCGACGGACACTAAAACCAGCCCCAGCACTTCAGCAATAGAAAAGAGCACAGTGGCACTTTAAGAGATTAAGAAAATTTGTGGCAGGGTGTCAGCTTTTGTCACTGCTCACATCTTCAGATACCAGATATTTGAAGAAGTGAACAGTGACTCATGAAAACTCATACCCTACCTACTAATCCTATCTTTAAACTATATTTAATAACGGATTCCACCAACTTACCCAATATCGACGTTAGACTGACCGGCCTATAATTTCCCAGATATCCTCCAGAACCTTTTTTAAAGATGGGGGTTACATTAGCTACCTTCCAGTCCTTGGAAATGGAGGCAGATTTTAGTGGCAGACTGCGTATTTTTGGCAGATCCACAAGTTCACATTTGAGTCCTTGGACGTATGACATCCGGGCATGGTGATTTGTCAGTTTTTAATTTGTCCGTCAGTCATAGGTCCTCCTCTCTCATCACCTCAATCTGACTCAGATCTTTCAATACCCCTCCTGAAATCAGCGGTTCTGGAGTGAGCAAGCACCTCCCATCTTTGACAGTGAAGACAGAGGAGAAAAAAGCATTCAGCTTCTCTGCCTTTTCCCTATCATCCTTTAGTAATCCTTTCACCCCTTGGTCATCCAAGGGTCCCACTGCCTCTCTGGCTGGTTTCCTGCTACTAATGTATTTGAAGAATTTTTTATTATTGGCCTTTGGTTTTTTGCAATATGTTCCCCTCCTAAGTCCCTTTTTGCCTGTCTGATCACCAACTTACATTTTTTCGCCACAGCCTGTGCTCCTTTTTTATTTACCTCACTCACACTAGCTTTTCACCACTTAAAGGAACCCTTCTTACCTTTTACTACTTCTGTTACTTTTTTCATTAACCATGCAGGCCTTTAATACCTATTTGTACCTTTCCTGACCTGTGGTATACATTTTATCTGAGCTTCTAGGATTGTAGTTTTAAAGTCTACAGACTTCCTGAAGGGATTTGACCTTCCTTATCTTTCCTTCCAGTTTTTTCTTCACAAGCACCCGCCATTTGACAGAAGTGACCTATTCTAAAGTTAAACGTGGTTGTAGCGATCTTTTGGGGCAGTTCCCTATTCACATAAATGTTAAACTTATGGCCACTATTCCCAACCAAGGCTATCGCATTTACATCTCTCATCAGGTCTTGGGCATTAGGACTAAGTCCAGGATCCACCTCCCCCCGGACCATCTCCTCCATGGCACAGCCATTGAGAACATCTAGAAACCCAGACTCTTTCTCCCGAGTAGAACACATATGGACCCAATCAATATGTAGGTAGTTGAAATTTCCTATTACGACACAATTATTTTGTCTAGCTGCTTTCCTTAACTCTTTCGCTGTTTTAAAATCACCCTTGCTGCTGATGTGGTGGGCAATAAACACCCAGAGTTAAGCCTCCTTTTGAGCACACTATTTCTACCCATAGCGTTTCTGTAAGTGAATCTATTTCTCTTACATTCTCAGTCTTACTGGACTGTATACCCTCTCTGACATACAGAGACACTCCACGTCCGAACCCTTCCCTCCCTATCCTTCTGATACACTTTATATCAAAGAATCACTGGATCCCATTGATTGTGGGCATTTTGGAAACTTTGACACTAAGCATTCCAGCATCCCTATTTTACCCCGGACACTTCTACCATATATACATCTATAATTTCCCAGACATGTTAGGCCTGCAACCTTCCTCCTGTGGCCTCCAGACCTTCAGGCACTCAATATTGTTTGTCACCCTCTCAGGGGCCAGTCTGAATCCATTTCCCTCTAAAACAGTATCTGAAGAACTGAGCAGTGACTCACGAAAGCTCCTACCCTGCCACATATTTTGTTAGTCTTTATGGTGCTACTAGGAGCTGTGGTGGCTCAAGTGGTTAAGACGCTGAACTGCAGGCTGCAGAAGGTTAGTAGTTCAGCAGTTCGAGACCCGGGTGCCGCAAGACGGAGTGAGCTCCCGTCTCTAGTTCCAGCTCCTGCCAACCTAGAAGTTCAAAAGCAAGAAATTACAAGTAGATAAATAGGTACCACTTCGGTGGGAAGGTAACAGCGTTCCATGCGCCTTGGTGTTTAGTCATACCGGCCACATGAGCATGGAAACGTCTTCGGACAGCGCTGGCTCTTCGGCTTTGAAACGGAGATGAGCACCGCAACCCTAGAGTCGGATTCGACTGGCTTTCGAGCAAGGGAACCTTTACCTTTACCTATGGTGCTACTAGACTCTTGCTCTTTTCTACTGCTACAGACACTCAACTACCCATCTTGATCTAGTTACCCCTTCATCTCTTAGCGATGAGCCACCCCAAACCAGAGGCATTTCACCTCCTGTCGGCGTTCCCTCAAGATCAGCAGCCTGGTTCCTTCTTGGGACAAGTGCAGACTGTCTCTTTTGAACAGGTCCTGCTTGTTCCAAAAAGTATCCCAGTGCCTTATAAACTTAAACCCTTCCTCCCTACACCATTGTCTCATTGAGACTCATACTTTGTGCCTGCCTAGCTGGCCCTGCGCATGGAACAGGCAGCACTTCTGAGAAGGCTTCCTTGGAGATTGTGGTCTTAGGACTCCTGCCTAGCAGCCTGAATTTTTCCTCCAGGACCACACAACTACATTTCCCCACACTGTTGGTGCCAATGTGTCCCACAACCACTGGCTCCTCCTCAGCACTGTCTACTAGTCCATCTAGACCACATATGATGTTTGCTACCTTTGCACCAAGCAGACAAGTCACCATGCGGTCAGTATGGTGGTTCACGACTCATCTATCTACATGCTTAAGGAGCGAATCACCAACTACCAAGAGACCCCTCCCCCTCCAGGGATGGTTCCTTGGTGCAAAAGGATACCTGTTCACCAACTGAAGCGGTCCCTTCTGAGGGAATCTTTCCCTTTTCATCAGCACAGTGCCCTATTTCCCCTTGACTCTCGTGCTTCCTGACAATGGTGGGGCTGTCATTCTCGGAGTGGGATACATCTAACAAGTCCAAGAGTTTTATCTGTGAGCCTGTCTCTGCTTCTCCGGGTCAGCCCCCTTAGACTTGAGGGTGTGAACTCACTCCCTGAGAACCAGGAGCTCCTTGCACCGAGCACACGCCAATGACTTCTGCCCAACTGGCACACAGTCATACATGTTACACTCAGTGCAATACACTGGATAGCGCCCAACCCCCTGCTGGCATTCTACCTTTATAACTGCCTTTTTATTATTTTTTATCCCTTTAAAATAAAACTTCCTATTTATATAGAGTTGTTT
>NW_015168053.1:386528-421635 GCF_001447785.1 Gekko japonicus
AGAGTGCTTACCCTTTTATGGATGTGGAGAGACTAGAGCCCTGGCTGTTTCACCCTGCTGCTGAACTCGCACGTCTGCTAAACTTGCCTGTTTATTCCCTTGATCCAGACACTTTGTCACTGGAGTGGGCCTGCTTGTAGAAACCCTAAATAAATAGCATGGGGCAAAAACTCCACCCCCCACTGGAGCCAATCACTGATTGGGAACTAACCAATAAAGGAGGATGAGCAAGTCAGCCTCTGGTTCATTAATAGGACTTGCTGAAAGGAAGCTGCTAAGACCTCCTCTCCTTCTCAGGCTGCCTTTTACTTCAAATACTAATTTACTTTCAAATGTTAATTAGCCCTTCTAGGCTTGGATTAAAGGGGACTGTAGCTGAATAGCCTCTGCAGTTACAGAGGTACATCACTGCTTGTTTTCTTGTAGGGGAAAAAGGCCCCCTTCTCTAAATAATGTGAGAATTAGCTTAAAATTTTAGTTTAAAATGGGACTCTGTTTTGTTTTCAAGCCCCAGCTGTATTTAAACCCTAGCTGCAGTCTGTTTTATTTGCTTTGCTTTCCTTTTTCTGTGACAAAAACCTGCCTAAGGTTTAGCCTTATCTGTGAACTCACTATCCCTAGTCTCTGGTATTAGTACTTTAATCTATAGGCATAGTAACGTTCCAAAGCTAAGCTTAAGATAGCCCTGTGACCTCAGTTTTAATCCTTATCCTTTGTTTCACCCTCTGTTTAACCCTTCCTGTTCTGCAGTAAAACTAGCCAAGAATCTCTTAAGCCTGTTTTGAACTAAGGTCCCGGTCACACGGGCCTTAAAATGCGAGGGGGGGGGGAGTGTGGCAGTTTGGCCTGGAGCAAAATAACACGCGGCTGCCCGATCACAGGTCCCGTGGGTAGGGGCGAGGTGGCGATCACACGACGATCCTGCAGCGCAGCAAAGAAGCGGCGCGATCTCACCAACGGCATGCATGATTCTGCAGAGCAACGGAACTTTCACTTTCATGAGCATGCGCTGTTGGGTGCTTGTGCGCATCCTGTGGAGACTTGGGGGAAAAAACCTGTTTGCGATAGGACATGGGCGGGCACCGGATGAGACGGACTACCACCGGAAACACGATCAGACGCCAGCCCTTGCCCCGCGGTTTCCGGAAACTAGTACCTCGGAGGTATTAGTTTTTAACTCTGCATCTTCAGCGGGAAGCCTCGGGTTCGCCATGGGAGCTCTACGCTTCCCAGATGTTGCGGTGTGATCGCGCCCAGAAAATCCGCCTATCATCCGTCTCAGTAGCGTGGCTAATGCTCCGTGTGACTGCAGCCTAAATTTAGCTACACCTGAGCAATCTGAGCAACTACAAAACTGAGAAATTACACAATGTTGGTACCTAGCTATTTGCTCTCCTTACTATTTTAACCCTTTTTACTTAGCCTATCTGGATACAATTTTATATGAAAACAGATACGTAAAATATGTATTTAAAAAAGCCACTTACCCTCACACATCTTTCCTGTTCATTCCCTCATTCCAGACGCTTTGTCACTGGAGCAGGGCCTGCTACCTCATAGAGCTTAATGATAATCCTCTTTTCACCCCACTTGGCACAGTCCATGATTTGATGGGCCTCTTCACTCAGACACAGTTCTTCCCCCCTCCCAACCCCACACACTATTAAAACCATCTTTTCAATCTTCATCCTGGCTCTGTCCTTTACAGATGGGGCACCATAGAGCATCACAGAGTTTGAAGGGGCCGTATGTGCCATCTAGTCCAAGCCTCTGCTCAACGTAGGATCAGCCTGAAGCATCCCTGACAAGCATGCTGAATGTGGGCCCTGCCCTAGATTTATACGAGGGCACCGCTGTACACGAAGAGTCACCCTTAGAAAAAAGGCATTTAATAGATTTTTTCTGCTTTTATAATTTAAATAACTTAAAGATGGAAAAGAAAAACCCGACAAGGGTGAGACAGAGTTGGACCGCAGCTTCAAAAGGCGGGCGGGAGAGGAAGAGAGAGGAGAAACGGAGGATGTACTGTGAAAGCCCAATGCCCACCACCCACCCTGTGTGCCAGACCCCCTCCCACCCGTCCCCACCCCCCTCAGTCCCCTAGAGCCGCCGGAGCGCTCGCTTCTTGTCGGTCTTCTTCTTGGAGGCCAGCTTCTTGTCCCTGTCACCCGCATGTTTCTTGGCCATGGGGCCCTCCCCGGAGGCGCTCGCCGAAGAGGAGCAAGGCTCGGCGGGGTCCTTGGCGCGAAGGCCGGCCGACGGCTGCGCATGGATCTCAGTCAGGAGGCGGGCCCGGGAAGCATACTCCTCATAGTTCTCTAGCAGGAGGCGCCCCGCTTCCTCGTTCAGGGCCGACTCCGGGTTTGGGTGGATGAGCAAACACTTGATGGTCTGCAGCCGGAACGAGAAGGAAAAAAAGAGAGTCAGACAGGCCCCCCGGGAGCAGAGAGCCATCAAAGGAGTCCTGGCCCCAAAGCCCTGGGAGGTGCAAACATGGAACCACAGCTAACCTGAGTCCAAAGGCTCAGTCAGCCACTGAATGGCCTTGGGCCAAACTAATCTACCTCACCGTGTTGCTGCGAGGATGAAATGGGTAGAGAAGAAAACTGCAGGTGTGGTTCGGAGCTCCTTGAGGGGAGAGCTGCATAAAAAAACCTATCAGATAATGTTTCTTGTCCTGGGCAGGGAGGGTGCTGCTCACCAGAACTCTGCTTTCCCAGTCAGAACCCCACTGCCTCTAGGAAGCCTAAGTGACCAGGCTTCTTTCTGATGGGCAAGCTTCCTACAGGGCGGAGAGATGCTGGAAAGGGGGCAGCCACAGGAGGGCTGAGGAGACGTCGGCCCCAAGAGCTGTCCTGCACACTGGAACTGGCTCTCCTCCAGCCCGGCTGAGCTAGGATTCGAACCCAAGCCAAAGCCAATCACCCACACACACACAGCAGCCTTGTCCCAAGTTCCAGCTGATTTATCCAAGTTCTACATGGACTAATGCCTCATTCCTTAAACAACTTGGGGGGAGGGGAGATCAGAGAAAGTGTGGGACAGACACACCATAAGGACAGTCAGGCAAAAGAGCCTACGAGACCTCTTCCTGGCAGCCAATGGCAACGTCAGGGATGCCAACTGCTTAGAGAGGTTTTTCAGTTAAATCACCTGCCTTTGAACCAATTATATTTAAAAACATTTGCATATCATCAGAATGTCGTTGGAGCCACCTGTGGCTGAGCTAATAAGAAACTGCAAAGGAGATACTAGGAATACTGTCTACACACAAACCCTGAACTGAATGAATGAATGAATATGTGGGACATCATCCCACTGAAAGGGAGTGGAAATTGAAAGACAGCCCGACTCTTGATCCAGGAGGAGGAAACTATCAGGACTCACACCCTCTGCCTCCAGCAGAGAAGCCTATCAGCTTTTAAATTCAATAAAACTTTGCTGGTCTTAAAGGTGCCACTGGACTCTAAATTTGTTTTACTGTACCAGAAAGATCTCAACAAAGAAGTAGCAAGCCATCAACTGATTAAAGCATGCTCTTATCAGTCAACTAAAAGCTTTAGCCTGTCATCCTTCCCATTAAAGTTCACATGCTCCTTCCAAATTCTTCTAGGAAGTTTTCTCCTGCAGCCAGCCTTCCCCCTCAAATTCCCTGTATGGCTCCAGATCACGTTAAGCTTCCATGTCATACCAAGGTCTGCCCAGACACCTCTTACCAGGGCCTGGGTGAGCTGGTCAAACTTTTACTCTTTCAGGTGTTTCTTTAAAAAAAGCTTTGGCAAAACAAAAGTGTGGTCTGTATTAACAGGAATGAGTTGCAGCTTAGGAATCTGTACCCCACTTGAACATTTCAGGTCCCAGGAACAGTCCCTGGCAGCTTTGGTTGAAAAGCGTGTCAGGCAGCCAGTGTTGGGGAAGACTTCCCATGATTCTGCAAAGCCGTTGCTACCACCATTCATTAGAAAACACTGAGCTAGACGGACCAATAGTGTCCTCAAAAATGAGTCAGTTTCCTACATTTTTGGAAGTTGTCAAGGCCTGGGCTAGAGGGATGGCAGGTATGACTGCTTTGGGGTGGGACATCGGAGAGGCAGCATATACCTTTTCTAAATAAATGCTTGTTCTGGTTGCTGTTTCCCAAAAAGACCACTGCACCACTAGAAAAGGACAACCAAACCATCAGGGGGTTCTTATAAGGAAAAGTTAAGGAGCTCACAGATGTATAATTTAGAGTAGAGACCCCCCCAGACTTTTTAGGAATGTGAGCACCACGTCTGAAATTCTGAAAGAGGGTGGTGGATACAACCACAAAATGGCTGCACCAAGAGGCAGAGGTCACCACGGGGGGGGGGGGGGGAGAGGCTCTTCACCATTTCAGACAGAAGCTCTGTTTAACGCACTGGCTTTTAAAATGAACATATTGCTTAACAGTATTTTCTTGCATACACTTTAAGTGAACATACACATTGAGCTGGCTAAGAAACCCTCATCTGGCATTATCTGTCTTCGTTTTGCAGCATCCAACACATTTATGCAAAAGGAAAAAGATGCTTCTTCTCCTGGTTATCCCTTTTGATAGGAACATAAATGGCGTTTGAAAAGTGAACAAAATTTGATGTTGTGATATTATCACCAACTCCCACCTGAATTATAAGAATACATTCAAATTGGTAAGATCTGATGACGGTCAGACCCCTGCAGCAATCAGTTCCCAACAGCTTTCATTCAAAGAAGTTTATTGAGACTTTTGATCGTTTGCAGACATCACGGACACTCTGTGTTAGAACTGGCTAAAAGCATGTGAAACAAGCAGTATACATAATTCAAGGAGACCCCCCCCTAATGGCCAAGGGCCAATGAGGGATTCGCCCGCCAAACTGGCAATAATTCCCTGGAGAAACACTACACTGGGCACTGAAGGTCAAGCAGAGATAGAATAACAGTGAAGACACAGGAGAAATGAAAGTTAAAATTCCGAAGCCATCTCACCCCCATGGCAGCAGGACTAGACAGAGGCCTAGCTGACAATGACTTCATCAGAAGTTCCAGTTAGGTGCATTAAGCATTTTAGCCATGCAGCCCTATCATGTTTAGTCTGATGCAAGTTCTTGACCCTGCTATTTGCAAAAGTAAGCCCCTCGTCGCCTGGATGACCCAAGCTGGCCCAATCACATCTCACCTGGATGACCTAAATTAGCACAATCTCATCAGATATCGGAAGCTAAGTAGGGTCAACCCTGGTTAGTGTGTGGATGGGAGACCTCCAAGGAAGACCAGGATCATGGTGATGTGGAGGCCGGCAATGGTCAACCATCTCTAAATGTCTCTTGCCTTGAAAACCCTCAGAAGGCGCCCTGCGTTGTTTGTGACTTGACAGCAATTCCCACCACCATCATTTGAATAGCTAAAGTACTTGACATAAAAGCTACCGTCAAAATTATATCGTAAGCATCAGAAACTCCAGACGTCCCATTTGGCCCTGTCCGCCCTCTAAAAACACTCAGCGGGCACCAAGGTGCCGATGGACACCACAGCAAAGAGACTTGCTTTAGAGAAAAGGAGACTTCAGCCAGGATGGGTTAGGGACGTCATAAGTCTGTAAAAGTTATGTACGAGATGGAGAATGTGGCTGGAACGAACGTTCTGCCTCTTTCCTAATACTAGAACTTGCAGGCATTCGAAGAAGCCAATGAGAAATAGATTCAGGACAGGCAAGGAATTTGGTCCCACAAACAGGGGCTTAAGTTATTAAAGAAGTCACTGCTTCATGATGTAAGGGATTAGACAAATGCATGGAGGAGAACTCCATCCACAGCTACAATTCAGAATGATTAGAAAATATTGGGGGGTGGGTGAGGGTGGCTCAGCTTCCATGCCTGGCCTGTAGGTTTTCCAGAAGAACCTGGATCACCACCATGTGAAAACAGAATGCAGGACTACATGGACCACTAGTCTGACCCGGTACACTCATTTTTGTTATTCCAGTGCTGGTTCTGTACGGGTTTTTATCATGTCTCTGCATTGTGCTCACTGGAATGCCTTTCAGAGAGCTGTCCAGAAAGATGATGGCATATGTGTTTTGAACAACAACAAGAACTTAGCAGTTATTAATCTAGTTGCAAAACCTGGGCCTTGCATTTGGAGAGTGCCGGATTTCTCACCTGCAGGTTTTGACACCCCTTTGATTTCTCCACACCTCAGTGTAAAGAACACACCCATTTATTCTCAACACAATCACATCCCTTTCTGGCTCTCTGATCAAGACACAGAGGATTGCACTGACTGTGTTGGCTGCAGTGTCAAGGGGTGACTGTCCCTTCCCTCTGGAGTTGCTCAACAAGCCGAAACCTGCCAACAAGCCAGACTGGTTGGGCAGTAAGCCAAGGGACAGGCTGAGTTTGCTTGTGAAAAGCTTGGCAGTGATCAAACTAACCCCTTTGTGCCACGAGTTACAGCCAAAGCACCTGGTGATGGAAGACAGCCACATGTAACAGACACCCTAACATGGAAAGGAAAGGGAGGGCAGCCCAAGGAAAGGACAGAATAAGCTCAACTAGGCTAATATTTCCCATCAAGACACAATGGGAGGGTACACTGTGCACCAGGGGATGGAACGGTCATGTTTTTAGGACATAGTTCTGTGGTAAGACAAGTGTCCTTTGTGCATGCCAAAGGTCCCAAACTCTGTATGGGATCAAGAAGATAAAGACGCAAGACTGGGAAAGAGCTAGCCCGACCTCCTGGCAAGCTGCCAATCTGGATACTGGGCAAGATGGGCCAATGGATTGTCTCGGGACAAGACAAGTGTCACATGTTCAAGGTAAAGGTAGGAAGGGAAAGGAGCACACACACACACACACCACCCCCTCCTTAAAAAGGAGATCCCACTCCTGGATTCATGTGGTTAACACATAAAGCTGCCTTATACGGAATCCGGCCCTTGGTCTGTCAAGGTCAGTCTTGTCTGCTGACTGGCAGTAGCTCTCCAGGGCCTCCAGCAGAAGTCTACCTGATCCAGTGGCAGGGACTGAACCCGGGACCTTCCATATGCATGCAGAGCAGATGCTCTACCCCTGAGGTTCAGCCCCATCTCTTTTAGATACAAAGCCTCAGCCACAAATTTACTGGGTGCCTACAGGCCAACTGTAAACAAGGAACAGTGGAATGGGCCTTTAATTGGCTTCTGAACTGCCACTGGTTCAGGATATAGTTGCAAGATTACCAACAGGGACAGGTCCACAGGAGTGGTTCTCAAAGAACTGGGCTGCCTACCAACCTGTTTCTGCTTCCTTCCAGACAAACCCTCCCCAAAAGTTACATCTTGTGCACCCCTCTACGGGCCTTAAAGTCACATCTCATTTGGGGAACTCCCCCTGTTTTTTATCTGGTGACTACTGGCAGTTAGACCAGCATGGTATCGTGGTTACAGCTGGGAAACCTGGGTTCAAATTCACACTTGAATGAAGCTCAGTCCCACACTCCCAGCCTAGCCTAACTCACAGGTAAAATGGAGGGGGGAAAATCATGTACAGTGCCCAGCACCACTTAGGGGAAATATAGAACAAAAATGCTCTGGACCGGTGAGCAAGAATCTCGTTTGTCCTTGCAAAGAAGGGGACTTTAGGTATTGTGATACATTAGGCCATGTTTTTATATTGATAACTCGCCATTTCTATCACGATCACAGTTTTGTTGTGGATATTTTCATATTCCATCAGCTGCCTCAAGCACTCCATTGAGAGGGAGCCTAGAAATAGTTTTCAAAACGCTTAAAACATCTTCCTACCAGCTAGGTGCAGGGCTTCAGGATCTAGGCCAGTAGCTGCCCATGCACCACAACCCAAACCGGCCTCCAAACACTTCATCCTGTGGTGCCACTGACTGAAACAGCCACTCACCAGCAGGACATGCCGGATGCCCAGTTCTGCTTTCCAGTCTTTCTTGAGGACGTTCACGCAGATCTCGCCGTTGGCACCCACATTGGGGTGGAAGATTTTGGTCAGGAAGTAGCCTTTTGGTGGGCTGGCTGGGAAGTCCTTGCCAAGGATCAGCTTCATGCGGAAGAGGCCTCCAGAGTATGGCGTCCCCTCTGCAGCACGAATGGTAGGAGAAAGAATGGGTCTCAGCACAGTTTCAATCTGGATTTCCTACTCCCTGCACCCCACAAAGACAGGAAAAGGGGTTGAACCACTGGCCAAAAGTCCCAACATCCAACCAACATGGGCATGCGCTTCAATTTTTGCTTAACCCCGAAATCACGTGGCTTGGGGGTCAAACATACTCAGGAGACCAGTTTCTCCTTTATGACCACAACTTGAGTGACCTAATATCCAAAATAAAAAATGTCCTGCCTGGTATAAAGTATTAGGTACGCATGTATTGGCTACCATCGTCCAGTTCCCTACTGGAAGTCCCGCCTTGGCCAGCTCCTAAATGAGTTTTCACTGGCTCCATTCTTACTTTTATGTTTATTTCCAGATGACTACAAACGTTTTCAGCAGAGGTAACAGCTGAAATTCTTAGCATACCAAATTCTACACTTTTTATCACTTGGTGCTTCAATAGAGCTACATATACTGTTATGCCAAAATATTAATCAGGTACTTGGAATTCATTTCATTTGAAAAATCAAGCCCCTCTCTAGCCCTTTCTTTACTGGCATAAGCTTTTCTCCATATAACTCTGCAAGGAAAGGGGCTAGAGACTATTTTTAAAGTAAAGGCCAGGAATTCAGAGGACCTGACCAGTGTTCCCTCTAAGCTGAGTTAGTGTGAGCTAGCCCACAGATTTTTAGCCTTTAGCTCACACATTTGTCTTAGCTCAGAAAGGATGGCTCCAAAGCAAACTAATTTATACAGTAGCCCAATCGCTCGCTCACAACTTTAATGCCAGTAGCTCACAAAGTAGAATTTGTGCTCACAAGACTCCACAGCTTTAGAGGGAGCATTGGACCTGACACATATTTTAGCATAACAATATATTGATATACTATTAAATTGCTGATTGGAACAAAAAAAGAAAAAGCCTCTGCAGTACAGAGAAGAAACTGCTGCTGTATGGGAGGGATGACAAAAATGCAAACTTCCAGCTACACAGTAGCCACCTAGGCTTTGCCCTGATCTTTCCCAAACAACAGCACTAATGGCTTAGAGCACATGAAACAGTACTTGTCCTCTGGCATTCAATATGGATGTCACATCTGCACTAAGTCTATACCTGGACCACCAACAGCTAGAGTTGATCTTGAAATCTTATGCACTTGGATTTAGTCATCCCACTGGGCTTTCCCCCTTTCATACTACTCGTTGTGTCAGGGGCGCACAAAGCACCGGAAGAGGCCAAGTTCAATCTTCAGCATCTCCAGCTCAAAGATCTCGGAGTCTACCCAAAGCACTGGAGAGCTGCTGCCAATCAGAACAGACAAAACTGATCCTGATGGACCAATGGCCTGACTTGACAGAAGGTGGCTTCATGTGGTCATGATGTCTGGATCCCAATCATGGGACCTCTGATGAGCAATCAAATGAACTTGGCAATATATTACTCCTCCCCATACACTGAGCCCTCTCTGAGTCTACCGTAACTGAAACTGACAAGGCCTCCCTTAGCTGCTAAACAAGCTTCTGTCAACTCGATTTTCGGTGTGCTAGAAGAGCATTTTATGCATTTTTTGCATGTGTGTGCTGCTCTGAGATTAGAAAAGGTAACTAGAACTGTCAGTGGCAGGACTCCACCTTCAGAAAGACACAGAACTAAAGATCTCCCTCCCCCCCAAAAATAAAAAACTCCCGACTATGACGAGCAAGTGCATGGGGAGGAGAAAAAGGCTATCCCCTGCCCCCTTGCACAGAACCTCTGGACTAGAAGGGAAAGACTCAAGAGTTTCAGTGGAACACCTTCAGAATAAATCCTTCAGAGCAGAAGAGAACTGCCTTTTTAATATTTAAATATTTTTAGTAATGCAGCTATCCTTAACAGCTAAGACTTAAGGTGCCAGACTGGTTCTGGAACATTAGTTTCCCTATAAGCCCACTCTGTACAGTCTGTCCTCGCCCCAAGGCCACTGACAAACACCTTTTTGCAGCTCATAAAATGAAAGTCTCTGGTTTGCCCTGCAAGAGGAGGAGGAGCTGTGATTCTAGGAACTGTCTCCCCATCCCTGGCATAGATTAAGGGGTCATACTCCCCCAGAGGACACAGGAGTCCTGATCGCAAACTACAGATCTACACCACAACTGCATTTGGAATACTGCATACAATTCTGGCCACGGACTCAAAGGCAGGATAATACAAAGCATGAAAACTGCATTAATAGGCAACAAAGATTACTAAGGGGTTGGAACACGTAGGGGAAACACTAAAACATGAGGGACCTTTTCATTTAAGAGTGTAGTGTAATGGCTAGAATGTCAGATTAGGCTCGGGGAGACCCAGCTTGCTCTCGCATAGAACTCACTGGGTGACCTCTGGCAAGTCATTCTCTCAACCTGACCCACCTCTCAGGGCTGTTGTGGGAGAAAATGGGAGGAAGCCACGGATACCACATTAAATTCCTTGGAGAAAGGGTAGGATAAAAACATGCTGGACGGATAGCTAACAACTAAGGGAAAGGCATGACCAAGATTCATGAAGCCAAACATGGCACAAAAAAGGGGACAGAATGTTTTGTTCTTCCCTGTCCCACCACAGTACAATTAAACTGGAAGGCAATGGATTTGAAACCAACGTGAGGAAACACTACTCCTTCAAGTGCCTAGTTTACGGAACTAACTGCCTCCAGATGTTTGACGACAACTGTTTTAGACAGTTTCAAAAGGGGATTCAACTAAGTAACAGATTATTAGCTATAATAGGTAAACAGAACCTCCATGTTCAGAGGCAGTATATCTGAATGTAATCTGCTTAAGACAAAAAAACTGTTGCCTTCCAATCCTGCTGGTTTGCTGGCTCCCTAGAAATGTTTAACTACTGCAGGGGTTATGCTAAATGAGATGGACCTGTGGGCGTGGCCCAGTTCTGAGGCCCCCCCCCCTCTGTTATGGTCTCTGTGGAAGACACACACATAAAAACACCCCCTCCGTCCCTCCGGACAAAGCTCTCTTCTATTCATGTAGACTGGTCCTCCAGGTCCGGTTTTCACACTGAGCCACAAGGGGGAGCTCCCCCCCACAAGCTAGAGTAGCCCCTTGCAGGCAGAATCCCCTCTGGTTCCGGCAGCGTCCCTTCTTACCTGGTCCCTCAATGGTGACCTGCACATCTGTAATATCTTCCTCATTGGGGAACACCTTGATGCCCTCGGGCGGGTCTGATGTCAGGGTCGAGACTTCTTTGTACACAAGCCGGATCACGTGGGGTGGCAGATTTTCCACATTGGAATTCTGAAGAAAGAGAGATTAAAGAATGGAACATTACAAAAAGCTCCTCAGAAAGCAGGCAGGGCAGAGCTCAGCTGACCCCTGCGCAAATGACATCAGCAGAGTGCCCAACACTTTCAAGCAGGGCCAACAGAGGTTTACTTTGGGGGTTTCCTTTTGATCTTCTCTCTGTAATTTAATAAGGAATCATTAGAACTGTGACCAGCACTGGTGTCAGAACTAGGGCTGTCAATAACCTGGAGAAAATGTCCTATCCCTTTGACAGAGGCTGAATGTATAGAAATTAATAAGCGATTTTTTCGTACATGTGGCATGGAGACACATATCAACCTGCTTAATAATATCCCATTAAGGGGGATAGACATTTTTTTCCCCTCCAGGTTGTTGCCAACCATAGTCGGAACTGGCAAGAGTGTTCGGCAACAGGCAGGAGGGAGGACCCTTTCCAAGCATGGTCAGTGTCCATCTACATACATACAGAGCCCCAAACTATTTTCCTTTCAGACTTTCTCAGAGGTGACAAAAGAACAGAATGGTGCACAAAATGTGTTAACCATTGGCATGTCCTGGAACAGACCTAACGGTGCAGTGACATCCCGAGGTTAGAACATCACTTCCCAGTTTGGGCCAGGAAAGTTAGTCCCCTTGTTAAAAAGGTACTAACTTCTCAAAGATTTCACACAAAACACTGCCCCCTGCAAGTTCTCTGTTTGGAAACAAAATGGAACACTTACAGGTTCCCAACCCTGCCCATCTAACCCCACCAGTAAATTTACACGCAGGCATGTGCTGGCAGTGGGCTGTTTCATGTAGTACAGAAGTAGACATCGCTTTCCAAATGGCACACAATTCAACTGTGCTTTTCCCCTTCAGCCGGCACCCAGAAGTCAAAAACAGAACAGGAAAAGAATAAATGTGTGCCGTCAAGTCACAACGACTCACGGTGACCCCAGGACCAGGCGTTCTCAAGGCAAGAGGCAGGCAGAGGTGCCCTGCCATTGCGATCCTCTGCACAAGCAGCCCCAGTCCTCCTGGGTGGGCCCCCATTCAAGTGCTCACCGTAGCTGACCTGCTTAGCTTCCAAGCTCTGATGAGATCCAGTTAGGCTTGGCTATCAGTGCAGGAAAACCTTATTTCAATGGTAACGTCCTCCTCTTTGACAACTGTTTGAGTGGTCTCCTCACTCGAGCTCACTTGCTTGTCCCCCCCCCCCAGTTTTAAAGGCACAGAGAGGCACTTACAACCCATGATACACCCCATGAGAGCTTTCAGTACAAAGTATGAATATTATTTATTAGTATGTTGCAAAAGCTGCCAAACCCAGGGTGGCTGTTTGGGTGCCAGTCTTGCAATACAGCATTCAAACATGGTCGTTCAAAGCCAGTTTTGGGAACATCGTGCTATAATATCTTGGGTGAGAAAACCCATCAGATTTCTCACAAAGCCAGGCATCATCTTCTAAAAGAACAGACACCTAAGGTAGAGAAATATGTAATACGCAGCTCACTGATTCCTCTCTGGGGCTATCCAGATGTTGTCCTATTTCACCCTCACACATTTTACACAGGGAGTGGCCTTTTACCAGTTGAACTGCTGCCTGAACAAGTCTCTTCCAGAGCTGCAATGACCGCCCACCCCACTTAAAAGAAGAGAAATCAGGAGGAGGTGCAGGATTGTAACCCCCCTGCCTCCTCCCACTGTCTAACCACCCACATCAATGGCTGAAAACAGAAGATTCTACACTTACTTGAACACACTTCCCCCAAACCCTGCAAGATGAAACATTCCTAAAAAAACAGAAAAGTCAGCCTCACAGTATGAGGGAAGATCCCACATTCCAGCATACCCAGGAATGCACCATGAGATAAACAAAGGAGGGGAGCGAGCCTGCCTGAAGGCCGTTCCCACTCTCCCCTAAGGGAACAGAGGACTCATACACCCCCCCTCCTATTTATCATTCCTTGGACAACTGACAGTACCCACCTGCATCCTTAAGAAGGAAAAAACTGACCCACGTGGCTAACCAATGTTGGCACACAAGCCAAACCATCTTCCAGTGAAGGAAACCCCTTGCGCTTTGGGAGGCCCAAGTCGAAAAATCCCGGGCAGCTCTTCAACTTTTCACATATTTGCGGGTGCATATTTTCACCACTTTGCTTTCATTTCACTGAAGGGCAAAGCTTAATTTTAAAAACCCTGAACAGCCATTTCCAGCCTCCTCCAGCTTTAGAACAAAAATAGGGGGAACGGATGGCCTTTTGCAAGTTGCCCACTCCCTACTGAAAAGCAGCAATCAGGTCTACAGCCTTTTCTTATCACATCTCTCTTCTACTCCAGTTGCATTAAGAGCTCTGCTTCCGTAAGACCCACGGCAATGAGGTTTAAGGCAACTTAGTCCGATTTTCTTTCACTACCCACTTAGCCACACAGCATAATTCAGTGAGGCAGATCAACAGTCATGGGGAAAAGAACACAGATTCTCCTTCCTGTTTAGAGGTTCCTCACCTAGTCACCTAAAGGCAATTCTTATTCACCACAGGTGACCAGGCACAGAGGACTGCCTTAAGAGTACTCCCAATTTGTCCCTAATGAAGATTTCATATACAGAACACTGCAAACATCCCGGGATCTTCTGCAGCAACCATTAAAGGATGCTGCGTTCGAAAACATTTCAGGCCAAAAAGGAATGCACAGGGTGCCCATATTGCTTGTTTTCTTGGGATCTTCAACCACCAGTGCAAACCAGATTCCACCACAGAGTACCTCCCATAAGCCTAAAAAAACTCTGACCCCACCAACAGTACACAACTGCTTCTAATAGGAGTTCCAATAGTAAAGCATTATTATAGACACAGAACAGCAACAATATATCAACTTGGCCTCTGACCAGTGGATGCTGGTCCATTCTAGCACCTGTTTGGAGGAAAGAGGTGTCCTGGGAAACACCCAAGGGCCAACTGACCAAAAAAACCCACAAACCAATGGCAAGGATGAAAAAAGCACACAGGACCCAGCAGACACACATATGGCTTCTTCTTTGGAAACATTACTTCCCCCCTCCCTGTTCGTTCCCAAACAAAGAGCGAAGAAGCACCTAGTGGATTCTGAATTATCGTGGAAGCACGTTTTTCACACACGTACTGCTGCCTGCCTGAAAAGACCTTCTGCTGCAATGAGCCCCTGCCCTCCCACCCGCTGGCAAAAGATACATCCCATGAGAAGCGTTTACAATTAAACACATCAGGAAACACGCAGCAAAGGTCGAAGTGGGTGCAGGCCTCAGGAGAGAGAGAGGAAGGTTTTAAAAGGCTCTGGCAAAGGTGTGCCGTTCAGAAGCACAGGAACCTAAAGTAGATTCAAGTCAGGATATAAGCCCCCCTCTCCCAATAAAAGGCTTACTGGAGTCATACACCTTAAAACAGTCTTGTTTTAAAATGGGAAGCCCTTGCTGCACACCAAGACCTAAAGACATGAAAGGCCTTGATATTAAAAAAAAAAAACCCCTTCAAGACTGATTGCCGAAATAGTTTACCAGAGCAGAGTAGGTTTTGCATTGAGGAAGGGGGGGGGGACACTTTTTGCTAAGAAAAACGTAAAGTATAAAGTTGTCCAGACACTAAAATAACTGCCTCAAACACCTCTTAACAAGAAATCCCTAACAGAAATCTACCCTCCTGTCCAAACTGAAGATAGTTTTCTTTAGGACTACATTTAACTAATGTCATTTTTATTTACTGGCAGTCCAAATGGGAGCTCTCTAAATTGTGACTTCTGATATGTTTCCATAATTATTGCCTTACATATACTGTTCTATTGCATTGTTATAATCATTTTATTCATATTGAAAACCACCTTGAGTGCAGCAAGAGAGAAAGACAGCTAATAAATATTTAAAACAAATATATAGGACTTGAGAAACTATACAGCAGAATAGTTCAGTAGCATTTAATAAAGCAATGGCATGTTGTTGAAGGAGGTGAAGAAAAGGACAGAAAGGCCTAAAGAAAATGTCTTGTACTAGGAAATCCAATAGAAGGTGGTGGGGAGGGGAAGACATGCACAAAGCAGCTAACTGGCAGAAAGGGAGGAAGTTCAACTTTTATAACTCAACCAATGTGATCCCACTAAGGAATCGAACTAAGAACTAAGATAAGCTAAGCTGGCCACTACTAGAAGCAAAGACTTACTGCCGTGTTCACACCATGAAATCTAGAATCTCCAAATTACAAGAGTTTTAACCCAAAAAGTCTATATTGTTGATATGCTGCATAACTAGGGATGAAAGGGCAACAAGGAATGATAGGATATTAAATATAATAGGGATAATGTGTGATGGGGGAGACGCCAAAGTTCTTCCACGCATACAATACTTTGTCGCCACTCCCTTTCATCCTTATTAAGGCCCAAATGAGGCTTGAAGTGCCTGTGTTCTTTAATGCTCAGAGACAGGAGCTTCCCTTCAAAACGGTAGTACTTTTCATTCCCTTTCCCACAGACTCAGGCCTACTTAGGCTGACTCTTCAGTTTTAAAGGGGCTTTTTAAGGTACTTATTTGGCACAAGAAAGTTCAAGTTCCTTTCCTCCTGTGAAGGAATTTCCACAGGGACTGCAGCGATTCTCCTAAGAGAAATGGAGTGTCTCCTCCGCTTACCCTTCTGCATACCTGGAACTTAAGCACAGTCCAACCCTAGAACCTTACCTTGAATGCAGATTTCACCCCCATGACCCCATGGAAAACCTCAATCATCTTTTGCAATCCAGCAACTAAAGCCTAACACTAGGATCATATCACAGTTTAGCAGACCCCAGTGCCAGTTCCCACCCACCCCCATTGCATGAGGGATCCCTCCCTAATAAGAGTTCGCTCCCTTTCTTCCAGTTGCATTTGAAATACACGTGCTGCACACACAAAGATGAAAGACCCCTAAATCTTTGTACCGAGGCACACGGGACTCTAGGCTACTCCTCTCCGTAGAAGGTTAGGAGCCACGATATCACAACCCCCAAAATTCTGAGGTGGGTGCCACGGGGAAAAGAGAACATTCAAACAGGTGGGCACCCAGAACCAAAAGCCACTCACCATTGTGCTGGGTCTGCACGAAGGGCTGTAGAGTACCGCCGTCTAAGCCTGATCTTTAGAGGGATCACATATGCGCCTCACTCTACAGTTGATCACTTCTGATCAAATACCTTACTTAACCTCCCCCCCCAACACCTCGCCCCCTAGTACTGTGGTCAGAAAGCCCCAATCCCAATTTGGAAGGCGCCCAAACCCGTCGTTTAAGAAGTTCTTCCTTTTCCCGTGTATTTATGGGGGACAACCGGAGACCCCGCTTCCGCCTCCCCCCTCCAGATTGTTGTCCGCTCTTCTGTCACCCTCAATTTAATGAGGGTGGCCGGTGCCCAGCAAAGGCTTTTATAAACCTCGGCCACGGCCGGCCACACCCCTTTCGAACCCAGGCCGCCCAATCAGGCCGGTTAGAACGGAGGGGGTCCGTTCCTCCCCCCTCCCTTCTCGGGTCTTCTCCTCACGGAGAGCCGTTGACAACCAATGTCCGCGACGGCCGACAGCCAATGGGGAGAGTCGTAGTGGATGGGCGGTTCCATCGAGCCTGATTGGAAGGATTTGAATATGAACGTTTGGGAGAACGGCGTTTTAAAGGGAAGGAGGTTTGTTTACCGCTAACGGCTGCGGGAAGGAACTGGGCGGGGCGAGTTTCAAAAAATTGGATTGACGTGATGGTTTGCCAATAGGAGTGACTACGATGGAGAGACGCTGATTGAGGGAAAGGAAAATTGACGCAGGCTAATAGCCAATTGGCCGCGGTAAAAGGGGCTGAAGGGGAAAACCTACTTTCTCTGTTTTTCCTTGTTCAAACAAAGCGGGCCTGTCGCTAATTGGATAGATGAGGAAAGTAGACCCACCCAACTGATGGATGAGGCGGCTAATTAGAGTTGAGAGAATTTAGATTAATCTACTGATGTATATTAATATGCTGTAGAAAAGAGCAAGAGTCCAGTAGCACTTTACAGTGAGCAGTGACCCCAGAAAGCTGAAAGTATCTGAAGAAGTGAGCTAGGGTTGCCAGGTCTGGGTTGGAAAATACCTGGAGACTTTGGGGGTGGAGCCAGGAGAGGGTGGGGTTTGGGGAGGGGAGGGGCCTCAGCTGCGTACAATGCCACAGAGTCCACCCTTCAAAGCAGCCATTTTCTCCAAGGGAGCTGATCTCTGTCAGCTGGAGATCAGTTGTAAAAGCGGAAGATCTCCAGGCCCCACCTGGAGGCTGGCAAGCCTAAAGTGAGCAGTGAGTTGCCAAAGCTCATACCCTGCCACATATTTTGTTAGTCTAAGGTGGAGCTGCGGTGGCTCAAGTGGTTAAACTGAACTGCAGGCTGTGGAAGGTCAGTAGTTCAGCAGTTCGAGACCGGGTGCCGCAAGACGCTCCCGTCTCTGGTTCCAGTTCCTGCCAACCTAGCAGTTCGAAAGCAAGAAATTGCAAGTAGATAAATAGGTACCACTTCGGTGGGAAGGTAACAGCGTTCCGTGCGCCTTGGTGTTTAGTCATGCCGGCCACATGACCACGGAAACGTCTTCGGACAGCGCTGGCTCTTCGGCTTTGAAACGGAGATGAGCACCGCAACCCTGGAGTCGAATTCGACTGGCTTTCGAGCAAGGGAACCTTTACCTTTTTAAGGTGCTACTGGACTCGCTCTTTTCTGCTGTTGTAGACAAACTAACAGGGCTACCCATCTTGATCTATATTAATATGCTGGGACACAATAGAAAGAGAGTGGAAATTAATCCGAAAATTAACTGCTGGCTAAGGAGATGGTGTCAAGCTCAAAAATTTGTGGCCCCAAAAGGACAGCTTTATATATGTATTTTCACACCAAAAAACAGGGGTCATTTCCTGCAGGAGCGCACAGGAGCGGAGCTCCGGCAGTAAAGAGCCCAGGGGGCGGGCACATGTAATAAGGCCCACCCCCTGCTCCCAGCAGCCCTCAGTCAGAGCAAGAAGCAGCCAGGTAAGTTGCAGAGCTCCCTCCCCCCGGCCCCCCAGTCCAAAACAGTCCAGTGGCACCTTTAAGGCCAAGGTTTATTCAGGTACAAGCTCTCCCTCCTCTGCGAGGACAGGATCTGCACGTTCTCTCCCCCCCCCCATAGCTAGCAATCCAAAACAGTCCAGTGGAGCCTGAGCGGTGGGGGTTGCCTTCTGTGACACCCTTCCAGTGATGTCAGGGGGTGTGGCATATGCAAATAAGTTATGCTAATGAGCTCCTGCACCTCTTTTTCTATGAAATGACCCCTGCCCAAATATTAATGCCACTTCAGTTCACTCATAATTTTCACCCGAAATATTGATCCCACCTCAGTCAAAAAGCAAGTATCTTATGAAAACTTCAAGTTCTCCAGAACTCTCCATCAAAAAGCAGACAGAGAGTCCAGAGATCCCCACCCGCAGACTTTTTAAAATAACATTTGGAAGAAAGTGTTAGGTTGGTGTAACTATAAGGTATGGCAAGAGGGAGGTCAAGGTTGCAGTCACACGTACCAGAAAAAACGGGAGGGGGAGCGAGGCTATTTCTTCCGGAGGAATTTGATCCCGCAGTTGTGCAATCACACTGCCCTTTGAAGCTGCGGGCGCTCTCCGTCAGTGCACGATCAGATGCAACTGCGGGTGAGTTGTGGGGGGTTTTGTGCCATTTCCCCCTATGCGCTTAACTGAGGGATTGATGAATCCGCACCTCTGCACCAAGGGCTCCCTATGGAGTTTGCTATGGTGTGCATACTGCGAAGGGGGGGGGGGACAATGGCATGGAGTTGGGATGGCCGAATCAGACCATCCCAACGCCATGAGAGTGTGCTGGAGTGATCAGACACGGGAAAGTCCGTCCGTGGCCCGTCGCAACCTGTTTACTATTGGGTTTTCCTTGGTGTCTTTTAACTCCGCTTCTGTGGCGGAGCAGAACGGGTTGCCGACGGCTGTGGGGCGCTTCCTAGATGTTTTCATCTGATTGCACCCTTTAAATCCGCACGGCAATGACACCTATGTCGGGTCTAATTGCGTGTATGATTGCAGCCCAATATGGCTATGTGCTTTCCCCCCCTTCCCTATTTCAACTCCGTTATCATTTTTACCTACTGCTACTGAAGATGGCACCCACCACAAGTGGCTGCGTGCAGCAGCTGGGGACCCCTTTCTACCCTCAGCCCTCTGATGATCTATCACAGCCTGTCATGCAGGGCACCCTACAAGTGACCCCAAAACAAGAAGTAGGATCCCTCTTCAAAAAAAGGACAAAATTTGTACATACCACTTTATAGATGCAAATGTAAAAACAGCAGCCATTTTAAAACAGAAATACAACTCATCATAGTGCCAGTTCTGTCTGTCTTTTCAAGGCCCCTCTCTGCTTTCTTTTCTTATGACTCATCTTTAATTCACCCCAAAGCAACCTGGTTAGTTGTGCAGCCCTTCTTCCAAGAGCAGGAAGCATTCCAATACCTGCTTAGGAATCAAGCCTCCAAGGAGTTGCCAACTGTGGCTCGGGAAGGTCCTGGAGCCCAGAAGGGGCAGGGATGTGATGCCATAGGATCCACCCTCCAAAAAATGCCATTTCCTCCAGGGTAAGTGGTCTCTGTGGTGTGGAGATCAGTTATAATTCTGTGAGAACTCTAGGCCCGCACATGGAGTTTGGTAACCCTAAACCTGTACAGTAACTTCAAGTTGATTTTACTGGACAGAAGGAGCAAAGCCTCAACATTTCAAAGTACAGACATCAGGAAAAAGAAGAACATCTGGCCATGACCCAAAGGCCATGCCTTACAACCACACAAGGGCCTTTTACAGACAAATAGTTCCTGTGCAGCTCTTTGCGTGTGTGAACTGGCCAAGTTGCGTGGAACAGGGGAAGCATGCCACAAACTAGAAACCTCAAAGGGCCCAGAAGACCCAGCTTCAATGTTTGACAGCCCTGCTATAAGTAATCTTGCATATCAATGAGTCAATGGAGGGGACATATTTGAAACCCAGTCTGAACTGGGATTAGCTTCTGAAGAATGCTAATGAGATGATATATGCAAATAGCTTGCTCTGGGAGATAATCTTGAATGTTAATGAGGTGTGGAGATGGATATTAGCTCAGCCACTTGGATCCGAAAAAGAATATAATCTCAAATATTAAAGATACTTAATACCCGGGAGAAAGTGTGACTTAGCTGAGTACATTCATTGGCTGTGGTGATTTTTTTTTTTCTTAAAAGGGTGGCTGACAGTGAAGGGAAAAAAGCATATTACACCATCAGCCTTCAAGGCCAGCATTTTACATTACATGGCAGCTAGCCCGATCACTGTGTGTATGCGCATTGGGGAACCACAGTAAATGTCGGCCTCCTAGAACATTGATCCATGAGAGATATACCTTCCTGAACGTGTTTACCATGTACACATATTAAATTTTTAATCTGCACACATAAAATGAGAATCACCCATACATGTCCAAAACATAGTGCATGAAGAACGTTCAAATCTCTCTGCTTTATCACATGTGACCGGCAGTAATTGCACCAACGCTGTGCACCTTTGCACAGAAGAAGAGGAATCTGTTTTCATACCCCACTTTTCACTACCTGAAGGAGTCTCAGAGCGGCTTACAATAGCCTTCCCTTCCTCTCCCCACAACAGACACCCTGTGAGATAGGTGGGGCTGAGAGAGTTCTGAGAGAACTGTGACTGACCCAAGGACACCCAGCTGGCTTCATGTGGAGGAGTGGGCAATCATACCCAGTTCTCCAGATTAGAATCCTCTGCTTCTAACCACTTATACCACACACAGAGATGTGCTGGTGGGGAAAGCTTATACCTGCTGATTTTCAGCCCGTCATGCTGCTTTTAAAAACATATAACCTCAGGTATAAAAAAATGCAACTGTTTGTTAGGACTCTTCCTCCCACTCCGTGAACCTGAAAAGCTGGAATCTTTATACCTAGTGCGCTGCAGTCTTTGACCACTAAAGGGTTTTGGGTTGCTATGTGTGTCATTTATAAATTCTGTACAACACTTAAAATAAATGTAATATACATAAACTTCTGCATATATCTCTTGTGTTGATCTACACAAAGATGGCATTAAGCCTGGGTTCTGTAAAAGGGAACCCTGGGCCAGCAGTCACTCATTCCTTCATGCTGCCTCCCAAATTCTTGATTTCCACATCCATGTTTTTCATATGCTGCAAAGACAAGTCCAGTGAAAATTTGGTTCTCATTGGAATTGAAGCAAAGTTGCTTTGGCTTGTTGTTTGTTTTTAATTTGGAAGCAAGAGATTTGTGTGGATTTGCAGTGGGAAACTCCCTCAGCCATGAAGCGTAAATAATTGTTCTCATATTGTATGTGTGCTAAAGGCTGTCAAGTCATAGCCTACTTAACAGTGGCCTCCGTGGTGTTCTCAAGGCAAGAGATGTACAGAGATGTTTTGCCACTGCCTGCCTCTGCATAGTAAACCTGAACTTGCTTGGAGGTCTCCTATCCAGGTACTACTTAGAAGGTTGTTCTCATGTTGTATGTGTGCTAAAGGCTGTCAAGTTATAGCCTACTTACAGTGGCCTCCGTGGTATTCTCAAGGCAAGAGATGTACAGGGATGTTTTGCCACTGCCTGCCTCTGCATAGTAAACCTGAACTTGCTTGGAGGTCTCCTATCCAGGTACTACTTAGCAGCCAAGTTTTGAGGAGACTGGGCTAGTCTGGGCCATCCACTTTTAATCTTTTCTTGTACTGCATAAGGTAGTTGTAATGGTGTAATTAAGGCCTTGGCATGCAAGAAGCTTGGGATATAGATACCTCACCTGGTACACACTTTGATTTTTTGTTCTTATTGTTGGCTGGGACAATGCAGTAATTTAAGAGTTCACGACGAGAAGCACCAGTGTCTCCAATAGCAAACTTGATGGCCAAGTCCCTATCAGTAGGATGGCAAAACAAGGCCCTCCACAGGCAAGGCGGGGGGCTTCTGAGTATTGTGGCTTTCAGAGTTTTAGCTGTAATGTAAATGTTCCATTTCGACATCTTTGAGGCATCTGTGGCCACTTTTCCTCCCCCATACTGATTGTTTGACAATATTTGATTCGATTGATGGTTTTCGTTGCTATATTTAATTGGTTTCAGCATCCTTTTTTGTGTAAATGCTGCCTTGACAGCAGGAAACCATTTGTGAAATACATGTTCACATCATTAATTAATTTTGAAGGCTCAGGACTTTCAACTCTACTTCCATTCATGTAATACAAGAAAGCAAAGTGATGTTCACATTCATCTTGAAGAAGCATGGGTTTAAATGTATTGAGATGTGTCCCCTGCACTAGAATGTATTAACAGGGCCAGCCCCTCCCTGCAACCCTCAGCCACAGAAAGTGTGCATTTGGTCTTCTCCCCAAAACAGCACACAAATAGGGATGCCAGCCTCCTGGTGGGACTAGGCGATCCCCCAAATTACAACTCATCTCCAGACTGCAGAGATGAGTTCCCCTGGAGAAAATGGGTGCTTTAGAGGGTGACCTCTCGGGCACTGAAGCCCACCGAGGTCCCTGCCTTCCCCTGGATCCAACCACAAATATCCAGGGCTTTCCCAACCAACCTGGAACTGCCAACTTCACCCCCACATCTCCTGCTGGCGGCCAGGGGGACCTGGCAACCTTGCACACAAATTTGTTGTTGCAAGTTATTTTGGCACACTGCTAATAGAACTCCTTTCCCTTCAACACTCCAAAGCCAGTTGTACAAGAGTATATATTGCCGTGCGGCACGCACGCACACACATACATTTTAAAACTTGCTTTGAAAAAGGAAATAGCTACTAATATTCTGGCCTTTTATGGTGCCATACAGCCACTACCTTGCTGTACTTCACGGTAGGACCAGGTAAATGGCACAGGAATCATTTGAGAAATCCTTATATAAACATTTTGCCCCTGCCAGGTAATCCCTGTTTAATCAGCCTGTTCTGTTCTAAGAAGCGTCCCATTGTTCTTTGAGCATTGATGCCTGTCGATTAAAAAAACCAAACAAACAAGCAAACCCCAGGAGTCGCTGGAAACATTATTTTATTGGGGGGAAAAACTTACAGCAATTCTAGAGAAACTTCATAACAAGTGGATATATCCCTTAAACAACATCAACGCTTGGGGCTGGGGAAATAAGCCCATATACTGTGGAGTGTGGTTTGCAACTCCATCTGGATGAAACCTGATTCAGTCTAATTTTCTATGAATTTGTCGAGATCTCTTTGTTTTTGTTTTGCTTTAAGTAGTGTGTAATTTTTACCTGATTTAAATCGGCACCCAGAAAGTCATGTGCAATTTGATTTTTGAACATAAGGGGGGGCAGAATATTTATTGATTTATTTGTTGTTATTTGTGGTCTGCCTTTTCCACAGAAACTCAAGGCAGACGACTCAGAATAAGTCAACGCAGTCTGTCAAACATCACATCACGGGCAGGTCCGTGATTCTGTTGTAGTTTAGTGTGAAGCCAGCTTCATGCAACAGACATCAGGGGGGCTCCTGATCAGCTCTACCTTTCCTGCTCTTTTGCTGCATCTGAGTTGCCTCGACAGTCGCTTTCCCACTCTAGGAAAAAGAGATTACGATTCCTTTCTTGGAAGCAAAGCAGATGGAGACAGAACTGAGCAAATAAGTGGCAGGGTGGCCAGGGGCAAAGAAGTCCTTCCTACTACAGCTGGTCTTCTGTTCCTGATTTCTGCCTCCAAGTCTGGGGTTTTTTTTAAGTTAGGGTGTGGGTATGGAAGTAAAGGATCCCTGTTGTGTGTAGTTTGACCCATGACAGCTTGTTCTTCTCGTGATGATTTTACTGTTGTCATCAAAGTTAGGGCGTTGAAGGTCGTGGCCACAATCCAAAGCTTCCCCAGCCAGGACTGGGGGGGGGGGGGGGGGGGTGGCAATCCAAAAGGCAGCAAATTCGTTGTGCATAATGGGGAACAGTTTCCAGCAATTTACAAAAAAGTAAAGCAGAGTCTGTGTATTAGAGGTGAAGAAAAGGAGGGGCTGGAGAAAATATTTATGAATGTCAAAAGCCAAAGTACTGATTTCAAATTAAAATCTTCAAAGATTTCAGACAACTGAAATAACTGCTGGAAGAACAAACTGAATGGGCGAACAGACTGGAATATAAGTCCGCTACATAATAACAACAATACTTGGTGTTCAGTGTTCACAGGCATTATCTTGTTGTCACCTTCACAACAACCGTGAGAAGCAGGCCAGTATTACTGGGGGAGGGGCTGAGGGTGAGAGTTGCATGCCTATGCTGCTGTGTTCGTAGCTCAGATTCAACCGGTTCCTGTCCATTCAGGATCACAGCTCGTTTTCTTGGCCACTATGCTGCCCCAGCTCTATTTACACTGTAATTGCTTTATGCTGTCACTGGAGACCTCCCACAGATCCAAGTCACACAGAAAGGGACAGACTTTCTAGGCCAAAGTTTTCATGTTAACTCTCAAGTGCTTCATGTACAAAACATCCAATATGGGACACCATTTTATAATGCCAGTCCTGCCAGTCCTCTATGGCACTTATCTCTTTGCCAAGTATTTCTGGGATTTCCCTTCACTTAATTGCCTTGTATTCTGAGGGTCACATGAGCTTCACATATTACTATTTTCCTGTCCCCAAATAATCTCTGTCCTGCATTGTCGAAAGTACAGCGCATTTGTTTTTGCATACCATGTATGCCAACTGAGGACTGCACCAGAAAACTGTGGTTCCCACAGTACTGTAAACTTCTGCTTTCTTATGTAGACACTATATGCATGAAGGGGAAAATAACTGAGAAGGTTCTTCTCCCACATTTTTATATTTGTGACTTGGAAAGTGTGCTATAGAAAGATCCAGCACACAAACATTCATGTATGGAATTGCACACAACTTTTTTGGGTTTAGAAACATACCTTTCAGCCAACCAATGATAAAACCTATCTCATCCCACAGGTGGGATGGGAGGAGTACCTGATGCTCCCAGGTCTGGGTTTGCTGGTATGACAATGTTTATGGCTTATTTTTTATCTTTTGTCACATGGTATGAGTGAAAGAGACATCCGTGACCCCCCAAACATCTGTTCAAAATATACATATATAATACATGTTTCTTCTTTCTCTTCTGTTAAAAAACCAAACAAAACAGAATGCCTAACCAAAATCACAGCTGTTGAAGAATATGCATGCCAACAGGCAATGGAAGTTCTCCAGAACTTTATCACAAAAATGAAAAATCCCTCAGCCTGCCAGTGGAAGTAGCTGGAAGAATGTGGTTCAAACCAACCCAAAAAGGGAGAAGAATCAACCCAACTCAAGAAGGAGGGATGTAACAAACCAATGTATAGAAGCAATATTCTAATCAAGTTTTAAAAGGAAGTGACCCATTAGGAGAAGCTATCTAGTTCCATTTTAGAGAGAGACACTACCCATCTCTTGAAGGATGTGGATGCCATTCGCAGTTCTATAATGAGGGAGTCATTTCTAGAAGGAGAAAGAATTACCTAACAACAATTTGATGAGTGTCGGTTCAATGGTACAAAAGCGAAGAACCAGCTCATCTCTAGAATTATGGAATCTCCAACGCAACTCCAAAGGATGAAACTGGCTTTAGAGCAAACAGAGATTACACCTCAGTTTTAAATGGAAACATAAATTCCAGTGAACTCTTGAAGAAAGGATTGCCCTTAAAGAAGCAATCTCAGAAAGGAGACAGGTTCTAGAAGAGGAGTCTTCCCAAAACAATACTGGATATTCTCCAGGTTTTCACCACATCACAAAAAGAGCATTGGAAAAATAGAACACTAGAGTAGAGCATAAGATGGTGGAGGAAAAGTCCTGTTTGACCAGCTTGTTTGGGGGATGTAGTAATAAATGCTAGCTGGAACAAGCAGTAAAATAGGAAGCAATCTTTGCTAATATTCAGCAACAAAAATATACATAATCATTATATACATAATTATTATTCTTGCTTACACATATGTGCAACTCTTGTAACAAAAATGCTTGTTTTAACTGCTTCCCATACATTCCCAAAACAAAGAGTTGTACCCAAGGCACACACCTTGAACAGTCACATCTCCTTCACATATATATCCTTTTAATAAGTGTTAAATGCTGTAGCCAAAACCATGGCCACTGATCTCATACATGCACCCACATGTTAAACACAAACTTGCCTCCCATCACATGGCACATCCTTCTAAATCCTTGGCTGGCTCTCACAAGAGAAAAGGCCTTCCTGAGGTGGCCCAAACACTTGCTACAGCAGGCACAACATTCTCCCTGATCATGACTTCCTCCCATGCACTTCTGAAACTTGCAGTTGTGTGAAGAGTCCTCTCAAAGACATTTCTGCAGGTTCACAAGACTAGAATTCACAGGATTATTTCGTGGGAGGCCATGACAGTTAAGCTATTCTAAATATGGTTTAGGTCAGTAGAGCTCTGGTCTAGGTGACATGTCTACTAAAACATAGTCTGAAAACTTTTGAGGGAAAGTAAGATAAGAATATCCAGTATATTTAATCTCTCTCTCTCTCTCACACACACACACACACACACGCACACCCCTATCATTGGTCCTTCCCTCAATTCTCCCTAGTTTTTGGAGGACCACATTTACTAACTCCTACAGAAGCTCTTCAGCATCTTTTAGGGAGGCATGGAATATGGCTTTGATAGTATAAAACTGAGGGATGGAATGGCCATTATACTCCCTCTGTTATGTACTTATAAAGTGACAAAAAAGGAAGTTTCCATGTTGCAAGCCTCCCAGGTGGGGCTAAGGAAAGGTTTAGCTACTTAAACAGACGTTATTTCCACCACAAACTCTCCCCTATCTTCCATCATATTAATTGCTGTAGTCCCCATCTTCTACTACCCAGCAGCATGACTCACTATTGACCTTCATATTACTCTTGGAGTGGAACTTTTGGACATCTCACCTATGTCCAGAAGTTTGTAAGAATGTTAACATCGCAAGGGCGCAGACTTCCAAAATGGCTTTGAACCTCAGCAAATGGTCTCTGAGAACCTCTCTGCGCTACAAAATAGATTTATTTTTTTCTAGAAGGGAAATAGAAAAACACTTGACGTTATGTTTTCATGAATCTTTTAAAACATAACATAATGGTGGAAGCTAGGCACATATTTCAGACATTTGTGCCCCTGGAGTTTTCTCTGAATTCTCCCAGGAGATTGACAAAGACTAAGGACCTTCCTGCCTTTCCCGAGTGCCAAATGAGTTCCCTCATTTCTCACTGGCCTTCATCTAGGCCTTCTGCTTGGCTACAAACATTAAATAAAGGTCCCTGTGTCAGATCAGTATATGGATATGATGGCCTGGCTTCTTCACCATCACCTCTGCTCCTTGACCAGCACCCTGGCTCAATCTGACCCAAATAACTCTGCCATCTGCCTGTGTTCGTGATTGATGTTATGATCTGCCTGCCCGTATAAACACAGGCCCAATTATGGCTACCTGACAACCATAGTAACAGCATAGGGCACCATACTACAAATGTGACTGAAACCTAATTTAACTGCCTTTGCTTCCTCCATAGTATGCTAGGAACTGCAGTTTTTGGAGGATACTGAAAAGGCTTTGTTAGAAATCCCTAAGCTCTTTGTAGAACTAAAGTTCCTCAGGCTCTTTGGCTGGATACCAAGGCAGATAAACTGGTGTAAAGTGAAGATCAGCGTTCAGGGACTGCTTGGACACATGTAAGAGGGTGGTCCTTAATGAGAAGAGGACCTTAAAGACAACTTGCTTGTCCATCGCATCATGAACTACAAGCGTTGAATGGGTTATAGGTTGCATGACAGAGTAATGGGAAGACCCAGCATGCCGGGAATGCATGGGAAGTTAAAACATATCCCAGAATCTTCTGGAATGTACAGGGATTCCACAGCAGGGACCTTCTTTCATGGTACAAAATCTTTGTGTTTGCCGAGTGATTATGCAAGGACTTTGAAGCAGACAGTCAATGGGAGTTTTGTGTCTCCCAGACTTAGGGTTGCCAAAGCCAACTTGGAAAATTCCTGGAGATTTGAGAGTGGTGACTGAAGAGGGCAGAGTCTGGGGAGGTGATGGAGCTCAGTGGGGATGGGATGCCATGTGGCCTGCCCTCCATAACTGCCCTTTCCTCCAGGAGAACTGATCTCTGTAGTCTGAGAATCAGTTTTCATTCTTGGAGAACACTAGGCCTGCCTTGTGGTCTGTAACCCTACCAAAACTCACGTAAGCCATTTTCTTCTTTATGACTATGGATGTATGAAGCAGCTACATCCTTCCCCTCTGCACTGTTTTTTTCCTTTCTTAAAGAACACCGTGGAACCACTATTGGATCCATTTATGAAATCGCATGACTTATGGCTGCATGGAAGTTTTTCAGTAGAGTCAATAAGAGATTCACAAGGCCTTTAAGGAGGAGGAAACAGTGTCCCCATGCCATCACTCAACAAACACAAGGAGTTTGTAACATGTAAAGAGGCCCTCAGGTGAGTCACTGGCTCAGTTTAAACATCATCAACTGACAAATGGAATATTGTGGTGGCTGAATGGCGATCGATCAACGAACCAAAATTGGAAGTGGATTGGCAGACCATAGTTTATGGCAGGGGTCACCAGTGTTGGTCACCATGGCATCCGTCGGCACCTTTCCTGGTGCCTGACAACCGTTTTTAGAAAGTGGAGAGGGCCAGGTGGGGCTTTTGCAGAGCTGGCCTTCTGATAGACCATTGGAGATTTCATTGGCTGTACAGATTTTTTTAAAAGTTGCTTTGGCAGCAGTTGCCACGACAGCACAAGGATCTTCAACTACATGACTGAAAGTAAATGGAAGCAGCCATTTTTTTGGCTGGGTCGGTCTCCTACCATCTTGTGGCAGTCATTGTATGGCTGTGCCCACCACGCTGTGTCAGAATTTCAAAAGTTCCTGAAAGCTCCAAAAGGTAGTAGACCCCTGATTTATGGCTAGGGTTGCCAATCTCCAGGTAGTGGCTGGAGATCTCGTGGAATTACAACTGATCTCCAGGTGACAGAGATAAACTCACCTGGAGAAAATGGCTGCTTTGGAAGGTGGACTTTATGGCATTATACCCCACTGAAGTCCCTCCCCCCTCCAAACTCCAAGATCAGGCTCCACCCCTCAAATCACCAGGTACTTCCCAACCTGGAGCTGATAGCCCCATGGCATGCTAACTACATGTAGATGAAATGTCCAAACTGACAAACCATTATCAGGGCCACTGATCTACCTCTGAAGAGCACCGTACCCAGAAAATGAAATGCTGAGTAGACTGAAATGGAAAGCACAACAGCAGCTTTAAATCTATTCCGGCTGTATGTTTGGAGGTGCAAACAATGGTTTTGTACTAAGGTTAACATAAAGTAAAGTTTGACATGATGGTGAATTGTGCTCAGGATAGGAGGCAGAAAAGTCTGAAAACTGCTGACCTATATTAACAGAGAACAAAATGACTTGTTCTGTTCTGGCCCAGATCCTGACCTAAGAACCGATTTGGGGTACAAGTCCTCAGATATTTTCCCCATCACAAGTGCCTCTTTCCAAAATCTACCCTTACGGTACTTCTCTCTGTCTCTGGGGGAATGTGGTTCTACCATTGCCTTCCTCAAGGTTTTGCACTGAGAAGTTCAGGGAGGAAAAACATAATCCATCTGCCCCTGAAAAAGAAAAGTGATTAGCCCTTGATATGAGTTTGCTGAGGGGGGAATAAAAGGAAAGGGGGCAGAAAAGGTAGGGTACAAGCTGACTTTGGACTGCAAGAAGGTCAGTATCTGCTCCCTTTCAATAGGGGCTATTGGGATAAACAGCAGAGACCTGAACTGCTGCCTGTCCCTACTATACGAATGAATGAGGCAGGCCACACTGGGGTCACTTCAGGAAAGAGGAGGAAGAATAATTGAAACTTTCTTCCTAACTGGATAACAACCTCTAATCCCTAAAAGTGACCCAGAAGCAATTCATTGGACAGAACATGAGCAATTTTGGTGTGGAAAATGAAGCAGGCAAATTCAAGTGCTCAAAAAAAAAAAATGAAATTGGAAATGGTCACATAGAAATGTCTAAAATTTTCAATATCTCATTAGTTTCAGATCTTGGCAGCAATGTTTGTGGGCTTACCATCCTGAACATGGTTATTATCTTTTGAATCTTTCCACTGAAATTCCATTTACAAACTTCAGCGTTTGTGATACTTGAGGTATACAAATTTTCAAATACAAATTCCGTATTTCAAATATGATTTGTACAAATTGTCTCTCCCCTGTCTGAGAAAAAAGCTAACAGAATATAAACAAACAAACAAAAAACATTTTCCCCACCAAACTTGTTATTTTAAAAATATTTTCCAGTAGATTTTCAAAGAAAACAAAATGATCCGTTTCCTGTGCAAAGGTTCATCCATTGGAGAAAATGGGACAAACGAAGTGATTAAATACATTTGCAGGGAGACAGGTGGCATTTGTCATTCATGGCAAGGAACATTTGCCAAACCCACAAATTGCTGTGAATTTCCCCCAGTCTCTGATGAGAAAACTGCAGTAGTGATTTAAATCAAGATCTCAATATATTTAGGAATATGCAAAGGGAAATCTTAAATAGTAGGATACTACTTTTAAAAGGAGCTGCGGTGGCTCAAGTGGTTAAGACGCTGAACTGCAGGCTGTGGAAGGTCGGTAGTTCAGCAGTTCGAGACCCGGGTTGCCGCATGACGGAGTGAGCTCCTGTCTCTAGTTCCAGCTCCTGCCAACCTAGCAGTTCGAAAGCGAGAAATTGCAAGTAGATAAATAGGTACCACTTCGGTAGGAAGGTAACAGCGTTCCGTGCACCTTGGTGTTTAGTCATGCCGGCCACATGACCATGGAAACGTCTTCGGACAGCGCTGGCTCTTCGGTTTTGAAACGGAGATGAGCACCGCAACCCTAGGGTCAGACTCGACTGGCTTTCGAGCAAGGGAACCTTTACCTTTACCTATTTTAAAAAACCCTTCAGTTTCATGAAAAAATACCTTTTATTCTCACTTCAAATTTTGTTTCTTAAAGAAACGTCCTGGTTTACTGAATGTTGGGAGTACTATACTCTTCATCACTCTCCCTCTCTCTCTCTCCTTACTAAGAAAAGATGGGATGAAATTTTTGAGAGTCCTGAGTGTCACTGCAGAGCAGGGGTTTGTTTGTGATAACAGGGTTTGAAAGAATTAAGTCTTGCTTAAACTACACTCACGTGAACAAGGAGGAGGCATTAGGGAGGTAATAAAAAGTACTAGAAAAAAAGTGAAAGAGAATGCTATCGATATATAAAGATATGTACAGGGGGTGGCCGTGTCCCTGTTGTATATCCCTTGTGGGCAGAGACATGGCACGGTTGTAAGATAACGATGACATGAAAATGGCAGGAGGCAGAGTGGGTTGAAACACCGCTTGCTGCACACTTTCTGCTCTGGCCAAACTCAATTCTGGATGCCACAAGACAAGATGGCCACTGTTTCCCATCATTCTTGTCCTGGAGCATTTGTAAGGAAGGGGCAGGGAGGGCGGCTCTCTGCGCAGGCAAAGTACATGACCATGTAGTCAGAAGGTCATCATGACCACGTGCACCAGTAGGATCAGATGCCCTGACCTACAAAGGTGCTGGTGTGAACCAGGTCCCAGGTAGTGATCCTAGTCATAAAAGCAGATGAAGCCCCAAAGGGGTGACTTCATCCAAAGTGGATGAGCTCACAGCAGTCAATGATGTAAGCAGTGCTGGATGAGGCCCACAGTGATGAAGTCACCAAAAGTCAATATCATCGCCAAGCCTGGCTACTTTGACATCTGTAGCTACTGGCTGAGTCCATTGTGCTGACATCATCAAAAGTTGACAGGCACAGGAACCTAGACATCATCCTTAATCATCAAGATTGGTCATACTATGATCAAATGTTGACAAGGTCTCTTCAAATATCAACATGATTCGTCCCAACATCATAAAAAGTTGACAATACACCAATCCTATGTGATGGCTTCCAAGGTTGTATCATAATCAATATACTGACAAACCTTTCTCTCCATTGACATCATTCATAAGTGACAAGTCACACATTGTTGATGTCATTGAATGTCCACAGTGTTGCATCACCAAATCTTGATAGTGAGGACATCAGAGGTCAACGAGACCCACAGCGCTAGCAGCAGCAGCAGCAGCCGACAGAGTCCACAGTGTTGACACCATTGATGGTGCCGATGGTGTCTGTTGGTCAATGGAGCCTCCATAAGGATTGGCAATGCTCACAGCGCTTTTAGTATCAGAAGCATAGGGTGCTAGCTTCATAATAAATCCACAGGTATTGTCATCAGTATTCAAAAGTCTGAGACAAGGCCCATAGCTATGATGAGGCCTGGCAAGTGTGATATCCAAAGCTATCACCAAGGCTACATTATTGATGCCATGAAATATCCACCCTGGTCTTTGACAATCAGCTTCAACGTCATCAGATCTCAACAGCAGTGATGTCAGTAGACATGGAAAACAGCAGCAGCATGTATTTATGAGACTTCTTGCCATCTTCAGAAGCTGACCAAGATTGTGCTGTAGATGCCCTGTGAGATACTATGCAGCCCTTGACACCATCTCATGATGACATGAGCCAATGCATGGATGTCATCAAAACAACCTAGGGCAAATTTCATCATCATACATTATCAAGACCTGGTTGGTCAGATGGACATCATCAGAAGTCAGACATGTGACGGTAACATTATCAAAGACCAGGCTAGGACTTGACATCAACCAAGATGGAGGCCATAGAGCTTTAAGAAAAAAAGGGGGATCCCCAAGAAAAGATGGCGAGCACCAAAGAAAGGGTGGGGTGGAGCAGAAAAGAGCTAAGAAATATGGCCTTGGAAAATCGAATCAACCTGAGCTGGGGAATAGGGCATCTCACACAGTGACCTCATTCTTGCTGCCAGTATGGATGTGCTGGCCTGGGTGGTGCCCAGGGATGTATTGGAGTTGCTCAATGGTGCTTTGCCGCTTGGTTGCAAAGCCCTGGCGCCGGCTGGCGGCGCCCTGGTTACTACTGGCCTCCCAAGGAGCCGTTGTCTTGGGGGAGTTGGTGGAGGGGGGCTGAGAGTTCATCTGCATCATGTGATGATGATCAAGCATGGGGGTACTACTGGCACAGACGTTGCTCTGAGAGTGGGCCTTCTGATGGCCCAGATGCATATCCTGGAAGGGACCTGTGCCTTGATGGAGACGCTCAGGCGAAAGCAAGCGCTCCTGTGAATGCAAGTTTTCGCGGGAGAGGAGGCGTTCATGAGATACCACATGCTCTCGCGGGATAGTGTAGTCGTAGTGTGACGGGCGGTAGCTTCCCCCTCCGCCGCCACCATCGGAAAGGATGTGCTCCTGGGACATGACCCGTCGTGGATTGTGTGATTTCTCAGAGTAGGCATCCCTGTCGTAGTTCATCTTCATAGCGTGTAAGGGCAGGGTCCCTCGTGTCAGTTCGGCAAGATGCCTCCGCTTGACATAGAACTCATCCAAGTCCTTCTCAGCTGCTGAGAGATAAGGAAATAAGTGAAATGTCATTTCGTGGTGGATGGGCAGCCCAGTGAATGTAAGAGACAGAGAAACAGAAAGGAATTTTAGGGAGACATATGGTTGGGCATACATAAGTAGAGGGACTGATACTGAGAGAGAAAGAGAGCATTTGCACATGTGGGGGTTCAAGCCACATTGGCAGTATGGACAGTTGGCAGTATGGACAATGGCCAGATTGTCCAGTTGCACTGCATCCAGGGGCCCAAAGTATGGCTGGGCTGAACAGCCAAAATAGCTGTAAATACCAAGCCAACCGTAAACATTATAAGATAATGCCTAGACTCCTCATTGGGAAATTTCTGGCGATTTAGGGGGTAGAGACTGGAGAGGGCGCAATTTGGGGGTGGGAGGGAGCTCGGCAGGGTATGATGCCATACACTCCACCCTCCAAAGTAGCCATTTTTCTCCAGGGGAACTGATTGCTATGTCTGGAGATCAGTTGTAATTCTCAGAGATCTCTAGGCCCCACATGGAGGTTAGCAACTCCACTGCATATGTTCTTCTTTCTCTTCTGCATTAATAACTAGGTGGTTAACAAGGCCAGGTGGCCCTGATCAGGTGGTTAATGGCGAGGGGCCATGGCTCAGTGGCAGAGGCTCTGATTTGCGTGCAGAAGGTCCCAGGTTCAATCCCCTGCATCGCCAGTTAAAGGGGTCAGGTAGTTGGTGATGTGAAAGACCTCTGCCTGAGGCCCCAGAGAGCCAATGCCAGTCTGAGGAGACAAGAATAATTTGATGAACAAAATAAATACTGACTGTGATGAACCAATGGTCTGATTCAGTATAAGGCAGCTCCGTGTGTTCAGAGCACGAACAGTCTACAGACTCCTACAACACCAATAGCCCAACGGAGTCCCAAAGCATTTTAAGCCTCTTGTGCGAAAAACGCTCCGAGAGGGAAAGGAACGAAGGCATAGATAACGCAGTAACGGAGAGATGTCAAGAAAAGGATTGGAACTCCCATCACCTGGAGGTTGGGATGCCCTTACCCGGTTTGTCAGCTCTCATCTCCTCAGCCCCAGTGAATGGCCTGGAGATAGAAGAGCCCCCCCCCCCAATGTACTGTTTTTAAATGCCACGACTT
>NW_015168053.1:421646-427315 GCF_001447785.1 Gekko japonicus
AGTGAGGAATAGCTGTTCAGTTCGGACTTGACAGCTGTTTCGTAAGACGGCGGCAGGTGGGAGAGGTTGTGGAAGGAGCGGGAGCAGCTGAGGGTGTTGTACTTCCCAGTGGAGTGGCTGGGGGTATGGTTCATATGCCAGTCTTTGGGGGCAGGAAAGGGAGAGAGAGTTATATCGGCCCATTGCGTTTTATTGCATTATGTCCCGGCCGAGCTCCTCCCCCTCCCCTAACACCACCCTCCCCAGGCTCCACCCCCCCACACAAATCTCCAGGAATATCCCAGGATGGATTTGGCTGCCATCATGAGCCTTGTCTCATCCATGAAGCCATTTTCTCACCTTCCCAGAGTGAGACTATGCACAGGATTGATCAGTTGGCTTTTGCAACCATCATGAATCATAGAATTGGAAGGGATCTTCAAGGCTATCTACAGCCCTGTAGCTAAGGACTTTTTAGGGAGGGGGCCTGGGGGGGCCCACCTGCTAATCCAATCAAAGGCTCTAGGGCAAGAGCTGCATCGGCCACAGCTTCCTCCCTCTCCCCCCCTCCCTGTGGAGCATCTGGGTCCAGCTCCCTCCCTCCCCAAGGAGCCCCAGTGCCTCTTCCCACGGCATACCACCAGGGTCAGCCTCTGAAATCACTGCCCTTGTCCTCCCTGCCAACAGGCTGACCGGCAATCAGGGGGAGTTGGGGTAGGGGAGCCAAGGCTCAGGAAGGGGACCCATAAAAACTGCTAGGGGGGCGGGCGCCGTGGGTCCCACATTAGCTACGGGCCTGGCTATCTAGTCCAACCCCCTGCCCAATGCAGGAAATTCACAACTACTCCCCCCCACACACACACACACAGTGACCCCTGCTCCATGCCCATGAAGCATCTTCCCACCTCCTCAGATGATTTTTAATGTAAATAAAAATCCCAATAACATGCAAAACAAGCATATACACTTTAAAAAGAGGGAGAGGGAGGGAGAGAGAGAGAGAACAATGCAGGGGTTTGTTTGTGATAACATAGTTTTCCCCTCAGATGGCTGTGACCCCGCCCCCAGCGTGCCCAGCGTCATCACGTCACCTCTGGCTGACGTGCACGCCGGGGTGGGGTTCCCCCTGGGGCCCGATTCCGCGGCAGCGGAAATCAGGCCTCCAAAGCGGGGGGTTATCCGCCCCCTGAGGGGACTTGGCAGCCCTAGACTCATCCTTCCCTCAGGATGAGGGTCTCTTCCCCGCAGCAGCCTCTCCTGGCCCTGTTCCCTGGGAAGAAGAACAGCATTTCCTGCTGCACCAGATCTTTTATTCCAAGCCCTCCTCTTTTCCTATTGGTCAATTTTGGCTCCAAAACCTCTCAGGGGCTTCTGGGAGTTGTAGGCCCAGCCTCACCTACTGCCAACCAGGCTCCCTGGGCCTAGTAGGCCTCTGGTGGCACAGCCCAGATCATGACCCAAGTGTAGACCAACACCTGCCTGAGCACATCATTTACTAGGAAAGTGAGAGAGTTGGAAGGTATGATATCCACAGAAGATTCAGTGGCTGATAACTTTCCCTTGAGGACCATTGCTTCAACCTTCGTATAGCTATTCGTGTTCCCTTTATTAGGGCAACTCCACGCTTCTTACACCAAATGCATTTCCCACAGCAACGACATACAGCGTGAGGATGTTCTGTGGTATGCACCTCTTTCTATGTAAAGATGGCTGGTAACCCCAACTGTAAATACAACTCCATCTTAAAGAGATATACACCACACCAACTGGGGAAGGGTTCCCAGTTGCACGGATATCACAAATGTGTTGTCCTCACTTTAAATATTGGCTGCAGGTAGGGCTGCCAAGTGGGGGCGGGTGGCGGGTAAACCCCCGCTTCGGAGGCCCGATTTCCGCCGCCGTGGAATCGGGCTTCGGGGGGGACTCCGCCCCCCGAAGAGCAGCGTGGCTGCGTCACCAGAGGTGACGTAACCACGTCAATCACATTGGGGGCGTGGCCCCGATCATCAGAGCGAAAACTCGATGGTTTTCCCTCCGACTATCGGGGCCACGCCTTCAACGTGGTTGACGTCACGCGTCACTTCCGGTGACGTGCTGCTGGCGCGCGCATCTTCGGATGGCTCCCAGAGCCCGGCGAGGCTCCCCCACCGGTAAGCAAAATAGACTTGGCAACCCTAGCTGCAGGAAATACATGCAGAAGACACATTTGCCTTGTGAGGTGTGGAGCTGCTCTGACCTGTGGAGCTGCACTCGCCTGCAAAAGTTTACACCACAGTGGTGATGGAAAGTGCTGACAAGTCACAGGTGACTGATGGCGACCCCATAGGGTTTTCAAGGCAAGAGACGTTCAGAGGTGGTTTGCCATCGCTTGCCTCTGGGTCGCAACCCTGCTTAGCTTCCAAGATCTGATGAGATCAGGGTAGGCAAGGCCATGCAGGTCAGGGCACACTGTAGTGATTTATTTATTTATTTGACTTCTAGCCCACCCTCTAAGGTGCCACAGGCACTCTGCTTTTCGTCTGTCTGTTGCTCTGCGACTGATATGGCTACATATCTAGAGTATAAACCTGTCACACAACATATTACTTCCCCCCCCCTTTTTGCCATCAAGTCACAGTTGAATTATGGCAATGTCATGGGTGTGAGGGGGGACTCTGGAATTTTGACTTTCGTTTCTGCTGTGTTTCCAGCATTTCTTTATCTATGTAACTGAAGCCTTCGACCTTGAGTGTCTGGTGTACTTTTATCCTGAGAATTACTGCCCATTACTTTGGCGGGTTTCTACCTGGCCTCTGATTGGACCTGAGCCATCAGGAGACCCCCTTGAATAATGCATATCAGCTTGCTTTGCCCGCTTTATGTCAGTTCTAACACAAGAGCATTAAGATATCTGCATACTTTCAATGTCTCAATAAACTTTATTTCTTTGAATGAAAGCTGTTGGGAATGGATTGCTGCAGGAGTCTGACAGGCGACTGCCGTGTGGTTTTCAAGACAAGAGAAGTTCAGAGGTGGTTTGCCCTTGCCTGCCGCTGCATCACAACCCTGGACATCCTTGGTAGTCTCCCATCCAAGTACTAAGCAGGGCCGACCCTCCTTACCATCCAAGACCTGATGAGATGGGGCTAGCCTGGGCCATCCAGGTCAGGGCCAACCTATTACTACTAGGGATGGGCAATTTTTTTTAACTAATTATACTTGTTAATATGTATTAATTACATCAAGGATTTTGTATGTCTATGTGAATTGTGAATGCTAGTTGAACAATTTTTGTACACAGTTTCTACACACCCTCTACAACCCTCTACATATTTATTTATTTATCTGTTTATTTATCGGCTCCGTTAATTTCTCCTCAATGGGGCCCTGAAGCAGCTTACGTCATTTTCCTTTTCATCAGTTTTAGCATATAGTGTAGAATGCTGATTTACTGAAGTAGAAATATTGTTGACAAATGCATACTTTACAACACCAAAAGAAAAAGAAAAAAAAAGAATCACAGGTTCAATTTTGACACACACACACACACACACACACACACACACCCCTGGAGAAGCAAAACGGAAGCAGGCGTTTTCAGGTTGAAACAGTAGGGATGAGAAATCCAAAACCATCCCTACATTCTCCTTGAGAGGCAGTATGCAGCTCCCAACACTTACCCAAAGTGGCAGTGTGATGCTTGGGGCTGTTGGCATTCAAGTGCATGTAATTGTGATGCATATCTGCAAGAAAAAAGAAGAGAGGCATTCTGACTTAGCAAAAATACGACAATAGAGATTTAGCAAAGCGAATAAAGAATCAAAGGGGAGCAAATAAATAAAGAGGGATTTCCCCCCTACCTGCTTCATAGTCTAGTACTGGGGGGTTCCCACCCAATGGAACTGCATCATAGGGCAGCTTCATAGTCTAGTATTGGGCGGTTCCCACCTAATGGAACTGCATCATAGGGCAGCCAGCCTCCACATGAGGACTGGAAATGTGGAATTACAACTGTTCTCCAGACTATGGAGAACAGCTCCCCTGGAGGAAATGGTAGCTTTCCAGGGTAGACTCTATGGCAGTGGTGGCGAAGCTATGGCACGGGTGCCAGAGGTGGCACTCAGAGCCCTCTCTGTGAGCACGCGTACCATCGCCCCAGCCAGGCCCAGACCATCATTAAAGTGTCGAATTCTCTGCCAAATAATTTTAAGTAAATGAAAGCATTTGGGATTGCTTTCCTTACTTTGTTTGGATCATCTTAAGTTAATGTATGAGTTGTTTTTTCTAAAGTAAAACCTCAGTATTCAGGTTAAATTGCTGTGTTGGCACTTTGCGATAAATAAGTGGGTTTTGGGTCGCAGTTTGGGCACTCGGTCTCTAAAAGGTTCGCCATCACTGCTCTATGGCATTATATCCCACTGAGGTTACTCTCTTCCCAAATCTCTCCTTCCCCAGGCTCCACCTCCCAAATCTCCAGCAATTTCCCAACCCGGAGTTCGCAACTCTAACTCTGGAACATCAACAAAGCACTCCTTCAAATCACTGCATCATTAACATAGGGAATTAACTCCCACCAAATGTAGTGGTAGCTGCTGCCAGAAATGACTACAAACGGGGATCAGACAAATTCATGGGGAATTAATGTCTATCTATGGCTAAAAAGAACCTCCAGGTTCAGGGGAAGTGTACCTGAATAGCAGTTGGTGGGAAGCAACAGCAGAGGATAGCTGTTGCCTTGATACCTTACTTGTGGGCTTCCCAGAGGAATCTGTTCAGCACTGTGGAAAGCAGAATGCTGGACTTAGATAAGCCCCTGGTCTGACCCAACAGGGTGATCCTTACGGTCAAACCAGAGGAAATGCTAGAAGAACTGTGACTGGATCTTCGCAATATTTTTTAAAAAATTGAAAGAGCAGGCTGTGATTTGGATCCCTTTTAGAGCTAATAATGGCTCAGAAGAGGAGGTTCAATTGACAACGGCAGGTGTGGAAAAGTTGAACCTTGTGACACTGATCTAAACAGAGGGTCTATATGGCTGCTATTTCCTTTTTAATAGTACACTGGGAAGAGGCAGTCACAGATCTCTCAGTGCCCTGTCTGGTTTGGTCTAGTCTTACATTCCCGAGAAGTGGTGGGGAATGTTAACTTTTCTCTGCTAGATGGACATAATTTTCCTCTTTCTGCCACTAGGGGTCACCTGATTCGGTTTAAAACTGAACCCGAACGGTATGTGTGATAACTACCTTCCAGGGGGAAAGACACGGCTGAGCTAGTTTATACTTTCAGCAGAACCAAGAGACAAGCCTTTTCCTTGAATATACTTCTTCGAAGAGCAAGTATGGGATTGCATGTTCAAGTACTAAGCTGTTAAAAAAAATCCCTGTATGTATAAAACTAGAATATCCCTGACATGGTATTTATTCTATATGCAAAGAGACTATTGTTTTTTCATAAGAACAAGGTCTGTGTCCAGTGGCACCTTTAAGACCAACAAAGTTTAATTCAAGGTATAAACTTTCATGTGCAAGCACACTTCTTCAGATACACCTTCTTCAGATATACCCACCCAGGGGAAATCTCCTGCAGGAGCGCACAGGACCGGAGCTCCAGCAGTAAAGAGCCCAGGGGTCGGGCACATCCAAGAAGCCCCACCCCCTGCTCCTAGCAGCTCTCAGTCAGAGCAAGAAGCAGCCAGGTAAGTTGCAGAGCCC
>NW_015168053.1:427668-477689 GCF_001447785.1 Gekko japonicus
CTAGCAATCCAAAACAGTCCAGTGGAGCCTGAGCGGTGGGTGTTGCCTTCTGACACACTTCCGGTGATGTCAGGGGTGTGTGGCATATGCAAATGATTTATGCAAATGAGTTATGCTAATGAGCTCCTGCACCTCTTTTCCCATGAAATGACCCTTGTACCCACCCCAATCTATTTGTTTTTTCATGTATTTTTTCCTCTCTCTTTTTTTGGTATCTGTGAGTGTGTGCGCGCACGTGCCCGTGCCTGGAAGTCATGGTGACCTCTGGCAACTCCTACTAGGGCATGGAGGACATTCAGAGGAAGTGTCTTGATAGCCTGGCCTCTGCCTGTCTCCCATCCAGGTACTAGCCAGGGTCGGCCCTGCTTAGCTTCCGAGATCTGGCGAGATCGGACTTGCCTGGGCTATCCAGGTCAGGGCTTTCCACGCAGGCTGAAGTATTAGAAGAAGAGAAGAGAAGAGAAGAGAAGAGAAGAGAAGAGAAGAGAAGAGAAGAGAAGAGAAGAAGAAGAGATTGGATTTATACCCCGCCCTTCACTACCCAAAGCAGTCTCAGAGCGGCTTACAAACTCCTTTCCCTTCCCCCTCCCCACAACAGACACCCTGTGAGGTGGGTGGGGCTGAGAGAGCTCTGACACAAACTGCTCTTTTTCAAAGACAGCTGTGCCAGAGCTTGTGACTGACCCAAGGTCACATCAGCAGGTGCAAGTGGAGGAGTGGGGAATCAAACCCGGTTCTCCCAGATTAGAGTCCGCACACTTAACCACTACACCAAACTGGCTCTCCGTATTACAACCAATGCTCCCTCTAAGCTGTGGAGTCCTGTGAGCAAAAATTCTACTTTGTGAGTTACTGGCATTAAAGTTGTGAGCAGGTGATTTGGCTACTGCATATGTTAGTTTGCTCTGGAGCCATCCATCCTGAGCTAAGACAAAAATGTGTGAGCTGGAGGCTAAAAAACTGTGAGCTAGCTCACACTAAGTCGGCATAGAGGGAACACTGATTACAACCCAGGAAAAGTTCTTTGCACTTGGCCCGAATGCTGCCCTGCTGCCTTCCACAAAGCTAGAGGCTGTGGCCTTGGAGTAAGAATTTATTTAAACAGCTTAAACTGTTTTTCTGTCACAGAATATATTACAAAATATAAACACAATACAAAATAATGTAACATCAGATTCACAGTATGCAGAGATGGGACACGGTGGGACAAAAGCCTAGACTGACATTTCAGCTCATGAGGTCTGCTTACTGGAAGCCTGTGGGTTAAATCTGCCCCATTAGGGTGTTTTTCAAGCAAGAGAGAGGGGGGAGCTTGAGCTTGCTTTTTTCAAGGAGTCCTGACTATAGGAAGGCCCTGCAAATGATCATCCTGGGGTTGCTGGAGGGGAAATGGCCAAAACTGCCTTTTGCAGCACTTTGATCTGTAGAAACAAAGTGGTGAAGTTCTTCAAGCCTGGTAAGGTCTGTTTATTAGCCTGTTGTGAACGTCAATGGAATATGGGCCAGTTTTAAAAATTGTCATTCTAGTTGGGAGTCCCCAACGTGGTGCCCGCTGACACCTTTCCAGGTGCCTGCCAAGTGTTTCTAGAAAGTGATTATGGCCAGGTGGGGCTTTTGCCCAGCACAGCTTCTGATTGGCCATTGGAGATCTGATTGGCTGTGCAGGTTTTTAAGAACATGGCTTTGGCAACAGCTGCCACCACAGCACTGCATGACTGAAGGTACACTGTGTGTAAGCAAGAAAATATTTATAAACAGTATGTTCATCAATGGAGCTTCTGCCTGAAATGTTGAAGACTTACTGTTAAGAGTTATTCATAGCCTGACTCCCTGACATTTTGTGGTTGGCTCCACCTGTGGCAGCCACGTTGTGTTAGCGCCCACCACCCTGTGTCAGAATTTCAAAGGTGGCTGGAGGCAGGGCCAGCCCCAGGTTGTTGTGTTTTTTTTTGCACACTAGGTGCCCCCCCCCCATGCGCCCACCAATTTTCTGGCACCCTCTGCGATCACCAGCAGTCTGGTTTAATGGGCACGACAAAGGCGGGGGTGGGGGGGCACTCCTGCTGCAGTCCCTCCTGGCTGGAACAGTGGGACGGGGCTGCTTGCATGATGGCTCTGGAGCAGGAGTGTGGCCAGAGCAAGCTCCGCTCACCTGGGGCAGCTGCCGGGAGGGGAGAGGCAGCTGCGCGCGATGTGTGGCCCAGCAGGCCGCTGGGCCCCTTTCCTCCACCCTGCGGGGACGTCCCCACATGTGCGCTTCCCCTCCCCGCATCCCCGGAGACCCAAAACGGCATCCCCACTGGTGGCGAAGGCTGCCTCCCTTTCCTGAAGACCCGCTGCTGCACCATAGGAATAACAGCCTGACGTTCATTCCTAGCTCTCGCTCGGCTGGATTCTGTGGGAGGGGAAGGAGGCCCTGCTTAGCTTCCGAGATCTGGCTTAGCTTCCGAGCCTGGGCTATCCAGGTCAGGACTTTCCACGTATTACAACCAATGCTCCCTCTAAGCTGTGGAGTCCTGTGAGCAAAAATTCTACTTTGTGAGCTACTGGCATTAAAGTTGTGAGCAGGTGATTTGGCTACTTCATAAATTAGTTTGTTCTGGAGCCATCCTTCATGAGCTAAGACAAAAATGTGTGAGCTGGAGGCTAAAAAACTGTGAGCTAGCTCACACTAACTCGGCATAGAGGGAACACTGATTACAACCCAGGAAAAGTTCTTTGCACTTGGCCCGAATGCTGCCCTGCTGCCTTCCACAAAGCTAGAGGCTGTGGCCTTGGAGTAAGAATTTATTTAAACAGCTTAAACTGTTTTTCTGTCACAGAAGACAGAATATATTACAAAAAATAAACACAAAATAATGTAAAATCAGATTCACAGTATGCGGAGAAGGGACACGGTGGAACAAAAGCCTAGACTGACATTTCAGCTCAAGAGGTCTGCTTACTGGAAGCCTGTGGGTTCAATCTGCCCCATTAGGGTGTTTTTCAAGCAAGAGAGAGGGGGGAGCTTGAGCTTGCTTTTTTCAAGGAGTCCTGACTATAGGAAGGCCCTGCAAATGATCATCCTGGGGTTGCTGGAGGGGAAATGGCCAAAACTGCCTTTTGCAGCACTTTGATCTGTAGAAACAAAGTGGTGAAGTTCTTCAAGCCTGGTAAGGTCTGTTTATTAGCCTGTTGTGAACGTCAATGGAATATGGGCCAGTTTTAAAAATTGTCATTCTAGTTGGGAGTCCCCAACGTGGTGCCCGCTGACACCTTTCCGGGTGCCTGCCAAGTGTTCCTAGAAAGTGATTATGGCCCAGGTGGGGCTTTTGCCCAGCACAGCTTCTGATTGGCCACTGGAGATCTGATTGGCTGTGCAGGTTTTTAAGAATATGGCTTTGGCAACAGCTGCCACCACAGCACTGCATGACTGAAGGTACACTGTGTGTAAGCAAGAAAATATTTATAAACAGTATGTTCATCAATGGAGCTTCTGCCTGAAATGTTGAAGACTTACTGTTAAAGAGTTATTCACAGCCTGACTCCCTGACATTTTGTGGTTGGCTCCACCTGTGGCAGCCACGTTGTGTTAGCGCCCACCACCCTGTGTCAGAATTTCAAAGGTGGCTGGAGGCAGGGCCAGCCCCAGGTTGTTGTGTTTTTTTTTGCACACTAGGTGCCCCCCCCCCATGCGCCCACCAATTTTCTGGCACCCTCTGCGATCACCAGCAGTCTGGTTTCAGGGGCACGACAAAGGCGGGGGGTGGGGGCACTCCTGTTGCAGTCCCTCCTGGCTGGAACAGTGGGACGGGGCTGCTTACATGATGGCTCTGGAGCAGGAGTGCGGCCAGAGCAAGTTCCGCCCACCTGGGGCAGCTGCTGGGAAGGGAGAGGCAGCTGCGCGCAATGTGTGGCCCAGCAGGCCGCTGGGCCCCTTTCCTCCACCCCGCGGGGATGTCCCCATGTGTGCGCCTCCCCTCCCCGCATCCCCAGAGGCCCGAAATGGCATCCCCACCGGTGGCGAAGGCTGCCTCCTTTCCGGAAGACCCGCCGCTGCACCATAGGAATAGCAGCCTGACATTCACGCCTAGCTCTTGCTCGGCTGGATTCTGCGGGAGGGGAAGGTGGGACGGCAGGCCGGCCAGAGTGGTGCCCTCGTCAAGCCGGCGCCCCTAGGCAGCTGCCTAAATTTTGTCAATGACGGGCCAGCCCTGGCTGGAGGCTCAAAAAGGCTGGGGGATTCCTGTTCCCGGTGATGGTTCAGTCTCGTCCCCTTCCCTGTGATCTCACTCTCTACTCCTCTTCTTTCCTTCCATGACCACAGTGGGGAAATACGCAAATCTGTGACATCACACTCTGGTAAACTGCTCTAGACGTTACAGACAAAGACAAAAAACGAAGCACGTGGCTCCTGTTTTCAGTGGCAGATTCACGTAATGTAATATCTGCTCTGTGCTCAATCTGTCTTGCCATTTGTTTGGTGTTCAGCAGCGGTGGGCAGACTCTGAATTTGCCTCTCGGACCTGGTCGGATCATTTGCTCTGTTGCAGCATTCTATCTAGACAGGGTGACTCGTCTCCCAGTGTTTTGTGAGGACGAACTGGAGGATGGTCATAATCATCCAAGACGAGGGTCATAATCACTTTCACTGCAAACTTGATGCCCCTACACTGACTAGTAGGGTTAGTAGATGTGGGTAAGCTGTATATCCAGAGGCCTGCCTGGGAATGCAGCAAAACATTACTTTGCTTACAGAGAGGGTGAAAGAGAAACACTGCAATGTGGGTTTGCAGCACAGTAAAGCCTTCTGAAAGAATGGAATGTTAGAAACAATTTTTAAAAGCCTGGTTAAAGATGAAAGAAAGTTGGTCACACTGAAGTTAATTTCCCCACTCTTGTTCAACAAAGGCAATGGGAAGGAATAGGGTTACCAACTTCCAGGAAGGGCCCAGGGATCCCACAGGATTACAACTGGTGTCCAGATGTCAGAGATGTTGCCCTGGAGAAAATGGCTGCTTTGGAGGGTGGACTCTATGGTATTAGAGTCCCTCCCCTCCCCAAAGTGAGCCCTATTTAGACTCCACCCCTAAATCTCCAGGAATTTCCCAACCTGGAGCTGGCAACCTTAGGAGAAGAGTATAAGCTCAGAACTCTCCAATAACTACCTTTTCCCACTCAGCATGAATTCGCATTTATTTTGAAACTGTTTATTTATATCCGGCTTTCCTCCCCAGCTGTGACTCAAAGCAGCTTAGAACATCATTCACCCCATCTCCAGTCTCTCTCAACAACATCCCTGTGAGGTAGGGTGGGATGAGAGTGTGGGGAGAGCCCAAGGTCACCCAGCGAGCTTCCATGGTAGAAGTGGGGATTTGAACCCAGGCCTCCCAGAATCCTACTCCAAGACTCTATCCAGTACGCCACACTGGCGGGGGTGGGGGGTGGAGACACCAAATCTTCAGCCATTACTTTGGGAGAGAAAGAAGGCTGAGCCACATGCTACATATTCTTATGGGTATTATGATTACGGAGGTACTGTTGATGTTGGTGGAGGGGGTCAAGAGTGCCTGGGGTGTTGGAGAGGAAAGGGAAATTAGCGGGTGGGGACTGGAGAAAGGGAAACGGCATATGCTATTCTTCTTGCTCAGAAGCTTTTTCTTCCCCCTGGAAGGGAAAGACAGGCTGTTTCTCCACACGCTTTGCAGCTTAATGCCTGCTGCTGATATAGATATAAATATATATATATATAAAAACAGCTGCACCCCTCCAAAGAGCAGGAGTTAGCAAGAGATATCTCTCCAAGAAAATAAATGGGGTGAGGGAAGGGCTGGAGCTAAGGTGGGCATGAAGAATAGAAGGCATGATCCTACCAGGGTTAAGGCTTGCCATGGCCAGGAGATGGCCAACTCAGAGGGGGGTGAGCGCCTATCAGGGAATTAAGATGTGGCCTATGTCCTCATCTCTATCTTTGATCTCAGTTCTGCTGGATCAATTAGCATTGGGGAGTCAGGAAGGGGAAGAGATGGACGTCTGATACATTTATATTTCCAAAGGTTTCAGAACAGCATCCATCGTGGTTCCTAGATGGTTTTTCTTGCAAAGATATTGGCCAGGCCCAATGCAACTTTAGAGAGGGCATTAAAATTAAGCACCTTCGTACAGTTCTCTAGGCCGGGATGTTATAGTCACAACAGAACAGGGCTTTGGATAGGATGTGTTGGTCATAGAAGCCAGGAAGGCTCAGTTGTAGCGGTCCCTGCAGCACAAACCCCTCTCTGGAGTCCTTTGTCTGTTCCTTGCAGTACATCTTCCCCCCAGCCCAGTGAGAACCACATCCCTAGGATTGTCAGAACTGCCTTGACAAATGCCAGGAGATTTTGAAAGTGGAGCCTGGGGAGGGTGGAGTCTAGGAAGGATGTGACATGCGGAAATTCCTAGAGTATCACTATGGAGGCAGGTACCAGGAGGCAGTTTTGGGATGGATGAAGGCTAACAAACTGAAACTTAATCCAAACAAAATGGAGGTGCTACTGTTGGAGGAAGGTTTCCCTTAGGAAATGGGATATGTCCTGTTCTGGATGGGGTTGCACTGCCCCTAAAGGAGCACGGTCATAGCTTGGGGGTGCTGCTTGTGGATAAACAGGTGGAAGCTATGGCTAGCAAGTGCCTTTGGTGAGCTAGCTGCAGCCCTTCATGGGTGGAAAAGAACTTGACACTATGATGCATTTAACATCTAGATTAGATTACTACAATGTGCTCTGTGTGGTGCTGCCCTTGAAGACAGTCCAGAACAGGGTGGATTTGATTTAAATCAAATCAATTTAAATCACTAGTCATTGAGACTAGATTTAAATCATGGTTTTCTACATAAAGACTCATTCTTGCTGGTATAATCTTAATATTTACACCCAGATGAAGCTTTTGTTCTTAGAATAACATTTTTTTTCAGATTAGTTTTAGTTATATCAAAAAATTACTGATTTGATTATACACTGTAGACCCGATATAATGTGGCTCCATATAACACGGGATCATTTATATTGCAGTCAGAGCTTGGACCCATTATAAAAGATCCTGCTAAGCCGCGTTATAGCTAGCTGAGCAGTTGGGAGCAGACTGCTTTCTTCTGTGGTTGCTCCCTGCAGCTCAGCTGCAGAACTCTCCCAGCATTCCCATGCAGAGAGGAGACTGAGGTGGGGAATCCAGGAACTGGAAGCAGCTTCCCCCAGACCAGTGACGACCAGTCGAGCCTGGCGGAGAGCTCATCGTCACTTGATTCTCCCCTTGCCTGCTTCCCTCTTCATTCTCCAGCCGGCCGTTGTTATGAGCCAGTCAGCCTCCTCCTCCTCTGAGGATGAGGAAATGGAGGAGTCAAGCCCTGCACCTGTGGAATGCCTGCTTGAACAGCTGGATTTAGAGGCAGAGCCCACAAAAGACACATCAGGTGACAAGGGTTACTCATTCTGGCAGGAGACAAGAGAAATAGGGCAAAGGTCAGAGTGCCACTCACCGCCTGCATCCTCTGAACCAGCAGAGTGTAGAAGACGTAAAGAACGTGGAAAGGGGAAGGAGTGCCCACCTAATTGCTCAACAACAATGGTCAGCACTAATTTCTGAAGCTGAGTTATGACACCTGTGTTCCGGGGAGGCTGACCCCTGGTCAGCATGGAAACAATTTAGCTCGCCATCCCTTGTGCACTAGTCTGCTCAGTGAACAGAGTTCTGCCTTGCCTATTGTCTTGTGTTTTGCCTTGTAACCTGTGCTTGCTTTTTCAGGTAGACACTCAGCTCCTGATCACTGCCCTGGTGTTCCACCTGTGACCCTTAAATCCCAGATCTTGCTGTTTTACTTGACTCTCGGATGGAACCCTGGCTTGCTGACACCGTGCGGGTGCATACCAGAGGTTCATGTTCAGTTATCACCAAGTTAGTTCTTGAACACGACAGCAGCAGTGACCTCCTCCCCATGGCAGCTGCCAGGGCTCCCTGGAGGCACAGCCATTGCCCGCCGGGCCCTTTTTCTTTGCTGCTGTTCTGAGTGTGCCTGAGCAGCTTCAGAATCATGGCTGGGCTGGACTCAGCCCATGCTTGACAGAGCACAGCGCCTCCCAAGCCTAATTTGGCTCCAAAGCGTGCCAAGCAGGGACTGGAAGGGGTTCCAGGCGAGCACTCTTGGCAGCCGTACAAGGCAGGGCCCTTTCAGCCCTTGGCCATCGACGCAAACAAGGCTGCTCAGCTGATACCGATCTCAGTATAACGAGGACTCAGCTAAAACGCAGTATAAAACTGTGGACCCCAACTTCCACGTTATATCGGGTCTACAGTGTACCATTAGAAATACATAGATAGATAATTATGAAATTATTGCAAGGTGAACTATCTCCAGTTTAATAGGTTAAACATTCGTATTTGGGCAACTTTTCTGCTGTACTTTATTGTAAGGAGTAAATGGAAACGAGACATCTGTCCATGCTTAAAAGAATGGGGAAATAAACTTGCCAAATACGCAGTAATGGCAAGATTGACAACTTATTTGAGATAAAGGTTGATTACAAAATTTGAGGAGAGATGGAGTGTGTACTATGAGTGCTATCCAAGCAGGAAACCAATTTAGAATGAGAAGCAGTTTAAAATATTGTATACAAATATATGGTAATGAAGAAGAAGCAGAATGAGAATCAGATTTAAATGTAACATCCTGAATATAAATGGACTCTGAGGAGAACATCTTTTTAAATTTTCCTGTTATGAGATTTATTTATTTATTTATTTATTATTTAGATTTTTATCCCGCCCTCCCCATAGGCTCAGATAAACAGACTGTCCTTCTGTATTTTTGTTATATTATTTATCTGTTAAAGGTAACAGCATGTATGCAGAAGAGGTGAAAACATGTAACACTGAGTATGTAGCAATGATGAAATTAACAATATAGCTGCAAAACAGTCTAGTTATACAAATCTGAAAAGTAAAATGATGACTATAAATATAAATGTACCCACTGGAAGTAAATATCATTGTATGTTATAGACAAAGTCCAAAAAACTTTTCAGTGTAACGAAGGAGACGTTGGGGAGAAATATTATTCTTTTATATTTGGTTACATAATAATCTATGACATTTTAAATTATATTTGGCAATCCCTCTTTTCCTTTCTGTATTTTATATTATTTTTCAGTTCTTTCAAAAATATATACATGAAAAAACAAAAAAACTTAGACTGAGTATCAGCCAGGTCCACATAAAAAACTTAAAGTACTGTCTTCTGCAGCTCACTCATCTTCATCTTCTTGTTTGTTCATAATCTGGAAAAGAAAAACAAGCTTTCCTGCTTTATCAGGTCCCAAAAGATTTCTCAATTCAGAATGAATGAGTCCAAAGGAAGAGAATATTCTTTCTATGCCAGCAGAAGAAGCTACTGCTGTTAAAGTGAAATCGTTACTTCAACCGTCTCTAAATCCAAGTGCTTAAGTGACTTCCACCAGTTCACTGGTGTGACTTTCTTTAAAACATCACCAGCAAACATATATTTCTTGAATGGTTCCTCCTTAGGTCTGAAGTTTATTATAGTTGGCTTTACTGGTGATTGCTGGATACCCATGTCATAGTTAACGCCTCTTCCTCAGCACTTAAAGTTTGACCCTGGTACCAGATATTGACAAATGAGCTGGAGACAGTGCTTGTCCTGTTCTTTTTTTTAATGCTTGTAATTTAATTCTGTCATTGTGTAGTTCTGTTTTTAATTGCTCACTCAGTTCCTTCCAAATTTCAACAGCATCAGCAATAAAACAGCTATTTTCCTGTATTTCCTTTAAAGCTTCAGAAATGGGTTTCAGGATGCTCAGCATATGTTTCTCTTAAACCCAATGTTGAGGATTTTGGCCGTGGCAGTGCCATCTAGTTTCTCTTGATTTTGTTCACAAACTGTCATCAGAATAGGCCTGTTCTTGATATACGGCTCAAAACAGTCCGTTACAGAGTTCCATCGAACATCTTGTGGGAGCATTCTTTTCAGAGTTGCTGCTGCAAAATGATTGTTAAGGGAGTATTTAGCAATTTCAACAACATTTGTTTTTATTTCCGGAATACTGAAGTCTTTGGCTAGGAAGTGCAGCAAATGAGCACTGCAGCCGTATGTTATTAGCTTTGTATTCTCTTCATGCTCTTCTAAATTTCTTCTCATCTTGGATACATTTCCAGCATTTGTGAGCAAACTGCATAATAGACATTTGAATTTTTGTTCACATTTTTAATAGCTTTTGCTGCTGTGTCTTGTAAGTATTCTGCTGTGTTTACATTTCCTGACATATCAATTGTTTCTGCAAGGAAGACATTCCCTTTTTCTGTTTGTACAAGCACATACAACAGGATTATTGTGGACACTACTCCACCCATCAAGACTTAGGTTAACAATTTTACCCTCTGGACTTGTTGCACATTGCTCATTTCTCTGGCCTATTATGCATGGGTGCTTTCCCTTGCTTTCACCATGCATCTCTTCTGGGTTTTCTTTTTCCTTCTGCATTGATTTTCCCTCCTTCAGCACTCAGTTCGCTTTCCGATCGCTGTTTCCCCGGGTTTTCTGAGAGTGGTTTTGTGCTGATTTCCCCCTTGTTTTGCTTCCAAGCCAAAGGTAATTCAAAAGCATACAGATTCCATTGGATTTCCCCCCTTGCCCCTTTGCTGCTCCTTGAGGGTCACTCCCCTGCCCATATCAAGGTTGTTCTGTTCACTCTGTACCTTCCACCATTCATCATTGTGCAAGCACCATTACTTTTCCCCTCGTTGTTTTACATTTTATTTTATTTTTTACAAGCGGCATGAGTCTAGTGATATAAGACTATTGCTAGTCTTGGATCGCTGAGAAAAAAGAAATGTCTAGGGCAGGCAGTCTTTTCACACTGCAATCCCAGCTGGACTGGTTTAAACCAGGTGGCAAGAGAAGGCAGCTCAGAGCTGTGCCTGCAGGGAGTGGGCACTCTTTTGCATATGGTGGATTCAAATTAACATTTTATTGCTAGTCTTGTATCCTTACAAAAAAAAAAATTAAACTGCAAGGAAAATAATTCATAAAACAATTTGTCCCAGTTCACTGGCCCCGGGACGATCCCTCCCACCCCCGGAGGCATACCCACACCCCGACTCACCCCAGGAGTGGCAGACGAGCCGTGGAGAATTGACAGCACAGCCCCCACAAAGGACAAGGCATGATGGGGCAATTCCTGGGGACCCAGGCCAGAAGTACACCACCGGCAGGGCGAAGCCCGCCCAGCGAACCCCGTGGCACCCCTCCCTTGAGCGACATGACTCAGGCCCCACTGGACAGAAGCCGCCCGCGGTGGCGGCGCAGCCCCGGGCCAAGAAGACCACCACCAGCCCACCGCTGACCACACCCCAGATGCCCGAGGAGCGTCCTGGCATATAAACAGGGGCGGGGCCAGATGGGGGAAGAGGGAGATGGGGAAGATGGGTGGCGCTGGCAGGAGAGTGTGGGGAATAAAAAGAGGGGCTCTTTGAGAGGACCGGAGAGGAAGAACGTGAGAAGGCGACACTACGCACGACGGCTAGAGAGAGAGCAAAGGGGGCGAGTGATCTCCAGCTCATGGGGCAGAGGGATCTGAGGGGTGCTGCTAACCCCGTTCCCTGCTGTTCTGAGGTCCTATTGCAGCTCCCTTTTGTGAACCCACCCCGACTGCCAGCGCAACCCAGCCAGACGCCATGGCCACCGGTGGAAACACCCCCCCCCCGGCACCCAGGAGAGGCTCGTCACACAATTCCAAATGGTGCTTGTGTGGCAATGAAAAAGGGGATGCGGAGGGTGTGACTCTTTTCCATTTTTCACAGTGGCCGATAACACAACAGAGAATCCACTAGAGTTTGGCAATAAGGGAGCTTCTCAGCTGCTCTAGTCAGTTTCAAAAATAGTTTGGTCAGTTTCAGGATTTTTTTAAAAAAACTTTCAATGAACTGAACTAGGAGGATTTAAATGGAAGGCACTTATTTGACGCTACTGTGCAGCTGCGCAAGGGCAATTGCGTAAATCTTTAAAAACCTTTGGACACCACCCCCCACATGTCACAAGTGCCGTTCCCACCCCAATTAAGAAAAACTGTGCTTTTTGGTTGTAGCTGCAGAATAAATACACCGGAGAAAAAGAATGGTGTGGTATGGCAGGCACAGAATCCAAAGTCAAGCTTAAAGGCTTGACTGCTCAGATTCTCTGCAGTAAACTGTGTGTGCCTAATAGGCCTCTGTCATACAGTTTCCCTGCAACGTGTGCTCTGCTGGGTGGCGTGTATCCTGGTCTCAATGACTGAATCATATTAATGAAGTGTGGGTTTTCAATCAGACAGAAAGAAGAGTTTGTCGCATAAACAAACTGGGCAATTTTTTCATCAATTAACTCTTTTTCTAATCTGCTGGTTCCTGAATGGTCGGATTTTTGCTTTCTTGTAGGTGATATACTGTGGATACGTGATGTATGTGATGTGTCTAAAACACTATGCTAGACAGATAACTCTGAAACTGTAGAACAGGAGGAACTATAGAACAGGTGACCTCAAATGTGGATAGTTTCCAGAATCTTTTATGTTGATGATGGATTTCCCTAAACACAAAAGTCAGGGTTGTTATTTTATTATTTATACCATTTCTCCTTGTTTAATATTACTCATTGTATTCACTGCCACTCAGTGGCACCGAATTAGCTTCAAGGTGCTGCTACTTACCTTTAAAGCACTATATGGCCAGGGTCCGACATACCTGAGGGACCACCCTTCCCCATATATACACCCCAGAGAGCACTACGGTCGGGGTCACAACATCAATTAATTATCCCAGGCTCTAAGGATGCCAGGCTTGCCGTTACTAGGGCCAGGGCCTTTTCAGTGGTGGCTCCTTACTGGTGGAATGAGCTTCCGGAGGAGATCAGGGCCCTGGGGGACCTTTTACAGTTCTGCAGGACCTGCAAGATGGAGCTCTTCCACCAGGCTTTCAATTAGGAGCTGCCCACCACTACCACCAACTACCACTGTTATTAACATGCCTGACTTACCCATAGGTAGAGGAACTTCATTAAAATATTCCCCAACCCCGCTGCCATTATAGGTTTTCTCCTCCAGGGAGAGTATAGTATGATAAACCTCAGGCTTTATACACAAAGATCCAAAGACCTGTGGAGTATTCTGCTCAAAAGGTTTCTCTTTCATTTTTACTGCTTGCCCCTCCCTCCTCACCTTTAGCTCCTTGTGCAGATCTATTCCACTCCAAACAATCTTCTATCCATTGAACTTCTTGAAACTTAGCACTTAAGAGGTAAGGGGTTGATTCTGTCTACATAGATTTGCAGTGGAACAATGGGATTAAGGTCTTTTTCTCAACTCCGTATGTTTATTTTATAACATTTCTGCTGTGAAGAAGAGGCATGTTATCTCTGCTGACACAAATTCACAGTTTTGAGAACTGCAAAACCAAGCACCTGTGATATGATCTTCTAGATAGAAAAATTGCCCCAAATAATCTTACAGAAACCTCTGGGAGAACATGACATTGTGAATGTATTAATAGAATTCATTTACCAACAAAAATGTAAACATTGCATGAATATACAGTCTCATGCTATATAATTAAAAACTAATCCATATTTCATTATGAATAACCTTTGGGCTATATCTTAAATAGAAAACTATCTTTAGATAGATTTTTCATCAAAAAGCATTTTATTTGAAAAATCCAATTTAAATATAAAAACCCGATTTAAATAAAATATCAGATTTAATTTTTAAAAAATCATTGATTTTTATCCACCCTGGTCCAGAAAGTACAGTTGGTACAGAATGCTCTGGCCAGAATGTTGACTGGAATGGGTCTTAGGGACCACATCTCTCCAATCATGTTCCATCTACATCCTAGCCCCAATTCAAGATGCTGGTCCTGACCTCTAAAGGCCTATGTTGCTTGGACCAGCATAGCTGAAGGACCACTTTCTCCCATATGAACCTACCCATCAACTCCTGTCATCTTTGGAGGCCCTGCTTTGGGTTACCCCGCCATCTGAGGCAGGACAGGTGGCTACCTGAGATAAGGGCTTCTTGGTCATGGTGCCAAACCCTTGGACCTCCCTCCACAGAGAGATCTGTCTGCCTTCCTCTATTGTTTGCTTCTAACAGCAAGTGAAGACTTTTTTATTGTTTGGTTTGGTATACCTCCAACAATTGTGATTGGCCCTCCTCCCTGGTTATGTTGTTATGTGTGCTTATACATCTTTATTGAATGTTTAAATATTTTATATATAATTTATGCTTTAATGCCTGAATGTTTTAATGTTGAAACATTTTAATGTTTTGATGTCTGCCACCTTGAGAACCCTCTTTGGGTGCAAAAGTGGCACAGAAATGTTTCCCATAAATAAATAATTTCTCTGGCCATTTTTTCTTCCATTTCTCAAGGGCGAGGGATTGGGTCCGAGGGAAGGGGTTTACCCATTGCAAGTAGCCAAATGGCAAGCTTTCACACACATCACTGAAAAATTGCCAGTGGATTAAAACAAAAAGCCTGGTCTGCTGCTAGGTAGCTGAAAACCAGCTTTTCACATTATTATTGCTGTTGTATCAGTTGTTGTTGTTGTTAAATTTATATACTGCCTCTCACTGCCAAGCAGTCTCGAGGCGGCTAAGAACAGCTAAAATATTATCAATTAAAAACATAATACAAATAAAACTAAAAGGCAGCCCACATAAACAGACCTGACTAATAAAAAGCTAAACAGAAGAGCTCTGCTTTGCAGGCCCCATGGAACTTAGATAAGTCCTACAGGCTTGTGTACTGTCTAACAGCTGGTTCCACCAGGATGGGGCCACCAGAAAGAAGGCCCTTGTCCTGGTGGATACCAGGAGAACATCCTGGGGGCCAGGTACTACAAGCAGGTTGCACATTGAAGAATGCAAATTTGGGGGAGGGGGGACATGTCAGAAAAGGCAGTCCACCGGACCATTTACGGCTTTAAAGGTAATCACCAGCACCTTGAATTTGTTCAGGAACTCAATAGGCAGCTAGTGCAGCTGTTTCAAGACAGGATAGATATGATCTCTCCAAGGAGAACCTGTCAGCAATCTTGCCACTGCATTCTGGACTGCCTATAATTTCAGGAGCACCTTCAGGGCAGCCCTAAATCGAGCACATTACAGTAGTCAATGCGGGAAATCGTGGTATGAATCACCGTGGCTAGGTCAGAATGGGACAGATATGGAGACAGTTGGCAAGCTTGGCACAAATAGAAAAATGCCATCCTTGCCACTGCTGACACCTGGCTTGTCCAGGGGCAGAAAGGAGAAGCCAGACCCCCAGACTCTTAACGGAGTCCACTAATGACAGTTGGACCCCATCAAGAGTTGGGAGCTGAAAGCCTCCCTCCCCCCAACTGTCCAGACCTCCCCAGCCAGATGATCCCTGTTTTAGATGGATTTAACAGTTAAATATATGAGAGCCTGATCACTGCCACAGGAAGTGGTGGCGGCTACAAGCATGGACGGCTTCAAAAGGGAATTAGATAGGCATATGGAGCAGAGGTCCATCAGTGGCTATTAGCCACAAGGTATAGATAGGGGCTCTGGGGCAAGTGATGCTCTGTCTTGTTGGGCTTGGGGGGGCAACAGTGGGAGGGCTTCTAATGTCCTGGCCCCAATGGTGGACCTCCTGATGGCACCTGGTATTTTTGGCCACTGTGTGACAGAGTGTTGGACTAGATGGGCCTTTGGCCTGATCCAACACTGGCGTCTCTTATGTTTTTATGTTCTTATATATCTCTGTCTTAGATGGATTTAACTTCAACCAGCTCTGCTTCAACCAATGAACCATGGTCTCAAGGCAATGGGAAAGATCTGCCAGTGCAGAGTCCAGCTGCATATCCAGTAGGAGGAAGAGCTGGGTGTCATCTGCATATTGGTGGCATCCAAGTCTGAACCTCCTAAAAAGCTCCGATGAGGGTGCATATATATATTAAATAACATAGGGGAGAGAATTGTGCCTTGCGGAACCCTACACTCAAGAGAATACTCAGCAGAACACTCATCCCCAACTACTACCCTCCAATGGCGCTCCCAGAGGAATGAAAGAACCCACACTAAGGTGGTCCAACGAACCCCCAGCGAGGCCAGGTGGTCAACCAGGATCGAATGATCAACTGTGTCAAATGCTACTGACAAGTCCAATAAAATCGGCAGCGCAAACCCACCCTTCTCCAATTGATGGTGGAGGTTGTCCCCCGAGGCTACTAGCACTGTCTCAGTTCCAAACCCAGAAGGGGTCATGTGCTGATGTCTCATCCAGGAACCCCTGGAGTTTTTCTGCCACTGCCCTCTCAATCACCTTCCCGAGACAAGGAAGATTTGATATTAAGCAGTAATTGGCTAGGTTCTCAGGATCCAAAGATGGTTTCTTGAGAAGGGGTCTAACGATGGCCTCCTTCAAGGACCTAAAGAAGCAACGCTGCATGAGGGAAAAATTAATAATCTCTCTCAGGGGACCTCCAACCACTTCACAGCAGCATTTAATCAGCCATGAGGGGCAGGGATTCAAGGGGCAAGTTGTCAGCTTTACAGCTAACAGGATCCTGCCAACGTCAGCAAATGAGATCTGGTTGAAGTGGTCCAAAAAAAAAAAGACCTTGATGTACACACAGAGCCTCCAGGATACTACTGGGAACAAAGCTGGTGGCAAGGTCATGACAGCGTCAAGATTTTATCTTCAAAGAAAGTCACAAAATTGTCACAAATGAAAACCAAATTTCTAATTTTGGGACCTCGCATTCAAGTTCCGAACCACCCTGGACATGAACTTGCAGATGCAATGGAGGCAGAAAAATAAGTCTTCTTTGCTGCCTTCCCCACCACCTAGGGTTGCCAAGTCCATCTTCCACCCCCAGCGGGGGACTTTGGTATACCAAGGAGCAGGAGAAGAATAGGGGCACAGAGGGCGTCCAGAGGCAATCTTATCGATGGCCTGGCATTCCAAGCCTCAGTGAGCTCATCCACAGAACTGCTGTCCATGCTGGAGAAATCCCGTAGAGCATTCTGGAATCCAACAGGATCCATGAGTCTTTGCGGGTGAGCATAAATTTGCTCGCTGCCCTTGCGATGGGGGTAACGAAACTCAAACTAGCCTTCAGGAGGAAGTGATCTGACCATGGCACTGGCTCAACTTGAACTAGATCATCCAGATCCACACCCACGCAGAAGATCAAATCCAGCATGTAGCCTACTTCATGTGTGGGAGTCAAAACAATCTGGGAGAGGCCTAATGTCGCTACGGCAGACATAAAGTTCAAAGCAGCTCCAGTGAGAACATTGTCTGCATAGATACCGGAATTCCCCAAAGTCATGCAGATTCGGGAGATGCAATACCCATTCAGAGATTGCCTCTACCAGCTTCGGCAGGGTATCCGCTGGTGTGCTGGGCAGACAGTAAACCAGTAAGATAGCCAACTTCCCCCCTGACACCCCATACGAGGCCCACACATTCATTTCCAGTTATCTCTGGGGCAAGGATCTTCTGGAAGGAGAAACCATCTTGGATAAGAATCGCAACTTCACCTCCCCATCTTCCAGTTCGAGGTCGATGTAGGACTGAGAAACTGGGTGGAGCCAGATGAGAGAGAAACTGTCTCACTTTCCCTTAACCAGGTCTCGGTCAAGAAGGCCAGGTCAAAGTTGCCATGCATGGAGACAAACGTAGCCTCCATTTAATACCTGCTGATCAAGCTGCTGTTAAAAACATAGCTACAGTATCTGCTGCAGAAGTTGTCCACCTTAGCTCCTCTCCCCCCCCCCCCCATGGCACTGCACCTGCTTTTCCTTACCGTGGCTGCTTTTGGAAGGTTTCACTGTGCTGTACAGGTTCTTGGGGGGTCGAGCTGAACCATTGTCTTGGAAGTTCGAGTTAATGACGAGGCTGTTGTTGCGTTCGGAGCATGAACCGCTCCCTGCTTGATGCCTGAGAATGTCGACCAGAGCCCTGTCCAGGAAAATAAATCAAGAGTCATTTAAATGGCTAGCAAGGCAGTCATGCATAGTGATTGCTGTGGCTGAGCAGAGACACCTGGAGCATGCATTTAACTAGCTTAATGATTATGGGAAATGGTGTTGCGTGGCAGTGCTGGGCAAACACCCTGCTTCATGTGTAGTATGAATCATCTTAAGTTGGGCTCCACTCCACATAAGGTCCCCAGTCCTCTAGTGCAGGGGTCCCAAAACTTTTCGAGCCTGTGAACACCTTTGGAATTCTGACACAGGGTTGTGGGCACAGGCACAAAATGGCCACCACAGGAGGTAAAGCCATCCATAAAATGGCTGCTTTAGTAGGCAGAGCCAACCACATAGGGTTGCCAGGTCTGATTGTCGTGCCGGTGGGAGGGTTGGAGGGCATTCCGGTAGTGGGCAGGGACATCGCACACTGTGCATACGTCACTCAGAAGTGATGTAGGCATGCCAGTGATATTGTGACCGATGCTCCAGTTTTGGGGCAAAACTCTATGGTAAAATCACCCTCAAACCATAGAGTTTTGCCCCAAAACCAGAGCATCAACCCCCACATCACCAATGTCCCTACATCACTTCCGGGTGATGTCAGCGCATCATGCACGATGTCACTGTTTGGGGGTGAGGGGAATTTCCTCCCACTGGCCAGCTGGCCCTCGGCAGGCAGGAGCCCGTAGAAATGGGGGATCCCCCGCCCCCACCTGGGGAATGGTAACCCCACAACCCCAAAATGTCAGGGACCGAGGTCATGCATAACTCCAATAGTAAGTCTTTCACATTTCAGGCAGAAGCTCCATTTAACAGGAGGCCTTTTAAAATGAATATACTATTTTAAAATATATTCCAGCATACACGGCTTACTTGCAGTCACACAGCGAAGGTCCTTGTGCTGTGGCGGCAGCTGCTGCTAAAGCGACATTTTTAAACATCTGCACAGCCAATCAGATCTTCAGTGGCCAGTCAGAAGCCCTGCTGGACCAAAGAACCACCTGGCTCTGGCCACTTTCTAAAAACACTTGGCGGGCACCTTGCCACCCACGGGCACTACGCTGAGGACCCCTGCACTAGTAGAAGATGAGCAAGAACACATCTAGTGTTCCCATGCAATTTGCATATTGCAGGGGAGGACTGATCGGTATACAATAGTTTTGCAGGAGAGCTCTCTCTCCCCCCCCCCATTCATTACCCATCTTTTCATTGGGTGTGGTCACACGGCAAGCTTATCCCAATTTGTTCCCGCTATAGATTTGATCGGGAATATTTTTTTTAGGTTGGGATGATCACACATCCCTCCCCCAACCGCTAGCATCACGCAAGGAGGCTCCGGGCACCATCCAGGCAGCCGTGCCGCCCAAGCAGTGGCGCAACTTGTTTTTTTTTTTAAATTGCTTTGCACATGCGCATATGCACACAGCTGAATCACCGCACCCACTTGGACTTGCCGTACTCCCTTGTTTTTGCAGGTCCCCCCCCCCCCCGCTCCAAACAGTGAACAAAATGAACCGGCAATGTACCACCAAGCGCGGGAGTCTATACTTGCACTTGAACGTTTAAACATTTATTCAGTACAGGATTGCTCATGCGCACAAAGGCGGTAGCTGGTGGGGAAAAAAACTCATTGCGCAAAGGAAGGTCAGATGACCTAATCGCAATCATTGCAAGAGATGGCTGTCCAGATTGGCGAAATCACGGATTTAAAGCGCAAATACCCGGAAAGTACTTGATTTTCCCGGTGTCGGAAAACTTGCTAGGGAACCAGAAGGATCGCACGGGTGAGCCCACTTCGGTGCGGGAGACGGATTCGGCCGCCTGATCAGCACTTTTAAATGCGAGAGGGAACAGCAGTGAAACCCAATCAAAAGGACCGTGTGACCACAACCATTGAGAAACTTCTAACACGCTTTCAAGGAAATCCAGACTTCCTTGGAATACAATTTTGACATACACTGCTCAAGAATATAACAGACAATGACAGTGTCTCTGGGAATGGGCAGAGTGCACCTCCATTGCCACTGTATTACCCCTGACTGTATTACCCCAGCACCTCCATTGCCACTGTATTACCCCTGGTCCTTCCATATGACTGAGAATGGTGGGCAGGGCAATTAACTTCCAAACATACCTGAGCACCATCACAACCCCTTCTCAGGAGATATCCACTGCCCCTGCTTCTCTCCTTGTCCTTCCAAATAACACCCCTATCACAACCTTGCAAATCAAATGTGTCAACCAGGAATATGTCAGCCAAGCACACTTTTTCCCATGCACATTTCGATTTAGCAGACCACACAGGAAGATCCTATCTCTAGTCCAGATTTACTCTCTGAAGGGAAAACTTAGGGCCAGTTCAGATAATACAGAATCCTCATGGTGGCCATATGAACTTTGCACTGTGTTCGTCAGCCCCGAGAACAGGATCAAGTTCAGCTCTAATGCAAGGTCCCATCAGGATTAACCCCAGAGGAGCTAAGGTCCACATTCAGCCCCACTCTGCCATACACATTTACCTGGGCACGTTGAGCTCTCTTCCGTGCGGCCTCCTTGAGGCTTTGCTGAAGAAGAATTTCATCCCAAGTGCCACCGCTAAGGTGAAGCTAATGACACCACAGATCACGTACACAGTGCTATTGCCAGTTTGCTTGCTCCCATTCGGTGCTTCGGGTCCCTTCGTGGATGTGCCGGTGGACGGGGTGGTGATCCACGGCGGACTCTTGGGACACTTCCCTTGCTCCAGTCTCCTGGTCCGGTCTTCGCAGCAGAAGCGGTAGTGGCAGGTGCCGCAGCAGTACCGGTAACCTCCCGTGGTGCAGTTGAACGCAGCATCGTACTGGCCAATGACATCATAATAGCCTTGGCACATCTCGGAGACCCGGACCTTGCTGCTGATCACAGTGGTGGTGATGTTTGAGGATGCCAAGCGCTTGAGGTGGGCCAAGAAGGTGGGCAATGCCCAGCTCTGGTTTGTGTGAGGCGGTGCCTGAAAGACGGCCAGTGCCGTATGTCCAGCCAGGGACTCGAGAGCTGCATAAATCAGTACGGGTAGCAACTGGTGCATGGTGAAGCGAGATGGGACTGAGAAGATCAAGCACAGTTTTGCCCACGGTGTGGGTTGATGTATTAAAAAAAGTTTACAAAAGAGACCCAGGAGAAACTCTGCCAAGAGAAAAGAGTGAAAGATAAAAGTCACAGGTGAGGATGCCTTTAGTAAAACTCCATAACTCTGAAGTTCAGCAAAAAAAAACAAAAATACAGCTGACTTGGCTCTAATGGAAAGCATATTTGTCTCCAGCCAAGAATAAACTAATTTGGAGCAGAAAAAGACGCTATCTCAGGCAAATCCACCTACCTTTCATTTTCCAGGAGTGGGAAATAAAATGTAATGTTCTTCTAATCCCATGTTTTTCAAAATTTCCAGAGATAATTCCTGGCGGATTATTTTGCAGACATCATGAGCCATATTACATAGGAAGCTAAACTCGGCTACCTGCTATGGTTTCCTCTGAGCTTAAAGACTTTATTCCTTATGCAAATACAGTCTCCAGGATTCCTTTATCAAGGAGGAGAATGGGGGTGGGGGGGAGAAAGGGAAGGAAACGTTAACCCTTTACTTCTTTGCTGTTTTCTCATTAGAAAAAGCCCCTCCACTCAGCTGCTGCTATTCTTGGTAAGAAACATTTACAAATAAGTGTATGGCTTCCCCAGTGGGGGGGGGGGGGGGGGGACAGGGGGGGGGGGGGAGAGGGTAAAGCCAGTTCGTGGGCAGCTTTTCCAGCAAACCCCCCCCCCAAAAAAAAACAGCAGGGAAGGAAGGGGCTAAATCAGGGGTGTCGCTAGAAATATTTGGTGGCGGGGCATTGGGAAATCTGGGGGGCAGGGAAGCAGGGGAGAGAGAGGGGAGAGGGAGCAGGGGGGAGACAGAGATATCCCGTAGGTAGGCAGGCAAAGAAGAAAAGGGTCTTTCCTAACCTGCCGGCCACACTCGTTTGCCTCAACCGCTACAGAAGAGAGAGAGTTGGCGGGCTGGCGGGATTAATATTTGGGGGCTTTGAGCTCTGTGCTACAGTAAAGGCAGGCCTCCCCCCCCCCCCGCTACTGTAGCAGAGAGCGCATACTTGCAGAGTATTAATTGCACTGGCCCACTGGCTTTCCTTCTCCTGTAGCGGCCGAGGTAAACGATGCAGCAGGGAAGGGCACAGGTAGGGGCCGTGGGAGTTGTGGGCCATGGGCCATGAGTGAGTGGGCACTGCCCCTAAATGCCCCACTGTGGCTACGGGCCTGGGCTAAAGTTTCCCTTTCTCCCCGCACCATCCTGCTCCTTGATAACGCAGTCTGAAAGGTTGCATTTGCAAAAGTCATTTAAAATAAACATGGAAGAAATTGTAATGTACAGTTGAGTCTTAAGTTAACTGGGTTGTGGTATGCACCAGCACCAACAATACTGACAGTCAGGGGTCATTTCATAGAAAAAGAGGTTCAGGAGCTCATTAGCATAACTTATTAGCATAGCTTATTTGCATATGCCACACCCCCTGACATCACCAGAAGTGTGTCACAGAAGGCAACACCCACCGCTCAGGCTCCACTGGACTGTTTTGGATTGCTAGCTATGGGGGGGGGACACACGCAGATCTGCCCTCACAAAGGAGGGAGAGCTTGTCCCTGAAGGTGGGCCGGGGGGGGGGGCTCCGCAACTTACCTGGCTGCTTCTTGCTCCTCGTGGCCCGACTGAGGACTGCTGGGAGCAGGAGGCGGGGCATGTTGCATATGCCCACCCCCTGGGCTCCTTACTGCTTGCTGACAGTACTAATACTAACAGTACTAACACTAATTCTTCTAATACCAACAATACTAATACACTCTTGAGGTAAAAGTTGGGCTTTTAAGTAGAAAGCTGAAGGCCAGGGCCTCTGTTTTGAGAAACGCTATCAGTTTCACATGTGTATATGCAAAGCTGCAGAATCTCAGTGCGTGGCTGAAACCGCAATGTCAGAAAAAAGGACTTTGATAGGGGTAAGCCAAGCCTGTACAAAAGAGATGAACTCCGTGTGAACTGTAATGGAACCGTGCTGCTGATGCTGAAGACTGGGAAGTGAAACAGCAAGTTGGATGAAGACTTCCGAGTGCTGATGTTCCTTTGGAACTGACACTGCTTTGGTGCTGCCAACTCTGTCTGGGAAATTCCTGGAGATCTGGGGTCAGTGCCTGGGGAGGGCAAGGTTTGCAGGGGGGAGGTAGCACAGTAGGGATGTCGTGTCACTCTAGAACGACGGTTTCTTCTAGGCTCTGTGGTATACAATAGAGCAGAGGTGTCACACTCAATTGTTACGAGGGCCGTATCTGACATAAATGTCACTTTGTCGGGCCGGGCCATATGTGCCATAAAATGTAATGCCAGGTGCTGGAGAGATAAATTGTATAAAGAACAGCAGCTGGTAAGCTCTGAGTTGGTGTATCCTCACTGCAAGGTCTCATGGGCTGGGAGGGGGATGCAAAGGAAAACCCATATGGGTGGACTGGAGAGCCAGCGGTACAGCACCGGGCAGATGCTCTCATGCTGCTTGACTGCTGCAGATGAAGTTGTTACATCATGCTGAAGCCACAATCTGAGTGGCTCTTGCTGGCAGCTGCATAAGAGCCCTGGAGGGGCCGGTTCTGGCCCCCGGGCCTTATGTTTGACACCCCTGCAATAGAGTTCACCTTTCGAGACGGCCATTTCCTCCAAGGGAGCAGATCTCTGTAATCTGGAGATCCGCTGTAATTCCAAGACAACTCCAGGCCCCACCTTGAGGTTGGTAACCCTGTACCACCTGCCTGTCTGCTTGGTTCTGCACTGTAGTATAGGGTTGCCCGCTTTTACCACTGATCCCCAGCCAACAGAGATCAAGCTCCCCTGGAGAAAATGGCTGCTTTGAAGGGTGGACTCTGTGGCATTGGACCATGCTGAGGCCCCTCCCCTCCCCAAACCACGCCCTCTCCTGGCTCCACCCCCAAAATCTCCAGGTATTTTCCAACCCAGACTTGGCAACCCTACTGTAGTAATACCTAATCATTTGTAAACAGATTCTTACTATGTGCTCTTACTGTGCTCTCTGCTTCCCTCTCATGCAAAGGCAAGTGACTCCATAAGCATTGTTTGGGAATGGAAAATGTGAAACAACATGATATTGGGTGGCCAAATTTCCCCTTTCTCCACATACTTATCACTGATAAAGTGAACACATGAAGCTACCCTATACTCAATCAGACCCTGGGTTCACCAAAATCAGTACTGTGTACTCGGGCTGGTGGCAGCTCTCTGGAGTTTCAGGCAGAGGACTTTCACATCTCCTCCTTAACTGGAGATGCCGGGGACTGAAACTGGGAACTTCTTCACACCAGGCAGATGCTCTACCACTGAGACACAGCTCCTCTACTGCAATCTCTGATGCTCCAATAAGAATGTAAGCATGTAAAAAGAACACAGATGGATCAGACCGAAGGTGCATCTTGGCAAGCATCATGCATCCCACCATGGTCTAAACAGAGATCCCAGGGAAGCTCAGAAGCAGGGTGTGAAGGCAAGGGCCCCTCCCTATTCAGTCGCCCCACAACAACAGATTCACACGTCACAAAGTCCTCGTGGACTTTCAATCAGACATGTGCTGGAAGTCTTCTGTTGGGGAATTCCCAAATTGATGTGGATGGACCCGATCCATCTGGATCAGGTTCAAGGAGCACCGGATCAGGTTCAAGGTTTTGGTGCTTACCTTTAAGGCCCTTAACGGTCTGGGACCCAGGTACCTTCAGGACCATATCTCCTGGTATATCCCTCTAAGGGCATTATGCTTTGCTAATAAGAACTTGCTTGTGGTCTCCGGCCTGAGAGGTATCCGTCTGTCTTCGACCAGGACCAGGGCCTTTAGCACCCTGGCCCCAACCTGGTGGAACTCTTTGCCAAGTAACATCCATACCCTGCATGACTTGATGCAGTTCTGCAGGGCATGCAAGACAGAGATGTTCCGCCAAGCATTCGGTTGAAGACAGTGACGGCGTCCATCTGACTGGCACTCTCACCCCCCCACACACACACACCGCAAGGCAGTAACATAATTGGAATTTATGTTTAAGGATTTAATTGGACTGAAATCTTATTGTAATTTTAAATGTTTTAACTGATATGATATGTTGTTTTATCCACTGTTGTACACTGCCCTGAGCCCCGCTTACAGGGAATGGGTGGTATAAAAAATAAAATTTAATAAATAAATAATGTGCCTTGGGACCACTGTGCATGGGGAGAAGGCATTTCAGCCTCCCACCCACCCATTGTTGCAACACCTCTCACCTTCAAAGACTGCTATAGCCTTGCCTCCCCCCGAATAATTCATGCCTGTGGCTTTTGTTCTTCTAGGTCTACATCCCTCAGCCATCGGTGTCTTCCCTACTCCTTCCAAATGGCCCTCTCCCACTGCCTGTCATGAGTGGAGCAGAACACCCTTGTGATGATGCCTCACTCACTTGATTCAAATCCTCCTCCACCCCCTCCCCCTACTTTGCAGGAAGGCTTGGACACCACCAGAGTTCCCTCTAAGCTGAGTTACTGTGAGCTAGCTCACAGGTTTTTTTAGCTTCTGGCGCATACATTTTTGTCTTAGCTCAGGAAGAACAGCTCCAGAGCAAACTAATGTATGCAATAGCCAAATCACTCGCTCACAACTTTAATGCCACTAGCGCACAAAGTAGAATTTTTTTGCTCACAAGACTCCACAGCTTAGAGGGAGCATTGGACGCCACCTCTCGGCCCCCGCCCTTACTCAGCATGCTTAACTAGAATGAACATACCTTCTTCCCCTGGTTTATTTCCATGTTCCTTCCCTTCCTAGAGTCACATAAAACTGGAAGCTCTTTGGTTCAGAGCCTTGCCTCTTGAGTGCCATGTCCAACTGAGGACACCGTATTAATCAATCCATAATTTATTTATTTATTAATTAAGATTTATACCCCGCCTTCCCCGCAGAGCGGGCTCAGGGCGGCTTACAAGGGGCAAAGCCCATATAAAACAGATAAAAGCAATAAAACATTAATGACAATTAATAAAAATTATACTCAATTTAACAAGATGGTCTCCAGATGGTTCTCCAGGGTGATGTTATCCTATAGCTCAACCAGGTAAATCCAGTGGCCACACAGAAATTGTGGCAGATCTTCCTGGGCCATCCTTACCCCGATGTTGTCCACCTCATTGGTGGCGGTGGTAGTGGTGGCCCCTATGTGAAAGCCTGGCGGAAGAGCTCCGTCTTACAGGCCCTGCGGAACTGCATAAGGTCCCGCAGTGCCCTGATCTCCTCCGAGAGCTCGTTCCACCAGGTAGGGGCCACATAAGACACAAGTAAACCCTTTTTGTTTCCTCTTCCCTCCCCCTTCAGTTCTTGCCTCTGGTACTCCGTAATGTGCCATGTCTGACTGAGGACACCGTATAAATCAATACATAAAGCACAAGTAAACCCTTTTTGTGTCCTCTTTCCCCCCATTCAATTCTCCCCTATTCAGTTCAGCTTCTGTTCTTCTACACAAGAATCTGTTTTCTCATCTCAGCCGAGAACAAGAAGTACCACTTCCCTCTAGCAATAAGCAGAACAACCTTCTCTTGTAGCATCTCAGATAAGAACGTTCTCTTTATAGTGAAATTCAGCCCCTGCAAGTCCAACTACCTCTTGTGCTACAAATATAGCCGGAATCAATAATTGGTTCTCAAAGAGCCCGGCAGGAAACCAGTTACAGCTGGTGGGTGCTACAGGAGAGAAAGAGAAGTTCTATCCCTATGTGAGAAGAAATCTACAGATGATAAAGGGAAAACTTACAGCTTTGCCATCCTTTGAAAAGGTGTCATGGAAAAGACAGAAAGAGAAGGGGCTCAAATTTTATTTCCAACAAATGATTTCACTAGAATTGTCATTTGATGCAAGAAATCTTAGTCTATGAACTGTATACATTGCATAAAGTGCAGTGCCAAAAAGAGTTACACCCTTTCAAGGTAATTGATTTCAATGGACTTAGAAGAGTACAGTTATGTTGAAGACTGTGCTGTTGGTCAATTAATCAATTACTTAATTAAATCTTCACAAATTTGCATGTGAGGGAGGAAATTTTTCTAAAGGGGGGGAGCATTATTCACTTTTAGAGGATGCTCCTATAGCTTAACCCAGCATCTTAGAACTTGCATACGAATCCACCTTATATCAAGCCATACCACTGGTCCACTGAGCTCTCTGTTTTCTCCTCTGATTGGCCATGGCTGTCTAGAGTTTCGAAGCACAGGCCCGGTGGTTGGCAGGATGAACTGGATTTCCTCTCCCCCACTTGTCTTCTGTATAGAAAAGTCAGATCAGACGGTGACATTCTGTCACTCCAGTGTCGCTGTCGCACTCTAACCAAGGAACAAAACTGTGTGACAGAGCTGAGCAGATAACTCCCCAGACACAAGACTAGTATCACCAGGGGCAGGGAACATGCTTCATCTAGTGGTGGCTCTGTCCTCCTTTGACAGTCTCCCACATAAATAAATAGTTGCTATTCACCCCAGCAGGGAAAAGTGAAGTGCTGTAGTTAAGGAGACCTGTGTGGGGAAAGCAAAACTTGCCTACCACCTCACACACTGTAATGCCCCAGCCTCCACTGATAGGAATGTTGTGTATTTGAGCTAAGAAAACAGACAGATTGACCCTCCTCACAAGGTTCCTTACAATATGGAGGCATCCTTCATACAAACATCACTTGTATTCAGGGCTATTTTTGGGCAGGAACGCACAGGAACGGAGTTCCGGCTGGCTCCCGAGTTGACCATGCCCACCAGGAACTCATTAGCATAACAGGCCACACCCAACAGCAGAAACTCATTAGGACTGGCTACATTAGGGGTGTGTGGCCTAACATGCAAAGGGTTCCTGCTACAAAAAAAAGCCCTGGGTTTTGACAACAAACAAGGTAAACAGAATAAGAAGCAAAAGGTGGGTGTGGCTGGATGGCCACACCTCTGGTAATGTGGGGTGTGGCCTAATATGCTAATGAGCTGCTCTGTCAGAGTTGTGGCCTAATATGCTAATGCGTTTCTGCTGTTGGGTGTGGCCTGTTATGCTAATGAGTTCCTGCTGTGCTTTTTCTACAAAAAAAGCCCTGGTTGTATTGACAGGGATCTTGTAAAGTAAAATGATGGTGATGATCCTAAAAGGTTATAGTTATTAAAACTGACAACAGAAATTAAATTAAACTAAACTAGGATATAGAGGGGTACTTCAGATGAACTGTCACCCAGTCGTTGGGATTATATAGCACCATAAATAACAAGAAGATAAGAGCTCTCTGCCCTGAGACGCTTACAAATTGGAACTGAGTCAATGTTGATATATTCTTTATTTTTAGTTTCATATGGTGTCATTGGTTGTACTTTATCTCATTTTTTTTGTTGCTGCCATATGTGATTATTTTGTTTCTTTAGACCATTTTATGCCACTTTTATACATCTTTTAGATGCATTGAGTGAAAAAAATAATATCAGAAAAAGGTGTTAATTTTAACAGGAAAATTCAACATGAGGAATGAGAAACTGGTGGGGGGGAAATAAAGGCTTTTGGGTTTGTTTCTCTCAAGGGAGGGGGGAAAATTGAAAAGGAGATATCTGGACTGAATCACACTGCTTTTGAAAGTTAGTCTCATCCTTATTAAAACTAAGAAGAAGAAGAAGAAGAAGAGGAGATTGGATTTATACCCCGCCCTTCACTTGGAGTCTCAGAGCGGCTTACAAACTCCTTTCCCTTCCCCTCCCCACAACAGACACCCTGTGAGGTGGGTGGGGCTGAGAGAACTCTTGACACAAACTGTGCCAGAGCTTGTGACTGACCCAAGGTCACATCAGCAGGTGCAAGCGGAGGAGTGGGGAATCAAACCCGGTTCTCCCAGATTAGAGTCCGCACACTTAACCACTACACCAAACATTGACACAGGTGAGGCAATGTTGGAGGGGGAGAGAATTTGGAGGAAGGGGTATACAAAGAAACAGACTGCATTCATTCACTTAGGCCTAGTTTTGGCAGAGGATGGGAATTAAACGGTTGTGCCAAAAACTCTGAGGGAAAAGGTAGATTTTGAGGAAGGATATGAAAGAGCTTGGGGATGGGATAGTACTTCTTTATCAGCCTGTTTTTGCTGAGCTACTCCCAGAATATGGCGGTTTGCTGAGAGGAATCTTGTGCCAAATTAAAGTATAGAGCATTTAAGGAGCATGTCCAATAATTAGGGTTGCCAGCCTCCAGGTGGGGCCTGGAGATCTCCTGCTTTTACAACTGATGTCCAGCTGACAGAGATCAGCTCCCCCGGAGAAAATGGCTGCTTTGGAGGGTGGACTCTGTGGCATTGCACCATTGCTGAGGTTTCTCCCTTCCCCAAACACCACCCTCTCATGGATCAATCCCCAAAATCTCCAGGTATTTTTCAACCCAGACCTGGCAACCCTAGTCCAGCTCCTCCACCCTCCCCACTGTTTGGCAGGCCCTAGACAGAGAACTCCTTGTACAACCATTCCTGTGTAAATCGTTGCTTTGCGCTTTGGAACATCTCGATTTCTCTTGACCCTTGGAGCCTTCTTTGAGTTGCCGCTCTCTGCCTTCCTGTCCACCTCCCCACCAGAGAACGAGGAATCTCCACAAAGGCAGTGACATACTGCAGTGTGGTTGGAAGTGGAACATGTGGATGTACTGAATTCATCAAGGTAACAGGTCTGTGAAGGGCCTGCGGTGAGACGCGTGTGTGTGCATGTATGAGGGAGGAGGAAAAAGGGAGCTCAATATCCCAGTTCCTGAGGCCAACATGATATGACATGGTTCAAGGGGATTTGTCTCAGCTGCCAGGTACCTATCAATGTGAACAACGAGGCACAAGGGGAAGAACTGAGACTGAAACAAGACCTGATGTTCCCTGCTGTGACATAGCACATGTCACCAGGGATATTTTGTCCACTTTCAATTCGGCCTTTTAGCGCCCGCAGGGATCCTGATATTTTATTCTTATTTTATTCATCTCAGCTTCGAGCCCAGCTGAGCATGCCTGTGCTTCGAAACATGCCATAAGATTTAAAAAGTACAATCAGCCTACTGAAATTTCATTCCCACTTGAAGTATATTTGCTCATGAAACCTGTTTATCTGGGACTATGGGGAAACAAAAAAACACATTGGGGTGGGGGAGAGTGGAAAATTGTATTTTTTGGAAAGATTGAAATATATGCATATAACTCTAAAGTTATCTTACTGCCAATAACATGCATAATTTATAACTTAGTTGGCATATAAACTGTAGTATCTGACATATTTAAAAGCGTGCATGCTTTCATTTTCTACAGAGAAAATTGCAAATATTCCTAGTGCGAGAGACACCTGCGGCACCATATGCTACCTTAACACGTGTACCTTCATTTTTGCCATCTGAGTGATAGGAACAAAAATAAATATTGAAAGTATAAAACATTTATGTTGTAGTAAAGAAACAAAAGTATATGATTTGAACAGAAACAGTCTCCAACAGCCACAGTAGGGCTAGGCAGCATATCTGGCTATCAAGTTAAATGTTTATAACATTAAAACCATGGAAACAACAGGGTATATCATCGTACACAGTGTGGACAAAAGTAGTTCCATTTAAACAATAAATACATTCTTGAAAATATTGTTATATGCCTTCACTATATGCAGGAATCATCACTCTCTAAGGCTGCAGATTTTTTTACATAAAAATCTTTGTACTACATATTTTGAATGAGTAAACCCTTGTCTTTAAAAGCATTTCAGTCATTCCAAAAGAGAAAATATTTCATTGATCCTCAAATGTTGGGGGGAAAGATCTTGGGGATGGAAGGAAATGTTCCCATTTTTCTTCCTGGGACCTTCACATCTCTGTCAAAGGTAGGGTTGCCAGTTCTGGGTTGGAGATTTTGGGGGTGGAGCCTGGGGATGACTGACAAGGTTTGGGGAGGGGAGGGATCTCAGCAGAATATAATGCCACAGAGTCCACCCTCCAAAGCAGCCATTTTCTCCAGGTGAGCTGATCTTGGTTGTCTAGAGATCAATTGTAATAGCAGGAGATCTTTAGGTGCCACCTGGAGGTTGAAAGCTCTAGTCGTAGGCTCTTGCTTTGTGTAGCTCCACCATCCCAGTAGGTAGTTACTTAGGACAGTGGCTTCAATCCTATAATCTTGCCCCACACGCACGTTACTCCAATCTGAAGAGTCGCTTGCCTCCTTCAATGAAGCCTTTTGCAAACAGCAGTGCTAGCTGAAGAGGAAGTGAATGGATCTGGCCAAAGCAAACTGCATGTGCAATAAGGTCATAGGATCCAAGCCAGGGCCTTTTCTGCAGTGGTGCTGAAACTGTGGAATGCCTTCCCAAAGGAGCGCCACTTGCCCCTGCCCTCCTAGCATTTAGATTTCCACACACACCCCACCCCCACCCCAGACTTTCTGGGATGTTGTTGTTCTGCTGCCTTGACTGTCCGCTGCTGCTTTCTTGTGGTGTTTGGTCATTGCTTAGCTTGTATTTTGGTTCTTGGCAAACGTCTGTTACCTGCCTTGAATATCTGTGTTATAAATATTTCAACTAAATACCTAAATATGTATTTAGCTTTAGAACAATTTCAGAGCACAACCCTAGCGTTGCCAGCTCTGGGTTGAGAAATGGCTGGAGATTTTCGGGGCGGAGCCTGAGGAGGGTGGGGCTTGGGGAGGGGAGGGACTTCAGTGGGGTATAATGCCACAGAGTCCGCCTTTCAAAGCAGCCATTTTTCTCCAGATGATCTCTTTCGCCTGGAGATCAGTCGCAATCCCAGGAGATCTCTAGTTACCACCTGGAGCAAGGCAACCCTAAATATGGTGGTGCTTCAGGAGTTCATATTTAAGTTTACTTATTAAAAAAAAAAGCCATCAAGGTCCAAAAAGGTCTTGAAGTGTAGATCATGCGTCATGCAGTCAGAGCGCCAGGTCCAGCCCAACTGCACAAGAGGAAGTCAAGTCTAGTAACAAGCAACTTATAGCAACTCCTCATGAGGTTTGCAAGGCAAGAGATGAGCAGGGGTGGTTTGCCATTGCCTGCTTCTGCATAGCAACAGGGCTGATCCTGCACAGGGCTGATCCTGCACAGTAGCTTCCAAGACCCGATGAGACGGGGCCAGCCTGAGCCAGCCAGTTCAGGGCAGAGGACGTCATTAGACATGGCATTATTTTGGGTGGTGCTGGCAAAGCAGTAGGAGAACTGAGATACCACCACCACCCCTGCTTCCTCTGCAACAGATAAGCTATTTCTCCAGTAACCATCTGATAGTGACCCCGGCCCCTGCTTCCGGGACACAATGAACGGAATTACAGAGGTTCACTACAAAGCCCTGCCTCACAATGGATGTTGGACTTGATTGGGACTTGTATTTTTTTTAATTTAAAAAACACAGCTAAAGAGCCTGGAAGAGGCTGTGGCTCTGTCGTCCCAGGTTCAGTCCCCAGAATCTCCTCTGAAAAGGATCAGGCAAGCAATGTTCCCTCTAAGCTATGGAGTCCTGTGAGCAAAAATTCTACTTTGTGAGCTACTGGCCTTAAAGTTGTGAGCAAGTGATTTGGCTACTGCATAAATTAGTTTGCTCTGGAGCTGTCCTTCCTGAGCGAAAACAAAAATGTGTGAGCTGGAAGCTAAAAAACTCTGAGCTAGCTCACACTAACTCAGCTTAGAGGGAATACTGGGCAAGAGGTGATAGGAAAAGCCTCTGCTTGCGACTCAGGAGAGCCGCTGCCACTGTCAGAGTAGACAAGGCTGACCTTGATAGACGAAGGGTCTGACCCAGTATGAGGCGGCTTCATGTGTCCATGTGAAACACACATGCTGGAGCAAGAAAAGCTGAATGCTTCATAATTAAATTAAGAGCATTTGCATAATTCCTGTTAACAGGCCGCTGAGAACGCCACGCTTGTCACAACAGAGGCTGCTTACAAGTTCCAATGCCAGGAGAAGTTAGGATGGTTTCAGCTTGTACGTGGGCTTTTTCAGTGGCAGCCCCAGTCCTTGGAAATGCGCTGCGCCGAAAAGTGCAGGAAATGTCATCCCCCAGAGACTGGGGTGGGGGTGGGGAATGTAAAGCCAACCTGTTTAAAAGGACCTTTGGAAATGAACTTATTATTGTGCCAATTTGTTTGCTAGTCTGTCGCTGCCAGTTTAATGTTCTAATCTTTATGGTAGTCCAGGCTGAGCCAATCTAATCACATCTCTGAAGCTAAGCAGGGTTGGTCCTGATTAGTATTTGGATGGGAGGCCCCTAAGGAAGTCCAGGGTTGCTATGCAGAGGCAGGCTGGCCTGACCTCATCCGATCTCAGAAGCTAAGCAGGGCTGACCATGGTTAGTACTTGGATGGGAGACACACACACACCCCCCGGAAGTCCAGGGTTGCTGCAGAGGCAAGCAATGGCACCCCCTCTGTTTATCTCTTGTCTTGAAAATCTTGTGAGGAGATGCCATGAGGTGGCTGGGACTTGAAGGCACTTTGCACCCAAACACATAATCAGAGGTCATTTCGGGGGAATCGCGGGGGAACGCCGTTCCCCCAGGTGAGGTGCAGGGGGCGGGGCACATGATGAAGCCCCGCCCCCTGCTTCCGGCCGCCCCGCTTCCAGCCCTCATTCAGCCAGGAGGAGGCAGGAGAAGAGGGAGGGTAAGTTGCTTCCTCCCCGCCTCTCCCCACCCCTGCCTGCCTGGGGCCAGGGAGGGCCTTGGCGGGGCTTCCTCGCACTCCCGCTGGCCTTGCAGGTCCACCGCTGGGCCCCTGATGTCAGGGGGTGTGGCATATGCTAATGAGTTATTTTCTACGAAATGACCTCTGCACATAATGATGTTTATCTTATGCTGTATATGTGGAAACTGTTTTAAGTGTACGTCTGAAAAGCAGTATCAAAATATGTGAAAGAAACAGATAAAATACCTGCTCGCTTTCCCGTAATTTAATTCTGCTCCTACTAGCTTCATCCTGTTCCAGTCCCTGTCACAACTGAGGGATCTATAAAAAGGTTCACATGGTCTGCTGTTACATGATGAATGTCTTGTTGGGGAATTGTTGTGCCCATTTATCAACCTGGCCTTGACATTCAGTTGATTAATTGATTAACCCATTTTGATTGGCTAACAAGCTGTCCCTGAGCCAGCGTGGTGTAGTGGTTAAAAGCAGCGGACTAATCTGGAGAGCCAGGTCTGATTCCCCCCTCCTGCACATGAAGCCTGCTGGGTGACCTTGGGCCAGTTACAGTTCTCTCAGAGCTGTTCTCTCAAGAGGAGTTCTCTCAGAGCTCTCTCAGCCCCACCTACCTCCCAAGGTGCCCGTTGTGGGGAGATGAAGGGAAGGAGAGTGTAAGCCGCTTTGAGACTCCTTATGGTAGAGAAAAGCAGGGTACAAAAGCTCTTCTTCTTCTTAAACTAATTTTTGACACAGATGCTTATAAAAACTGTAATTGGCAATAGCCATCTTTTTAATTTAAAAATGTTTATGTAAATGCAAAACAAAGTTGCCCCCACACCCCTCAAGGCCACTTCCCACCATTCCAACCACCATAAGAGAAAGACTCACAGCAGAAAAGAAGGAAAGAAAGAAGACAGAAGGAAGGTGGAGTGTGTCAATTAGTTCAAGTCATGATGTCACGTTTATACAATTCTAAAAAACAGAGGTCTCCTACCAAAATTAAACTCCCTGCTTCCCAGCTGATGAAATCTGTTTTTATGTTATTACCTGCTTCCTGTGTTTCCTCTGTCCTGTCTTTATATGTGAAAGGACTGCAGCTTCACATCCTTGATGAGTAGGTCACCAATGCCACCTTAAAAGAAGCATTCCTGTGTTAGAAATCACAGGGAATGCATCTTCTTAGGTGTTGCTGGTTGTGCCATAAGCTTTTTTGTTTGTTTGTTTGTTTGTTTGTTTTCTGTCAATGGTCACAGCCAACATATGGCAACCCCATGGGTTTTTAAAGCAAGAGACATTCAGAGGTGGTTTGCCATTGCCTTGTTCTGCACAGCAACCCTGATATTCTTTAGTGGTCTCCCACCCAGGGCTATTTTTGGGCAGCAACGCACAGGAACGGAGTTCCAGCTGACTCCTGAGTTGGCCACGCCCAGCAGGAACTCATTAGCATAATAGGCCACACCCAACAGCAGAAACTCATTAGGATTGGCTACATTAGGAGTGTGTGGCCTAACATGCAAAGGAGTCCCTGCTACAAAAAAAGCTCTGGGTTTTGACAACAAACAAGGTAAACAGAATAAGAAGCATAAGGTGCGTGTGGCTGGATGACCACACTTCTGGTAACATGGGGGTGAGGCCTAATATGCTAATGAGCTGTGATGTCAGGGGTGTGGCCTAATATGCTAATGAGTTCCTGCTCGTGGGTGTGGCCTATTATGCTAATGAGTTCCTGCTGGGCTTTTTCTACAAAAAAAGCCCTGCTCCCACCCAAATACTTATTAAGGCCAACCATGCTTAGCTTTTGAAATCTGACAAGATCAGGCTAGTCTGAGCTATCCAGGTAAGGACTATATATCAACTCAAACAAAAGCAAACACGTTTTTTGTTAGTAGTAGTAGGCTAGGTTTAATGTCCTCTCTGCTAAACTGGATCTAATGGAATTCTTCTTTAATGGAGAAAGACTTCCCCTAACAGGAAGAAGTATTTCTCTACTGGAGGAAGACTTAGTTCAGGGATGTTGAACTCATTTGTTATGAGGGCCGGATCTGACATAAATGAGACCTTGTTGGGCCGGGCCATGTGTGTCAAAAAATGTAATGCCAGGTAGCAGAGATATAAACTTTATAAAGGACACAAACACAAAGGGTGTTTTTTTTTATTTAAAATAAAAACATGCTTAAAACATTAGCACTCTTGCAATATTTGTTTATTTAACAGTGTCTGATAACTGACACCTCTTGCTCTGAATTATTGCATCAAAGTGTCTGTGCTGTTGCAATCCTGAGTATGCTGTTCAGGTGTGTATCTGTAAGCTGCAAACCTACGATGACACAGCAGCAGCAGAACTGGAAGAAGCAGCAGAAGACAGCCAGTCCCACTGCGGGCCTGACAGAAGCCCTCCGGGGGCCTGATCTGGCCCCCTGGCCGCATGTTTGACACCCCTGATCTAGGGCTACTTCTTCACATTGAGTTGAATCACACATCGTCATACTATTGTCAGCTCAGGGTTGGGAAGTTCCTGGAGATTTGGGAATGGAGCCTGAGGAGGGAGGGATTTAAGGAGCAGAGAGACTTCAGTAGGGTATAATGCCATAGATTCTACTCTCTGAAGCAGTCATTTTCTCCAAGGGAACTGGCCTCTACAGCCTGGAGATCAGCTGCAATTCTGGGAGATCTTCAGGCCCCAATTGCAGATTGCACAGGTGCAAGAAGTGTGTTCTGCTGGTGCAAGGCTCTGGCATTAGCAAAATGGAATCAGAGGATCTAACCTCTCATCCTTTGTCTACACAAGCCTGTTTCTTGTGTGTTTTTGTAACCGACGAGGGTGTGGATTCGATAGGTCAGACACGTTCTGAAACCGTGTGCTTATGGGATTTTGTGTGCGGCCAAGAGCTTGTTAATGCAGTTTGGATACAGTACAACAAAATCTGTGTGTGCATGTGCGGATGTGCAGAAAAACAATTCTAACATGGTACCAAAAAGGTCCAGGTTTTGTCATCTGGGAGAAAACTGCACAATCTCACCGCTTCTCACCTTCTTGAGTAGTTTGACTTAAATCTGTCAGAATCCAGTCTGTGCTGCAGAGGACTGGGGGGAAGGATATAGGATGGAAGATAAACTGTGCTGAGCAAGAAGGCTGGCTCCCTGAATGCTAGAAGACCCTGGGGTCCTCTTTCAGGTTGTGTGCCCTCCCATCTACCTCTCAGCAATGGGGGGTGGGTAAATGTCAATTGCCTCAACCACAAAACAACCGCAGAGGCAACTCTGCTCCTATCTACCAGATATTCCTGCCCAGCCTTACTTTAGCAGAAAAGTCTCCGTATTTTGAAGAACACCCCCCCACACACACACCGATTATGAAGTTTAAACCTTTTTTTTTTGTAATGGGGATAAAAAGAGAGAAAAGCCACATTTTCCTTTTGCGGGATTCTGCATAAGCGACTTGTGATTTTTCTCCCCTTCCAACCACTCGCCTTTTGCCGTCTGCAGTGTGATGACAGCCATGCAGACTTCTAAGCCCACTGAGCTAGACTGTGTGTGTGTGTGGCGGGGTGTTGTAGCTCATGTTTGTAAGTCTGTTCCGTGCTTGTGAGGATAAAAGTCTCTATGCGTGTGTGCCAGCAAAGCAAGGAGATCACTTTGCATATCTATGAATGATCCCAGGCATTTTATGCATACATATGTATAAAGGAGTGAAACGAGTATTGCATAATGTGCTGGCTCTGCAGATTCCTATGAGCATGCGACACACAAACAAAAAAATTCCCTCAGTGCATTTTGCAAGCGTGCAAAGGCTCTATTCAGTTCCTAAGATTTCCATCCATCATAATAACACTAACACACCAGTTTCCCATCCATCCCAACAGGTGATCTTATTAGTTTTCCTTTTTTCCCTGTCTTTCCATTAGCCACACACTTTTGCTCACCCTGTTCCCATCTTTCATTCTCCCCCCTCACTGCCGCCTGTACCCTTAAGCTCTGTGCGTGTGTCCACAGGAACATGTGTCAGCCTTTGTGTGGTTCACTGTGTGCCTTTGCCTTGACAGAACAGGTGCCTATCTTTTCCTCTCCATCTGGTTGAAAGTCAGAGTTATTCAAATGGGAAAATAAGAGAGACCTGCCCATACAACCCGTTATTTTTATATAGTGGGACTGGTGTGTGTGTGTGAGAGAGAGAGAGAGGGAAGAGGTAGCTTAGCCATTTGGCTGACTGCCTGAAGGTGACCAGTCAATTTTATTTATGTACTTTTAATTTATTTAGTACATTTGCACAGTGCTTCTCCTGGCCTGTTTGAGACAGTTCACAACTAAAACAAAGCCCACCACGACAGGAAAAACATGTCAATACAACCAAATCGATGAAACAAGTCAAGCCAATGAATAAATAAATAAATGTCAATAAAAATAGGTTATGCCAATAAAAATAAAGCATGGCATAAAAGCCCATAAAACAAACTGTATTGTTTAAAAGGGATGTTGTTGTGACGGTACTCGCCGGTACTGAGTACCGGTACTTTTTTTCAAGGCTCTCCCAAGTCCTGAGGGGAGAAATGGCAGAAATCAGCTCAAGCTTCTATATGAGTACTGGCAACATTTTATTTTTATTTTTGCTAAAAAAGCATGGGATAAGAAAGTCCTCAGGCTAAGAGCAGCTCGTAGTACAGCTGAAAAAGATGGAACCCCCTTCGTTTTAAAAGCCTGGGTAACAACAAACGTTTTGGGCTGGCACCCGAAGGAGAGTAAGGCAGGCACCAGGTGAGCCTCAAAGGGGAAGGCATTCCAAATGTGAATCAGCAGCACCAAAAACCCACCTCTCCGGTGGCCACCCTCCTCGCTTCTGTAAGCAGTGCTATGGGGACCGGGGCCTGAGGCAGAGATTTTAACCGGTGGGCTGGACCATAGAGGTTTAGCGGTTTTTTGGGGGGGAGGGGTTACAAAAAAATTTTTTTTATCCTTATAGAAAAATTTACACATGTAGAAGGGTGGGCCAGTGAACAAATATGTAGGTGAGTTACGTTGGTGGGTTTATTTACAGGGCTAGTTTGACTATAAGTTCCTGGCTTAAAAGAGCCACTTTGGTGAGACCCTCGCACAGGGTAAACCTGGTGAGGAATGAAGGTGATTCACTGGCCTAGATTAGATAGGGGATGTGTACACAGATTCACAGTCTTGTATGCCATGCTAACAGATCCAGGTTAACTACCAGCAGGGGTCATTTCGTCGAAAAAGAGGTGCAGGAGCTCATTAGCATAACTCATTAGCATAACTTATTTTCATATGCCACACACCCCGACATCACCGGAAGTGTGTCAGAAGGCAACACCCACTGCTCAGGTTCCACTGGACTCTTTTCAATTGCTAGCTATTGGGAGGGGGGGAACACACAGATCTGTCTTCGCAGAGGAGGGAGAGCGTGTACCTGAATAAGCCTTGGTCTTAAAGGTGCCACTGGACTGTTTTGGACCGGGGGGCCAGGGGGAGCTCTGCAACTTACCTGGCTGCTTCTTGCTCTGACTGAGGGCTGCTGGGAGCAGGGGGTGGGGCTTGTTGCATGTGCCCGCCCCCTGGGCTCTTTACTGCCGGAGCTCCGCACCTGTGCGCTCCTGCAGGAAATGACCCCTGACTACCAGCATTAGTTCTTTTCTTTTTCCTTTTTGGTCTGTTTGCTTTGTTGTGCCGTCAAGGCAAGAAATGTTGAGAGGTGGTTTGCCATTGCCTGGCTCCACATCATGACCCTGGACTTCCTTGGTGGTCTCCCTTCCAAATACTAACCAGGGCTGACCCTGTTTAGCGTCTAAGATCTGATAAGATCAGGCCAGCCTGGACTATTCAGGGCTCTAGTTCTAGTAGCACAGATTAAATCCCGTTTCCCCCAGAAGCGGTCTTTGAAAAATGAGGCTGAAAATCTATGCTCATATCTATTCTTGAACCACCTTGATTTTTAACACAGTAGGGTACTTGAAGGCGGTAAAGGGTTCCTGACCTGTATTATGTAATCTGAGCCGACGTCTAGTATACCCCAATTTTGAAATAAAATCCTCACATCTGTACTATTTACCCACGCAAACCACTGCAAAAATGCAATCCTTGACACTCGGTTCTTGGTTTTCACACAATGGCCAGTCTCTACACCCACTCACCCCCCCCCCAGGTGAACTCAGATCTGATTTGCACATGCAAACAATCTGGTGATGCCTGCTTTACATCTGAGCCACAAAAGAAGATGAAAAGCAGAGGGGAAAGAGAAGTCATAGTGATGTGGCGAAGCTCCCTAGACACGTAGGGGAGGGAGTGGGCTTGCATTCTTAGCAGCTGTTTGCATGTGTGAATTATTAGGCCGACCTTCAGAAAGACCAAGGTTAGCACGATCATTCTGGGGATGCCCCCTACACCAAAGTACCACGACACTCAGCGAAGAGGCTGACCAGAATCACTCAGGCCCCCAACAGGGTGCCCGTGGGTGACACAGTGCCTGCCAACCCCTTTTCTGGCATTTGCCAAGTGTTTTTAGAAAGTGGGTGGGGCCAGGTCCTTGGCTCTCGCTGGTGGGGGGTGGGAGGGAGCTTTCCGGGAATGGGGGGGCAGGATGACGTCACCACGTGCAATGTCCCCGATGTGATGATGTTGCATGGAAGTGATATCATTATGCTGGGGACGTTGCGTGGTAAGGCTTTGGAAATACCACAGCATCCCCATGCAATGTCCCTGGTGTGATGACGTCACTTCCGCGTGACATCATCATGTCGGGGACGTCGCACCAGATATTGGCTGTTGCAATCATTGACACTCGGTTCTTGGTTGGCTGGCGGCGGGCAGAAGCCAGTGAAATCAGGGGATCCCTTGCTCCCACCTGGGAGCTGGCAACCCTAGACTTCTGATTGACCACCTCCCTGTACAATTGTAGTGAAACAGCTATTTTGCAGGTGGTACGGAGGAGGATTTGGGATATGGAAGCCCAAACAATTAATGCTGGGAGCTATGGAGTCTGTTCTCCACGCTCCCTTGCCCTCCCCCCCCCCAAGCCTCTATGGCTCTGTACATATCTAAGCTAACAATCCCACTTTATTGGCGGGTTTTTATGCTAGCGAGATTCAATCTTTCCCCCTCAGCTGTTGTTTTAGGCAGATAAAGGGGTATCCCCTAAAGGGACAGAACCTGCAGTTGTCTCTATAGTGAACCTGATTCAGTTGCTCATATCCTTCTACGTTGTCCTCAATATTCTTCTATGCGTAGCTATCTGATTTGTCCCCACTTACCTACCACAAAGAACCCGACTGACAATGATCTTAAAATGTTATTGTCTGATAAGTCCCCGGCAATTACTTTGTCTGTTGCCGAATTCTTAGCCTATGTTTGGAAGCTTAGGGTAGGGGCGTACAAGCCTTAACCCCCTTGTATTTTTTAGAATGGCTATATTCTCAGCTGAGTCTATTATTTCCGAGAAGTTTACAAAAACGATTCCTTGCTGGTGCAGCACGGTGTAAATTGTTATAATCCATTACTTCATGCTATTTATTTTGTATTTGTTTCATTGTTCTCTTTGCTGCTCTGTTATGCCAATAAAGGTCTATGTAGGGCTGCCAAATCGGGCCGGGGGGCGGGGAAACCCCCGCTTTGGAGGCCCAATTTCCGCCACGACGGAATCGGGCCCTGGGGGAACCCCGCCCCCGGCGTGCGCGTCACTAGGAAGTGACGTGGGCACGCCGGGCACACTGGGGGCAGGGCCACGGCCATACAAGGGAAAACTCTATGGTTTTCCCTTGTATGGCCGTGGCCCCGCCCCCAGCGTGCCCAGCGTGCCTACGTCACTTCCGGGTGACGTGCACGCGGCATGCTGGCGTGCTATGTGCGCGCGCAATCACCCGACGCCGGCTGGGAGCCCTCCGCTCCCGGCGAAGACTGATTTGGCAACCCTAGGTCTATGTATGTATGTATGTATGATTGATCACTGGAGATCTGATTGGCTGCGCAGGTTAAAGTAACTTTGTTTCTGTTGGAGCAACATGTGTGGATATTGGGGGGGGCGCTACATCACTCTAAGTGTGTATTGGTGTTATCTCCTTGAATACGATGCCACTCTTTGTCTTAACCTGGGAGCTGCCATCTGACCCCTCCTCTGTCTCTTGCTTTGTCCGCTCACTCTCTTTACATGGCCTTTCATGGAGACACAGGTCTCTGCAGGTCTCTCCTGTAGATACGATGCCCTCATACTCCCACATACATGATGCCGGACCAGTTGGCCATTTGTGATAGGGAAAGTACTCTTTAGATTAGGTTTCTTTTCTTTTCTTTTGACCGCAACCTGAATATGAACTGGATCTACTTAGATAAATGTAGGATTCCTAGTTTTGCAATATACTTCTTGGGAGATTTATTTACTGCACTCAGTACCACATTTCTATGACTGGGCAAATATTAACCAAATATCCCAATAGTTTCAGTGGCAGATGCCACCACAGTATTGCTTTTATTCTATCTCACTCCTCTTTCTCAGTGTATTAAATTACCCCCTTCTGTCCTGCACTTGTGCTTGCAGCGCTTCCTCTGTGTATGTGGATCCGCCTCCTGCAGCAGCCATTTTGTGGTTAGCTTCACCTCCTGTGGCAGCCATTTTGTAGTTCCGCCCAGCAACTTTTGTTGGAATACCAATAGACCCACAGGCTCAAAAAAGGTTGGGGACCCCTGACCTAGAATGAGAGGGTACCTCAGCTGCCGCTACCAATATGTCCACCATGAGGCCAGAAGTGCCCCAACAAAGTGTTACACTTGTTTGGGTAGGGGATGAGATTAGCTGGCATTTGACACACAAATTCAAAATGACTAATTATCCCCCCAGTATTCAAGAATTTTGCAAGATGTTATCATCTGCCTCTCAAGCCATTCTTAATTCATTTAAATACATTTGTGTATTATGAACATCTTAGCATAGTTGACTTTTTTGAGATAGTGAAGGAAGGAGGAGACAGTGGGTTGGATTTAAATTAATTTTTCCGCTAACGGAAGAGGAAAGAGGAAGGATGGTGGTGGAGGTGGTGGAAAGTACTTTCAAGACGCAGCTGATTTATGGCAACCCCTGTAAGGTTTTCAAGGCAAGAGATGTTCAGAGGTAGCTTGCCATTGCCTGCCTTTGCATAGCAACCCTGGACTTCCTTGTGTTCTCTCGTCCAAGTACTAGCCAGGGCCAGCTCTGCTTAGCTTACATCCACCAATTCCTCCTCCCTGCTACAGACCTCAAATTTTCCTCTCATGTCGTTCCTGAGCATCCCCATTAACCAAGAGCAGCATTTGTGGGGGATCAATGGGCTGCAGTGGAAGAGGAGTAAGCAAGAAATTTGTGTTCCAGTGACAGAAATGCCTTGCATAAGCAGAAAAGTGGGTCTGGACCCATCCCAGTAAATTAATTACAAAACTGAACACTCACCAGAGGCCAGCTTGAATATTTCCTTTGTTGTTCCTTGTTACAGTAAAATTCAAAAAGGAAATTAAAGTGTGCCTTTAATTTGCCAATCAAAATGGGCTACTGTTAATTACTCAAATAAACCTTTAGACGAACAAAATCTTGCAGTCCTGCTGTGCAGCTTTTGTTTGCGATTTTGTAGCGACTGTCAAAAAAAGAGAAAGGACCTATAAATTACTTGCAATATGGTCACTGGAGGGAAGCCACTTATTGTTGTCAGCCCAACTAGCTACCCAGAAGTCTTTTCTCTCATCATGGCTGACACTGCACATATGCTGCACGAATGTACAACGCTCTGCTCTAGCATGGCCAGTGGTGGACAACAGCCAATCACAGAAAGGCATGTGCCTCTGGAATGGATGGGAGTTTGAAGAGACTGGGAATGGCTTGCCAAGAATTTACCCACAAGTCTGTACTTTGTGTGTACTGATCGTATTACTTGAGGAGGACAGGGAGTGTTTCAAATCAAATAAGTGTTTTAATGTTGTCTGTCAAAAAATATAACGCCAACTATCTTACTGGCCATATGACCCACAAATATCTGTTCCCAAAATGGCTGACCTGGAGGGGATGTGTACTCTCAGGACTGCCAATACGAAGCGGCATTTCTTCACTGCTGACACAGCTGATACGGAGTGCATACAGAATGCATATGAAATGGCCGATGTGGAATGCATGAAAAAAATGACCAATTATTCACAAGACACTAACATGACTGCTCCCCCAACTCTGGCCAATGTTGAACTCATGCCTGTCTATCCAAACAGCCTAAGTGCTCCCCCTAATCCATATCCACGAGTCCTAGACTAGCAGTCATGCAAACCCACAAGACCCCAAAATCCACTTTCCTCCCAGAAATTCCTTCAGTAATTCCGGTTTAATCCTAAAGAGAACACATCTACGTGAAATATCTTTATGACAGGTAACCCTAACACCAATGGCAGCATATGATGACCCCACTGCAAATCCAGGTCCCTAATGAATCCCCCCCCATCCCTTTTCTCCCCTTCTTCCCCCAATGACTGGTCTTCATTCATCTGACAGATCCATGCAGCCTGGCTGTTTCCATGACAACATTGCCATGGAAACTGCAGAACCCATTATCTCCTCCCCCTTATCACCATCCTTCCCTTCTACCCATACTTTTCCTTCAAAGATAACCACAACTGGGATTCACTGGTTCAGCTCGCCTGGAAAAAGACGCCCCAAGGGCAGCAGTGCCAGAAAGGCTCAAAAAGCTCTGAGCTCAGCTGGCACCCATGTTTAAGGGCTGGGGAAGCACAAACATCAGTCTAAGATGCGGCTAATTCTCTGCATGTCAGCTTTCCCCCTTCACCATTTCTTTGGTTTCTAGTATGTAGCTGCCTAGCTCTCTGTTCCTTCCTTAATCTCTCTTATTTTATCATTTTTTGGGGGGGAAACCCCATCTTTTCCTCTTCACATAAACATTTTGTGGGATTCTCCCCGTTTCTCTTTCCTTCCGTCCATCCTGATAGCCACCCTCCCATCCCTGACTACCTGAGATGCCCCCTTTCATGTCCCTTCTGCTCCAATCCCTTCTTCTGACAGTAGGAGATTCTACGAGGCACCTGTGGGTGCGCATGGCCTGAACACGCTCACTGACAGCGTCCCTGGCACCTGGTGAGAAAGGTGTCGTTTCTTGAGGTTTCGGCTCTTGCCTTCACACAGCCACCTCCCTCCCTCCCTCCTTCCTCACAAGTGCACCAAACCTATCTCAGCATGCACTCCCGAGGGTGCGCATACCTTTGCTGTTATACCTCTAGGTGTTCATATGCAAGGGCTTCATACACGCTCTGCAATGACATGCATAAACTTCTCTCAGTGACACTCTATGCTGACACATATCCTGTGCAATTAGTCCCCTATTCACAAGCGCAGACATTAATTACCGTCTGTGCTCATTCACACACAGGGATGTGATGAGTATACCTGGACTGATGCATATGTTCTGAAGCTCCCAAGGCATTCACAAAACCATTCTCTTCCACACAGGGAGACAGGAATGCAGACACATCAGGGCATGCTGTCATAGATTTTGCCACATGCGTACCCCACACACTGATAGCCAGCACCTGTTTTCTGCTGGATCTGCCCCTTTGTTACATTCAAGCATAAGAGCAGTGAGGCTGCCCCAGGGGGGTGGGTGAGAGGCTGTGTGTTGTGGTTAATTTGCACAGGCTCTGCCAGCCGGAGAAATCTCAGAAGAGTCAGTTCTATCATCTTCATTCAGCGTGTATGTGTGTGTGTGCATCTGTGAGTGTATGCTTATGCAGACAGGGTAGAAGAAGCAAGTAACCCTTGTGTGTAAATGCCATAGGCGCACATCAAAACTGCTAAAATATCATCTCAGCCTCCAGAGAGATGCATGCAGAGACAAAACCGCACAAAGTAATACAGTCAGACCCTCGCATGCATGCACAGACACACACACACACACACAGCAGCAAGAAGCATAAAGCACAACTCATGATGGGGTACGCACACGCACACAAAGGAAATGTCACATGCTCAGACCCGCAGCACTGATAGACACACACACACTCACACCTAGCCAAAGTGCACTGTCTCGAGCATCCGACAGAAACGCGCAAAAGCCTCCATCTCATGCTCACGCACAGTTCGGCTAGCAGACAACTAACCAGACCAAGTGACAGCATCGTCAAAGGTGTCAGAAGCGCACACACGCACACTGAAGTACAGCCTGGAGAATAAGCCAGGGGAAACTAGCCACTCTTTTCACGCACAGACTCAAGAACACACACACACACACACACACACAGAGGCACAGTTGTCTGCACCACTAAAATCAATGTACAAAATTGTCACCACGCACTCTACAGTAGGGACCTGCATCCTGCCAAACCATCCCAAGAGCGATGCCACATCTCCTTTGAATGTCAAGACAATTTCATTCCCCAGGAGACTCATACCGGGGGTACATTTGCACCAGAATGCCATCAACAAAGCAACAGCCAGCAATTTGGCAGTACTAAGTGCCATCCCACTTTCTTTGGGAAACCGTTTGTAAAATTAACAACAGAAATCTTCAGATTTTTGCGTAACTGGCACAGACCTCCAAAAGTAGTAGAATCCGAGGCATAAATACACATCCCCAAACACATGCACACAAATTCTCATAAGTCGGGGGGGGGACAGGGACACACAGACTCTTAACTTAGATGTGCATACATGTATGCACCCTGCACACAGACATAACCAAATCCTTTAAGAGGTCTTCCCTTTTTAAATTCCTTCTCCTCCTTTAGCCACCTGCCAGTTCTTATGCTCTGGGGAGACAACTGCGATCCCTTTAGCCTGCCCTGACCCACCCATCCCCGATTAGCATCTGGAACATCTACAAAAATCCACTGCTTACCTTGATCTGTTTAAAAAATCCCATACAAAACACTTCCTGTGTTGGTGTAGATTTTTTTGCTGCAGCCCATCAGCGGCAACATCTATTAAAAAAAAATAAATAGGAGCACCTGAAATTCCAGATGTTCCTCCCACCCTCAGTAAGGAAATATTTTAATTTTCCTTAATAGAAAAAAAAATCCCACACCAAAAGTGGGTACTTTCTATTAAAAAATGGAATTCCACTCTGGTAAAGGCAAGGCAACGAATGAATTAGACATGATGCTTGAGGAATTCCATTGGCTGGTTGGCCAGCAGATGTCTGCTGTGATTGGTGGAGAAAATGCACTCAGCAGATAACTAGTATCCCTCACCAAAACTGGATCCCTCCCTTCAAACTGCCTTCAAGACCCAAAGGAGTGGAAAAGGTGGGTGGGAAGAGCTTTCATTAAGGAAAAAAAGGAATGAGCATCCAGCACAAGACGGGGCAGCGAGTGGGATGCAGGGGCACGTGATTGGACAGGGAAAGTTGTCAATCAAAGAGGATAATGCACCTTCCCCTCTCTCCCCTCCTTTCTGCTTTGAGAAGGGAGGGAAAACAGCAAACTCTGTTAATTACCCATTGCTGTCCGGTAGATCCTAAACAGTCTTTTCCAGAAAACTTAGGAGTCCCAGCTGACAGGACTAATTGTTCCAGCCCTCCTCAGTCTTGAGAATTCTTCCTCTTACCATTTACCCTGATCGGGTGTGGAGGACTGTATAGGTTATTTGCATGGCATCTTATCCCTATGCACACAGACAGGGTCTTCTACTAATTCACACACTGGCTGCTACCAGAACCGTGACAGCTGATTCGGTGAGCACAGCTGGCTTCATCCTTTGACAATTAATTTAAATGTTGGAAGCCCACAAGGAATCCTGGGGAGCGAAACAATTTTCTTCATTTTACTTTTCAGCATTTTTGCATACCTGTGGAGTTCCCCTAAATATGCAGAAACCCCTTGTCTGTCGGTGACCCCCCAATGCGCTACTGTATTCAGAGGCACTCAACCCTGAACTTTGCTCACAGAAAGAAGAATAGGTCACCCCGTCCTGAAGGATGTCGGGGGGTTATAGTTTTAAGCAGGGCTCATTTCGTAGAAAAAGAGGTGCAGGAGCTCATTAGCATAACTCGTTTGCATAACTTATTTGCATATGCCACACCCCCTGACATCCCCGAAAGTGTATCAGAAGGCAACACCCACCACTCAGGCTCCACTGGACTGTTTTAGATTGCTAGCTATTGGGGGGGGGGGAACGTGCAGATCTGTCCTCGCAGAGGAGGGAGAGCTTGTACCTCAATAAAACTTGGTCTTAAAGGTGCCACTGGACTGTTTTGGACCAGGGGGGCGGAGGGGGCTCTGCAACTTACCTGGCTGCTTCTTGCTCTGACTGAGGGCTGCTGGGAGCAGGGGGTGGGGCTTGTTGCATGTGCCCGCCCCCTGGGCTCTTTACTTCCGGAGCTCCGCTCCTGTGCGCTCCTGCAGGAAATGACCCCTGGTTTTAAGCAATTCAAAATACCAGTCTGCCTCCGTAACTCATCAATTAAATTCCAGCAATCCTAACACTCTCACACCCTTTTTTCGTTCCTTATCTTATCTTTTTTTTAAGGTAGCTAATTCCAAAAGTTCTTCTCAGTTCCAGGACTACAGAACTGTAGCCCACTAAAAAAAAGTTCACACATGCAGTTTATCATTTGAGGAGTGCAGCATCAGATAACAGTCCGCCTGTGTGAATGGGTCATCATAGACATATTACCCTATAACACCCCAACCAGAACTTTCATGTTGTTTCCTTTCATCTCAAATTGATTTGTTTTAAATATTTATATGCTTCTTTTCTGCCTGATATTAGGCATCCAAGGTAAGTAATGCTAAAATCCATATAGCACTATAATTACTATGATTATGTAATTACCAAGTAAGGTAAAGGTAAAGGTTCCCTTGCTCGAAAGCCAGTCGAATCCGACTCTAGGGTTGTGGTGCTCATCTCCGTTTCCAAGCCGAAGAGCCAGCGCTGTCCAAAGACGTTTCCGTAGTCATGTGGCCGGCATGACTAAACACCAAGGCGCACGGAATGCTGTTACCTTCCCACTAAAGTGGTCCCTATTTATCTACTTGCAATTTCTTGTTTTCGAACTGCTAGGTTGGCAGGAGCTGGAACCAGAGACGGGAGCTCACTCCGTCATGCGGCACACTCAGGTCTCGAACTGCTGACCCATGTATGGCACTATAATTACAACAGCATTAGAAAGATATTACCGGCATATGAACCCAGGTAGCAATATAGCATAAAGCACAGTGTTTTCCAGGTTTTCTAAAGAGGATAGTTCTATTCCCTCTCAAGGAAGTGAAGTTTACAAGCAGGGAGCCATCACCAAAAAGACCTTGTCCTGGAGAATGACCTGCTTTATTGCAGAAGATGAGAACATTTCCTTGCCCTCCCCCAAATAAAGGGAGAGTATCAATAAGCAATGTCCCATGACTTCAGTGAAAAGATTAAAGTGATGGAGTTGGGAATGTCGAGGCAGGAGGGAAGATAACCTACCTTTTCTGGGGGACACTTCAGTGAGTTTAAAAAGCTACTTTGTAGATGAGCTCTCAACCAGGTCTGCCGTAAGGGCCCAATGAGACGTGGTGGCATCCTCATGTCCACCACAGGGAGACCACCGCCATTCCAAAATGATTTTAAAATGCTGTGAGGGGCCCACAGTGCAGTGGTCTGAGGCGCTTCCCCCCATCCCCTGTGCCTCTGTGCCAAAACAGCTGTTTGAGCACTTGGAAAGGCACGGGAGAGAGGAAACGAGAGTGGCCTCAGCCCACCACACTGCAACACATTTTTTAAATCACTTAAAAATGGCAACAGTTTCCCCGTGGCTGACATGAGGATGCTGTCATATCTAGTTTGAGTCCTAAGATGCTGTGCCTCTCAGTGCTCTAAAGGCCATGTGGATAGGGTTAGATCCAGGAGGTGTGGTTCAAATCCCTACCCAGCCCAGTCACAGATGCAGTGGGTAATGATGTATTTCAATACTTTTATTTATTTATTTTTTGTTTGTTTGCTTAATTTCATTATATCTTACCTTTCTCACCACTGGGGATCCAGAGCAGCTTACATCGTTCTCCTTTCCTCTGTTTTATCCTCAGAGGTCATTTGCGGGGGATCGCAGTTCCCCCGGGTGAGGTACGGGGGGCGGGGCACAAGACGAAGCCCCGCCCCTGCTTCCGGCCGCCCCGCTTCCGGCCCTCATTCAGCCAGGAGGAGGCAGGAGAAGAGGGAGGGTAAGTTGCTTCCTCCCTGCCTCTCCCCACCCCTGCCTGCCTGGGGCCAGGGAGGGCCTTCGCGGGGCTTCCTTGCACTCCCGCCGGCCTTGCAGGTCCACTGCCGGGCCCCTCATGGAGCTGCAA
>NW_015168053.1:477782-490050 GCF_001447785.1 Gekko japonicus
TGGAACCAATGTTCCCTCTAAGCACTGGAATCCTGTGAGCAAAAATTCGAATCTGTGAGCTACTGGCATTAAAGTTGTGAGCGAGCGATTTGGCTGCTGCATAAATTAATTGGCTCTGGAGCCCTCCTTCCTGAGCGGAGACAAAAATGTGTGAGCTGGAGGCAAAAAAAACCTGTGAGCCAGCTCACGCTAACTCAGCTTAGAGGGAACACTGATTGGAACCAGGGTCTTCTAGAGTCTACCCCGACACTCTTAACCACTACACCACAATGACTTTATTCATATCCCAATTTTCTCACAAATGGGGACCCATAGCGGCTTACATTCTTCTATACTACACCTCTTTGGTGTAGTGGTTAAGAGCACGGACTCTGATCTGGGAGAACCAAGTTTGATTCCCGACTCCTCCACATGCAGCTGCTGGTATGACCTTGGGTCAGTCACAAGTTCTCTCAAGAGCAGTCCTCAAAAGACCTCTCTCAGCCCCACCTACCTCAGGGTGTCTGTTGTGTGGAGGGGAAGGGAAAGAAGAGCCACTCTGAGACTACGAGTGAAGGGTGGGGTATAAATCCAATCTCTCCTTCTTCTCTCCTCCATTTTATCTCTCCCTCACATATATTGCTTACTCTGTATGTTGGCCTTAAAACCTTAATAATATAAAACTAAACTAAACCTCCATTTTATCTTCACAACAACCCTCTGAGATAGCTGAGGCTGGGAGTGTGTGACTGACCAAAGTCACCCAGCGAGCTTCCATGGCAGAATGGGGATTGAAACCCAGGTCTCCCAGATCTTAGCCTGACATGCTCTAACCATTAGAACACAGTGGCTCTCTAAATGTGAGCTAGGCAGGGCTTTTTTTGTAGAAAAAGGCCAGCGGGAACTCATTAGCCATAGGCCACACCTAACAACAGAAACTCATTAGCATATTAGGCCGGCCCTTGGAGGGGAGTCATGGGGGGGTGTCGCTCTCCAGGCCTTCCCTCTGCAGCCACCTATGCACAGAGGTTTTGGCTGTAGGCATGGGCGTGGCCAACTCAGAAGCCAGCCGGAACTCCGTTCCTGTGCGTTCCTGCTCAAAAATACCCCTGGAGCTATGACAAAACGCACCTTAACAGTGCTCTATAAAGTAATATCAGTGAGATTCCTATTACTATGACAGGTGTGTGTGTGGAGGGAGGACCTGTATATTTGCAGGGATCCAGTGGCATGGAGGGGAGTTGTCTCTGTGGAATCTGTAGGACGTTGTACACATTCATACCACCCACAGGGTCCCTGTCGATAGAGGCTGTCTCATATACAGTCGGGAACTATGGTATATCCCAGTTCCTCATCGTCCCCATCTGCTCCTTGTACATGCGCTCTCTCTCGCTCTCTTTCAACATCTTCATGCCAGCTCCATGCCTGGCAGAAATATCTCTTGGCTCCCTCCATTTCCCGGTTGGCACCCGATCAGTAGATCTGCCATTTGATGTTGGCTTTTTTTGGTAATTAGGGAAATCTGGCAGGAGGGCACCAGAGCTCCCTAGAGCTAGAATCCAAATGCTGCAGAATGCTGGGGTCAACCAATGGTTTATTTTTCTTAGTTTAAGAGAGGGGCCAGGTCTTATGCCTGCCATGCAAGTCCCACCTCTGAATGGACGGAGGTTGGCTAGATTACCCGTTGCTGAAGGAAAGGAATGCTATACATGCTCAGAGGCATACTTCTTTTTAAGATTACTTCTCTGGACACTGAAAAACAGTTTCAGAGACGGAGCCCAGGGAACAACTCCTAGTACCAGGTGGAACAGGAGCTGCTGTGATGATGGGGAAAGCTCTGGACAGTGTTTCTGCCCATTATGTAGATCAAAATTTGAGTCTAGTGGCACCTTTAAGACCAACAAAGTTTTGTTCAAGGTATAAGGTTTCATGTTCAAGCACACTTCTTCAGATACTGTGTCTGTCTCTGAAGAAGTGTGCTTGCACATGAAAGCTCATACCTTGAATAAAACTTTGTTGGTCTTAAAAGTGCCCCTGGGCTCCAGCTTTGTTCTGCTGCTTCAGAACAACATGGCTGCCCCACCTGAATCTATGCCCATTATGTAGTTGCTAAAAATCAAAGGTGCACTGTCAGAAAAATGGCAGAAAAGGTGTTATGGCATGGGACTATACCCCTGTTCACATGCTGCAGTAAACGCACAGGCATCTGTTTGTAACAAAGACTCAACATGCATTCACTTTACAAATAAAACTGGGAACCAGTATCTGGATAAATATGGGTTTTTTATAGGTCGGTCTCATCAGATCTGGGAAGCTAAGCAGGGTCAGTACTTGGATGGGAGACCAACCAAGGAAGGCTCTGCAGAGGAAGGCAACAGCAAACCAGAGGTCATTTCGGGGAGGATCGTGGGGGATCGCAGTTCCCCCGGGTGAGGTACGGGGGGCGGGGCACATGACGAAGCCCCGCCCCCAGCTCGCTTCCGGCCCTCATTCAGCCAGGAGGAGGCAGGAGAAGAGGGAGGGTAAGTTGCTTCCTCCCTGCCTCTCCCCACCCCTGCCTGCCTGGGGCCAGGGAGGGCCCCCGCGGGGCTTCCTTGCACTCCCGCCGGCCTTGCAGGTCCACCGCCGGGCCCCTCATGGGACCCGGCAGTGGAGCTGCAAGGCCGACGGCAGCGGCCGGGACCGTTGGGGGCGGGGTGTGTGGCCTTATGACACACTTCCGGTGATGTCAGGGGGTGTGGCCTTATGACACACTTCCGGTGATGTCAGGGGGTGTGGCGTATGCTAATGAGTTATGCTAATGAGTTCCCCTAGCTCTTTTTCTACGAAATGACCCCTGCAGCAAACCACCTCTGCTCTTCCCTTGCTGAGATCCCCATAAATCAGTTGTGACTTGACTGCACATACATATGTACATTGTATCACACACTGAACTGCAGGGCTATTTTTGGGCAGGAACGCACAGGAACGGAGTTCCGGCTGGCTCCGAAGTTGGCCACACCCAGCAGGAACACATTAGCATAACAGGCCACACCCAACAGCAGAAACTCATTAGAATTGGCTACATTAGGGGTGTGTGGCCTAACATGCAAAGGAGTTCCTGCTACAAAAAAAGCCCTGGGTTTGACCACAAACAAGGTAAACAGAATAAGAAGCAAAAGGTGGGTGTGGCTGGATGAGCCCACTTCTGGTGACATGGGAATGCAGCTTAATATGCTAATGAGCGGTGTTGTCAGGGGGTGTGGCCTAATATGCTAATGAGTTTCTGCTTCTGGGCGTGGCCTATTATGCTAATGAGTTCCTGCTGGACTTTTTCTACAAAAAAAGCCCTGCTGAGCTGTATGTGCCTTGAACGCAAAATGAGAATCACTCAGTGCAACATTTAAGGAAAAATCAAGTGTACACGACACAGAGTGTACGTGCACTCACTGCAACTTGTACATATGTACATTGTATCACACACTGAGCTGTATGTGCCTTGAACGCTAAATGAGAATCACTCAGTGCAACATTTAAGGAAAAATCAAGTGTACACGAAACAGAGTGTACGTGCACTCACTGCAACTTGTGCATAGCATTTATGACAACTTCCAGAATAGCATGTGAAAACAAATTATATACCATGCTGTGCTTCCGCTGGGCAAGGTCTCTGCTTTTAAAATGGCTCTTTAAGGAGCAGGAGCTGATTGGAGTAATTACCCACAACTGATTTCCCTAAAAATACATACAGGATATATATATAACATTCCTAGTGTGCTAGCAATTACCTGGATTATATTAGGCCTGCAGTCTGCTAGCTGCCAGAACTACAGGATCAGAAATCTGACTGTGACTGGGGATGAGGGAAATGCCACAGATGAGACGCAAGACAAAAGAAAATCTCTGAAAATATTGCATAGCCCAGGCAAACCCAATCTTGTCAGATCTTGGAAGCTACGCAGGGTTGACCCTGGCAAGTATTTGGATGGGAGCAGGGCCGGCCCCAGCTTATTTTGCACCCTAGGCGAGGATCCCTTCTGGTGCCCCCCCCCCCCGGGGCACTCACCAATTTTCAAAAAAAAATCATTTTTAGGAAAAATAAAAAAAAAAACTCACCAATTTTCAAAAATAAATGCATTTTAGGAAGAATGAAAAACACAAATAATCAAGAAACTCCCAGAGTATGGGGCCGGGTTCAGTTTGGCGCCCCTAAGGGCCGTCCTGCTCTAGGCGACCGCCTAGTTCGCCTAGTTAGTGAGCCGGCCCTGGATGGGAGACCTCCAAAGAATACCAGGGTCGAGAGGCAGAGGCAGGCTATCAAGCCACTTGTCTGAACATCCTCCATACCCCAGTAGGAGTCGCCAGAGGTCCAGGCACGGGCACACACATACACACACAAAACTAACAAAAGAGGAAATCTCTGAAAGTATTATCAGTGACTCTCACAAATAACCTCAAGATTTAAAATACGCTTGGCTCTACTGCAGGTAGGTAGAACAGCAGGGTTACTTGGGGGAGGGGATGCAGCAGAAATAGCCTGCACCATAGCGCCCACCCCCCCATGGCCAGCTACAGCTGAACTCAGAGGCAGGGTGCCAAGCTGAGCTGAGGAAGTTACTGGGACACAGCTTGGTGGTAGGGAAACAGATGATCTTTGTTCCCCTCCTCTGGCAGAAAATTGAAACCAGGATGAGGGTAAAAGCAATCCTGGCCTGAAGGGAGGAAGGACACTTGGACACAGACCGAACGCGCAGCCCGTGAACAAGGTCCTAATGAGCCCAGGGGAAAAAAGATGACTTTTAACATGGCTAAAAATCCTCATTTCAACTCATAAGCACACATTTAGAGTATGGGGGAACAATCCCACCCTGATGATGAGCATAAAAGGTTGGAGAAAAGGTAATGAGGGGAATCTAATCCTCCTTAGGTTCAAGGTTATGGTCTTGACCTTTAGTGCCCTATGCGGCCTGGGACCATCATACCTGCAGGACTGCCTCTCCCCATATGAGCTCCAGATAACCAGCACCTCCTGGTGATCTCCAGCCCAAGGGACGTCCACTTAGCCTCAACTAGGGCAAGGGCTTTTTCGGCCCTTGCCCCAACCTGGTGGAACATGCTCCCACTCGAGATCAGGACCCTGTGGGACTTCCTACAGTTCCGCATAGGGTTGCCAAGTGAATTTAACTCACCGGCGGGGGAGCCTCGCCGCGCTCCAGGAGCCGTCCCTCGTCGTGCGCGCGCGCTGCCAGCACATCATTGGAAGTGATGCGCGACGTCGATCACGTTGAGGGCGTGGCCCCGATCGTCGGAGGGAAAACCATAGAGTTTAAGTGAAGAAAAGTTAAAGGAAAGTCTGAGTGTCATAACAAACTGGAGTGAAACAGTGAATATATATGGCATTGAGATAAACAAGTGTTACAAAGTTACATGAAAAGATCCCTGTCAGTGAGGGATAAGATTGTGTGTGATACCAAAGCAATTGTTCATCATTTACCCATTACTAGTTATATTGTACCACCCTCTTATTTAGTAGTTATTTCAATAAATCCTCTTTCATCCCAGTTTATACCAGCTCTGAATGAAATACTTCCCAGGATCACATAGTTCCTCGTAAGCCTTAAACTTGGTCTACCAAACTAGTAAGAGCAAAAGTAAAGGCATAAAGGTTTGGAAATCCTTAAAATTTCCTGGTGGCAGCAGAATCTACCCAGTTAAACAAAATAAAGAGAACTTTTAAAGTAAAACTAGTTCTCCCCAATAAGGAGGATGTCACGAGTGTCATGCTGCGCTTCGGGGGGCGGAGTTCCCCCCGGGGCCTGATTCCGCGGCGGGGGAAATCGGGCCTCCAAAGCGGGGGTTTACCCGCCCCCTGCCCCCACTTGGCAGCCCTAGTTCCGCAGGGCCTGTAAAACGGAGCTGTTCCTCCAGGCTTTTGGCTGAGGTGGCGGACATTTAGCCATTCTGGCCTCCCCTGTTCATGGCCCTTTCCCAGGGCCCTGCTGCTTTGGATACTATTTGGGAACTAGTGTTTCCTGGGGTACCTATTTCTGTCTGACGTGAAGCATGGGTTTTTGTTACTGTCTATTGTGCCATCGATTGTTTTATGGTTTTATTGTTTTTATTGTTTATGGGTTTTATGTTGTAAGCCGCCCTGGGCCCATGCGTGGGATAGGGTGGGGGTATAAATTTAATTAATTAATTAATCTCCCTGGGGTTTTATATGCCCACTCTTAATGCCATTCTGTGGGAGATTGGGGAGAAGTCATTTGACATCATGGTATCAGCTTGGCAGGGGGATGCTAGACCAGAGGGCAAAATGGCGTCTGGTGCTCATAAATATTGCTGGCTCTTTGGTTTGAGGTCTTGCGGGCTAGCTTCTCTTCCCAGGAGGGAGGAGGAGATGCATATATCTGTGGGGAAGCATCCTCCCATGCAGTGACTAAGGGCACACAGAAGCAGATAGAAGCTGTCAGCTGTGCTGGTCCAAAAGAACAATCCAAAAACCCAGAACACAGTCCACGTAATCAGAGGTCATTTCGGGGGGGAACGCGGGGGATCGCAGTTCCACCGGGTGAGGTACGAGGGGTGGGGCACATGACGAAGCCCCGCCCCCTGCTTCCGGCCGCCCCGCTTCCGGCCCTCATTCAGCCAGGAGGAGGCAGGAGAAGAGGGAGGGTAAGTTGCTTCCTCCCTGCCTCTCCCCACCCCTGCCTGCCTGGGGCCAGGGAGGGCCTTCGCGGGGCTTCCTTGCACTCCCGCCGGCCTTGCAGGCCCTCATGGGGCTCGGCAGTGGAGCTGCAAGGCCAGCAGCGGCGGCCGGTACCGTTGGGGGCGGGGTGTGTGGCCTTATGACACACTTCCGGTGATGTCAGGGGGTGTGGCCTTTGCTAATGAATTATGCTAATGAGCTCCCCTAGCTGTTTTTCTACAGAACGACCCCTGCACGTAATACCTTTTATTACGACCAACCACATGAAACGGAACAGTGTGCGAGCTTTTCAGCTCTCCAGAACTCTTTGTCAGACTGGATGTGACAAAAATGTTTTTTAAAAAGGGAAAGAAAGATGCTAGGAAATGATGTAAAGGCCTGTTGCAGTCTGCTTCTGTGTTGTGCACAGGTGTTAGATGCAAAGCTGTTGCTGGTCTCCAGTGACTTCTGGATTTTCTGGGAAATTACATTTCTTCGATGGAAACCTGGGAATCCCTGGATACCAGCATCTACCTTCTGAGTACAATGAAGAAGCTGACAGCCACAGGCTTTTACAGTGTGGCTTAGCATCTTTTCTTTTTTAAAAACACTTTTGTTTGTAACATCCAGCTTGAAGAAGAGACGTGGGGGGAACTCGAAAACTTGCACATTGTTATGGGTCATTAAGCTGGTCCTAATAAAAAAGTATTCGCTGGACTGTGTTCTGGGTTTTTACTAATGGTACTGCATTTGTGTAGGGTTGCCAACCTCCAGGTGGGGCCTAGAGTTCTCCTGTAATGACAACTGATCTCCAGGCTACAGAGCTAGGGTTGCCAGGTCTCAGTTGGAAAATACCTGGAGACTTTGGGGGTGGATCCAGGAGAGGGCGGGGGCCTTATGACACACTTCCGGTGATGTCAGGGGTTGTGGCATATGCTAATGAGTTATGCTTTTTCTACAAAATGACCCCTGGGTACCGCATTTATGTAGGGTTGCTAACCTCCGGGTGGGGCCTAGAGTTCTCATGCAATGACAACTGATCTCCAGGCTACAGAGCTCAGTTCCCCTGGAGGCCATGGCAGCTTCAGAGAGTGGACTCCGTGGCATCACATCCTTGCTAGGCTGCCCCCCTCTCCAAACTCTGCCCTTCCCAGGCACCCTACCCAAATCCCCCTACATTCATGTGGTTGCCCAGAAACCTACCTCCTATAAGCCTTCCCTTCCCCAGAACTTCTCTCTTGAATGGGAGCTACAATGGGCGGCTTGCACAGAGACTGCACGCACCTGCGGGGCTTGGGTAACCTTTCTAAATGTAATGTGATGATCTGTTCTGCAGGGCAACAGCAGTGCTTCCGGTCAAGAAGGGCTCACAGGGTTCATCTACGGAGGTGCCAGGGCAGCAGCTCGGTCGTGGGTGCCTGCCCTAGACTCTCAGAGAGGCCTTGTTTCAGCCCCCTCTTTCCTTCTGGTCTCTCAACCCTCTGCTTTCTCCCCAGCTTTTAGCCGGCTCCTCTCTCAGCCACTCCTGGACTGCAGCCATCTCTCTGAGACAGGAAAGGCCCCAGATCGCATTTCATGACACTCTTCCTGCATATAAACAGCCGCCTCCACCCCAGAGGCAGCCACATTGCGATGCCAGGCGAGGGATCCCTGCTTTTGCGAGTTCCATATTTTATTCCTCACTCCCACCATGACTTTATCAGGCCTGGAACAGGGACTGGGGGGGGGGGGGGGGGGGAGGAAGGGAATCGGCAATTTAGCTCAATTAGCTGATGTTTCCCAGTGTGTAGAATATCATCCAGTTTCCATGGCAATGGGAGTGCCACGGTAACCAACAGGGCCCCTTTTCTTGTTTGCTACCTACTTCTCCCCATGCCCTGATGGCATGAGGAGTTATACAAGGACACGAGTGGGTAGAGGCCCCAGGGATGGGGTTGGGCCTAGCTATTTTGCCTCGGCAGGGGAAATCAATTTTCCCCCCCTTTCCCTTTCATCTCAAGAAATTTCAGCACACGTCTTCAGATCCTATAGCGAGCAGTGAATTAGGCAGGGCTTAGCAGGAAGTTCCATTGAAAGGACAATTTTCTTGCCATCCTTGTGGGCACGTGGGCGTTTGACACCTAGGTAACGCCTGCCCTGAATTTAGTGCCAGTTCTTCCTCCACTTCCTCTTCCTCCTCCTATTAGCAACTCTTTGCAGACCCAAAGGAGACAACCTTTCCCCCTGGTTACATGCGTTTTGCATCTTGCCCTCACAAAATGCTCCTGTTTTGCATCAAAACACATTGCTAGTAGCCATTACCTGGATAGCCCAGGCAAGCCCGATCTTGTCAGGTCTCGGAAGCTAAGCAGGGCTGACCCTAGCAAGTTCTTGGAAGATAGATCTCCAAGGAATACCAGGGCCAGGATGCAGAGGCAGGCAATAGCAAGCCACTTCTCTGAAATGTCCAAGCCCCACTAGGGGTCGCCAGAAGTCAACCATGACTTCCTCGCAGGCACATACACACGCACAAAAAAACAACACCACAGTGCTAGTATATTAAAGGACTCAAGGAGGTTGGTGGATCCAGTAGATCACTGGCCTGTCGACTCCCCTACTTCACAACACCTTTGAGTGGGTCACTTTTCCTCAATGTAATTGATAGCTATGGCAAATGTACAAAGCAATGCACGAGGTATGCTACAAACCAGAGCTAGCCTCCTGCTTTTCACCATTCAGGCAGAGGTGTGGTCCACAGATTGCTTCCACGCAAATGTGGATCTGTATTTTATTTGCAGTTGGCAACGTATGCCGGTAGCTATCCAAAATTACTTCCTCAGTGCCCATGCCAAACTGCTCCAATACCATCTGGATTGGGCCCAGGTTGAGCTTGAACTGAAATTCTAGGACACGAACCAGCTGTAGATGCAGAACTTTTTGTCAGGCACAGGAAGGCGAGACGTGCCATATCGTACCTTGTGAATGGTGGTGGCTAAAACAAAGCATCTGTTTCCTTGTCAAGAGAGCATACTGCCCTTCCTCATCTAAGTTTAGAGTCAAGTACAGCCTTCACCTCCTTTGGCCCAGCCCTGACACCTTCTCTCTTGAGGGTTGACAACATTCAGGTGGGGCCTGGAGACCTCCCAGAACTAAAAATGATCTCCGCTACAGAGACTGGGCCTGGAGAAAATGACTGCTTTGGAGGGTGGCCCGTGTGGCATTATGCCCTGCAGAGGTTCCTTCTCTCCTCAAACCAGGCTCTACCCCCAAATCCCCAGGACTTTCCCAACCCAGAGTTGGCACCCCTGTCGTTCCCTCCATCCTGAACCAGCCTCTTCTGCCTTTCAGCTCCCCTCATGCTGCTGGTTAAACCGATTCCAGTTGCTTCTGGGACTGGCGTTTGGAACAAGCCTCACCACCTCAGGATACCTGTGAGCAATACACATGCTTTTGAGCAGGTGCTCCATGCTGCCCTTCTGCCTAGGGTTACCAACACCCAGGTGGGGCCTGGAGACCTCCTGGAATTACACCTGATCTTAGGGTTGCCAAGTGCTTACCTGTTCCGGAGTGGGGGAGTCCAGCCTTGCTCTGGGAGTCTTCGCGCGCGCGCGCTTTGCATGCGTGCCCCACAAGCACGTCACACGGAAGTGATGCAAGCACGTCAGGGACATTGGAGGCGGGGCCACAATCATCCGAGGGAAAACCATAGAGTTTTCCCTCAGATGATTGTGGCCCCGCTCCCAAGGCCCCCGACATGCTTGCGTCACTTCCGTGTGACGTGCTTTGGGGATGGGGTTCCCCCCGGGGGCCCAATCTGGCAGTAGCGAGGAACAGGCCTCCCAGGCGGGGGTTTCCCCGCCCCCCGGGGGGACTTGGCATCCCTACCTGATCTCCCAGCTATACAGATCAGTTCCTGTGGAGAAAATGGCTGCTTTGGAAGGTGAACTCTATGGCATTCCTTTCCTACGCAAATTGCACCCTCTCCAGTCTCCCCCCCCCCCCCAAATTCCCAAAAATTCCCCCCCCAACCCAGAGTTGGCAACCCTACTCCTGCCACAGGAGCAGGCCCGTAGTTATAGTGGGGCATCTCGGGGCTAGGCCCCGACTTACCGGCAAGGCCCCACAACTTCCCATCCAGCCCAGGGCCCCTGAGTGGCAGCAGGTGTGGGGAAGGAGGCAGGTATTCCTTTAATTCAATTAGCCAGTGCCCCCTAAGACATTTAAATGCCCCCCCCCAACTTTAACAATCCCAGCTATGGGCCTGCACAGGAGTTGATGTATTTAGGGTCCAGAAGAGATAGTTGGGGGAGAAATTGCTACCCCTAAATTATGCTCCCAATTTGGAGAGGCAGGGCCCCCACTCATAAGGCTGATGCTTGCTGCCAATTAATTAAAATACGTCCTGCCTGACTTGAGCTAAATGAAAGCATAGCAGCTTGCAAGACTGGCTCCTTTCCAAGTGAACAATACAATTTTGCTAACTTGAGTTGCCAGGTAGCTCAGGTCTAAGGTCTTGTTGTTTTACTTCCTTTGCCAGCCAACTGTGTTTACAGCAGAATTTATAAGCAATACCGACTTTTTAAAACTGCACATTTCTCTTAAGCTGTCATCATAAAGCAACTTAATATTTTTTGCTTCCATCTTCCTGGGAGAAATTCACTTTGAAATATCTCCATCTGAGGGTCCCTGGGAGCCGACCGCAGTCTAGCAGGATGGAAGCTGCTGAAAATACTACTACAACAATAGATATTCTGGGAACTTTCAGGAAGGAACAATAGTAGGGTCAGATTTCAAGAAACAAGTTGTACCTGCCTGGACTCAGTTCCCACTTTGCCTTAGGGGGAAATGGTTTGTTTCCTCCTAGTGCTAGGTTTTTAAAACCCACCTTCCCAGAAAGTTTTGCATTTTACCTTCACCTACTTGAGGTTCTGAAGTCAGAGCTCGGTTTAATAATTTCTTCCTTTCCTGGAACAGGCCACACATTCAGTACAGACTTCTTTCTTCTACCTCACTAGCAAGGAAACAGACCTGAAAGGCAGTGAATTTCACCTCTCCTCCAGGGAAGTCTGTCCACAGCAGCTTGTCTGCTGAGAAAACTCTGCACATTTCCCACAAAACCCCTGTGTGTTGCAGAGAATTCTGGGACATGTTCTAGGGCATACAGTCACTTCACATTACAGATGCCAATTCTTGGATTTAAACAAAATCTGGTGCCTGGGGATGTAGCCCTGTGGGGTTTTACTGGGTCTAAGCTGGAGCCCAGCATAACATCTGTACAGACATTCAAGGGATAGAACCTGAGAGAAAGAGAGACACAGAGAGAGAGAAAGACAGAGAGATGGAGAGACAGAGAGAAGCAGGCTTTAGACCTTGCTTTTCTGGCAATCTGCTCCAAAACAAAAGGCCATGTCATAGATTTATTGAGCTTCACTGCTGCCTCATGGGGCATGTGCTAGGACACAACAGACAGTCCCCTGTGGCTTCACATTGTATTTAGATGATCAGTAGTGGTGGACAAACGGCCTTTTGAGGAAGTCTCTCCAGTATTACTGGTCTTCTCATTTGCCCATTTCAGATACAGGGCGCTTTTTGTAGAAAAAGCCCAGCAGGAACTCATTAGCATAACAGGCCACACCCAACAGC
>NW_015168053.1:490158-528728 GCF_001447785.1 Gekko japonicus
GCACACACACACACACACGTATTCATGCGTAGAACCAGTGAACTGTGTTCCAATTTTATTTATTTCTTTACATTACTTAAAGTCACCCTTTCTCACTGAAACTCAAGGCAGATTACATGGTGTAAGTCAATAGGATCAACAGGATGCGATATCTTGGGCTGCAGAGACCTGAAAACAAGCAGAAATCTGAAACAGAGCTGAAGCAAAGCATACCCATTTAAACATGACATGTTAAACGATGTGGAAATTACACAGTAGGAGCAATACTTAAAGGCAACCGACAGCACACAGTAGTATAGTGCGCAGCCCCTATCCCTTCACCAAAGCATCTTTCTGAACCATTTCCTCACAGTACAGCCCTATTCCCTGGGTAGAAACCACCTCCTGAATAATTCAGTGTTGTGTAGTTTGTGGAAAGCCAGGAGAGTGGGGGCCTTCTTAACCTCCGCAGGCAGGCCACTCCATCAGGTCGGGGCCACGATGGAGTTTCTCACTGAAACTCAAGGAAGATTACATGGCGTAAGTCAATAGGATCAACAGGATGCGATATCTTGGGCTGCAGAGACCTGAAAACAAGCAGAAATCTGAAACAGAGCTGAAGCAAAGCATACCCATTTAAACATGACATGTTAAACGATGTGGAAATTACACAGTAGGAGCAATACTTAAAGGCAACCGACAGCACACAGTAGTATAGTGCGCAGCCCCTATCCCTTCACCAAAGGATCTTTCTGAACCATTTCCTCACAGTACAGCCCTATTCCCTGGGTAGAAACCACCTCCTGAATAATTCAGTGTTGTGTAGTTTGTGGAAAGCCAGGAGAGTGGGGGCCTTCTTAACCTCCACAGGCAGGCCACTCCATCAGGTCGGGGCCACGACGGAGAAAACTCATGGACGGGCAGTTGCTGATTCTGCCCACTGGTGGGTTGGCGCCTGCAGAAGGCCCCGCTCAGATGAATGAAGCTGTCCTGTTGGAGCAGGTTGAAGGTAGAGCTTGTTTGCCATTAGGACTGCCAGATCCAGGTTGGGAAACTGCTGGAGATTTGGGGATGGAGCCTGGGGAGGGCGGGGACCTCACTGGGTTACAATGCCATAGAGTCCCCCCAGGGGAACTGATCTCTGTAGCATGGAGATGAGCTGTAATCCTCAGGGATCCCCAGGTCCCACCTGCAGAATGGCTTCCCTGTTTGACACTGTGATCCTGGTCCGTCCGTCCCCCATGTGTATTTGCCACTCTACTAGCAAGGATGTCTGAAAAGAGCTAGCAAGGAGCCCCGGAACACAGTGTGGGAACCAGTGGAGTTTTCTTTCCCCATTCTTGTCCATTTTGGCCAGTGCCAGCTTTCCAGCTAGGTGCCTTGCACTATTTAATTCAAAATCATATGTGTTATCAGGGCTATTTTTGGGCAGGAACACACAGGAGCAGAGTTTCGGCTGGCTCCCGAGCTGGCCACGCCCAGCAGGAACTCATCAGCATAATAGGCCACACCCAACAGCAGAAACTCATTAGGATTGGTTACATTAGGGGTGTGTGGCCTAACATGCAAAGGAGTTCCTGCTACAAAAAAAGCCCTGGGTTTTGACAACAAATAAGGTAAACAGAATAAGAAGCAAAAGGTGGGTGCGGCTGGATGACCACACTTCTGGTAACGGGGGTGCGGCCTAATGTGCTAATGAGCTGTGCTGTCAGGGGTGTGGCCTAATATGCTAATGAGTTTCTGCTGTTGGGTGTGGCCTATTATGCCAATGAGTTCCTGCTGGGCTTTTTCTACAAAAAGAGTAGTGGTGTATCCAAACACCAGTAAGAACATACCTACCCAACTGTCCCTATTTCCAGGCACAGTTCCTGTTGTCTGGGACTTTGCCTTTGTGAACCTCTGCCCCTCTTTTGTCTCAGTTTTCCTATTGAGGAATGTCTCATTAAAATCTTGCGACTGGATGCTTGGCTTTTAAAACACTGCAGGACTGGCTATTGCAGAGTAAAGCAATGCAGCAGATGGAACTGAACAGCCTTTAGCAATGTGTAACTGGGGAAGTGCAGCTCGGATAGTTATCCTTGACATGAACAAGGGGGAATATAAGCCTGTTTCTGTTTTCATTTGTGAAATATGGGAAGGTACATCAGAGGATATCAGTGTGTGTGTGCATGTGCGGGGGTTTACCAAAGAACCATAAAAATAGGCAAACCCTTGAAAAACAGCCAGCTCCCTTAAAATGGTTTAACTCTACGCATTAAAAAAAAAGAAAATGAAAAGATAGTTCACCCAGGGTAATATTCAGAAAATATCCAGGTTTTACAAATACTTTGACTAACTGTGATTAGGGGGGAGGGGGGGATGGGACCGGAAAAAGGGAACGAGAGAAAGCGAGAGGATCCAATTTTGACAGGTGGTATAATGCTACAAATAGCCTCCTCAACCAGAAAAACAAACAAAAAATGTTCTCACAATATTATAACTAGATTATTATTGCACATGATTTTCTCAACAACATATATTGGCTTTAACAAAATCACATCTGATTTTTGCAGCTGCTGTTTGAACATCTCTGGGTTTGAATATTGCAATTAAGTAAAATATATATGTGTGTGTTTTGCAAGCAACAGATCTTTGAGCAATTCCTTCTCAGAGAGAACTAAGGAGGAAGGTGACCCCTTAGCTGCCTTAGGTTGTGCTCCAAACCCAGATTGCCACACTCTGAATCTACCGAGGTCAGGCACAGATTTTTCATACCAGTGACAACAACAGCGCATCCAAGAGTGCCAGTTCTCTCTCTTACTCTGGGGGCCATGGGGAGAAAAAATGTCAGGACTCAGTTCCTGACCCAGGAATGGGCTCAGGTCTGCTCTCACAACTGGCAGGTTTGGATCTGGTGAGGGTCTGCTGTTATTTTTCACAGCTGAGCTGATTACTGAATGGAATCTGCAGGCAGCCATGACAGCAAATGCACCGGCATGGGGTGAAAGCACAGGTTCCCCCACCACCACCTCCATTGGGGAAAAGAGGACCATGTGAGGTGGAAAAGATGAAACGGCGATGAAGCACAAACATGGTCTTGGCATCAGGGGTGAGGATAATGCACTTGATTGCCAAATGAATCAAAGGTAGGACATCTCCCTCAACCTACACACAGCAAAAAAAAAAAAAAAATTAATGGAGAGGAAGCCCTACAATTGCCCAGCTTTTGATGCTCCAACTGCATTTTAGCTTTTTCCCCCATAAAATTCCCTGCAGATCCTCTTACAAGGCAATATTCCAGCTGCATTATAATAACGATGCACTTGCTTGCTGTTCATCCCCTTCTTAAACAAACAAAACAATACTCATCCCATCATCCTGGCTAGTTGTGTCTATAATACACTCCCACTTTTCACAAGGGCAAACAGAGAGATGTTCATAACACCCTTATTTCCCAGTCTGAGGAACACTGCCCAACCCTCCCCCTCCTTCTGTGTTATGCATTGCTGAAAGGTCATCCCCTCCCGCTGCATGAATTTCTCCTGTTACAGCCTGTCCTCCGCTAAGTTAAAACCCAAGAGAGTGACGGTTTCCTTTGCTTAAAGATGTACAGTTCAAAACATATTTCAGCTGCTGCACTGTGTGAAATGGCAAGGCACTGTACGGCCCGATGCCTTCGTGCGCAAGCATTCACATGCGCTTGAGACGAGAGTCATCCAGCCGCCCACTCCGTTTTTTCCAGAGATGTAACTTGCAGAAAATCTGAGGGAGCTGAACTCTGTAGAATGATGACCTTTTTTTGACTCATAACAATATTTTAACAAGGCATTCCTAAAACCACAAGATCGTCTGCAAAATAATGGGAGTGCTTTGCTGGGGACGAGGACCAGAAAACGAGGGATATCTCTGCAAAACATGAACACCCAGAGATGCTCTTCAAAGTGGGAGCACTGCACACACGCTCTGGGGGAAGGAAAAATTAAAGTCTCACATTCAGGAAATAGTAATGGAAAGGGAAGGACTCACTGCTCTTACATGAATCACAAAGTTACTTAGATAAATGATTAGGGAATGTGGTCTATACTACTGTTTAGCTTACTGAAACTAGGACCCCACGATGTAACTTTTGTATCGTTTAATGTGTCATGTTAAGACATATGCTTTGCTTCAGTTCTATTTTTAGATTCCTGATTGGTTCTGCAGCCCTAATCCTGAATATCCTATCCTGTCAATTGTATTGACTCACTCTGTGTAATCCATCTTGAGTCCAAATGAGAAAGGTGGACTCAGGGCTATTTTTGGGCAGGAACGCACAGGAACAGAGTTCCGGCCGGCTCCCAAGTTGGCCACGCCCAGCAGGAACTCATTAGCATAGTAGACCACACCCAACAGCAGGAACTCATTAGGATTGGCTACATTATGGGTGTGTGGCCTAACATGCAAAGGAGTTCCTGCTACCAAAAAGTCCTGGGTTTTGACAACAAACAAGGTAAACAGAATAACAAGCAAAAGGTGGGTATGGCTGGATGACCACACTTCTGGTAACATGGGGGCGCGGCCTAATGTGGTAATAAGCTGTGCTGTCAGGGGTGTCGACCAATATGCTAATGAGTTCCTGCTGTTGGATGTGGCCTATTATGCTAATGAGTTCCTGCTGGGCTTTTTCTACAAAAAGAGCCCTGGGTGGACTATAAGTAACAACAACAACAACAACAACAACAACAATGCCGGACGGACAAAACCGTGATGAGGGTGACTGGGACAGAACACAACTTTGGAAGAATTTTTAAAAAATGTGAAAGATTGTAGAATTGTATGCATGTGGAAATTTGGGTCGGGGAACAGACTTCTCATAATGCATTAATTATGTCAAACTGCCTTCTGCCCAGCAGTAACGATGGATGGAGAAGGGCTGCATTTTGTCAGCTACCCAAGCATTGTGCTTTGAATACAACACCTTTACAAAATAAACATAACCATGATGGAAGAAGCCACGGCAGATGAGAAAGAAATGTGTTTCGATCGTACACCGGCTCCTTTGCTGATTGTCTAGAAATAGTTCAATATTGCAGAGAGCCTGAAACTCTCAAAATGGGAGCAGCTGCCGTACAGGCGACTAACAGATTTACCTGTGCAGATTTACCTGAATGCTTGAAAGAGGGAATAAAGCCTGTGTGTTTTAAACAGAGTGGTCAGAGTCCCTCCCCCCCAAGCCTGGCATGCAATTGCCTAAGTAATTACAGCTCTGTGCGGGTTATATTATTTGCTTTCAGAGGAGGGCGATTTCTCTGAGCTACCTTGGATCCTAGCAGGTGCTTGGCAAATAATCTCCAGGCTTCCTGGACTGGCTGAGTCACATCTATTCTCCACCTGGCAACAAGCACTGAAAGAAGAGCTGCAGAAGCAGCCCCTCCAAAAGTGGATTCTTGGGGGGACAAAGAGGAACTTACATTCCCTGTCCTGCCTCTGAACTAAGTATGGGATTTTGGCCTTCAAGAAGAACAATCAACAGGTGAACTGAAAGAGGATACTCACCCGGAACTCATGAGCAGCCAGGCAGGTATGTGGGGGTAAAAGTAAAATGGGAGAATGAGCAGGAGAGTAGAGCAGGAGCCAGGATTCTTGAAGGTCTGTCTGACTCTGAGGGAAAGGATAGGATGTCTAATGGTTATGGTAGCAGTGGGGGACAGAATTCTGGGCTCCCCACAAAAGGAGCTTGTGTCTAATTTTTCTGAGAAGGTGAAAAGACAATACTTGCAATTTTTTAAAATCGGAGACAGATTCTGAGGGGGAGGCTATGAGCTAGGCCTCCGGGGTTCCCTGACAGGAAATGAGGCCTACGGAATTGGTGGTGCTGGAAAGTGCCATCAAGTCACGGCTGGCTTATGGCAATCCCCTAGGGCTTCCAAGGCAAGAGCGGCTCAGAGGTACTTTGCCACTGACTGCCTCCACATAGTGACCCTGGTATTCCTTGGAGGTCTCCCATCAAAATATTAGCGAGGGCCAATCCTGCTTAGCTTCCAAGATCTTATGAGATCCAGCTAGCCTGGACTATCCAATTCAGGGCTCTACAGAATTAGAGAGTGGGAAATGAATGACCATTACTGGTTACAACAGAGGAGGATGATATCTGGACCTTCAAGAGTTGTGTAAAAGAAGGAGCTGTGGTATTTACCTCCCACACAACTGTAAAAGGTACATAATTTGCAGCCATTTATTATGTGGGGGCTAGCAGAGATCCTCTGCTTTCAGTGGGCAGAAGTTCTTGAGGGGCAGCTTTCCCATCATTGCATCTTATGTCACCATATTGTAAGGGCACAAAAGTCCTGTCAGAAAAGGCAGGGTAGCAGTCGTAACCGAGAGTAAGGCCTGAAAGCCAGGATTTCTGTGTTTCCTGCAAAAGTGTGAGTGGAGAGAGTGGTAAGATCCCTTTAATCGTTCTGATATTGATTTACAAATAAAGGGTTGTTGGATGCGATGGCAGTTCTGTCACAGCTCCAATCCATTGGGTCCTCCAACAGGAGTCCCCGCCTCTTATATTTCAGCTCCCCTTTCTCATTTCTGTGGAGCCCTATCATTCACAGGCATCAAGGTGAGGTTCAAATAAACAGACCAGTGTAATTTTATCTGGAGTTTCCTGTGTGGCAGCTGGTGTACCTGGTAGGCTAAAGTTGGAGAGAGATTGTGCAGGAGTGGCTGAGCTCAAGGAAGTCCATCACAATCTTCTGGTGTTCTTTTTCTTTCGCTTCGATGGAGAGATAAAAAATTGGAGTCAAACGTTATTTCCCCTCCTCTGTGCAGATTAGCAACAACGAGCAGAAGAATGGATGCCCTTTTCTGTTTTTTTGTTGGTGTTTTTATGCACATGTGTGCGCGCACATGGAATTCATGGCGACCTCTGGTGACTGACCCCTACTGGGGGCCTGGAGAATATTTAGAGAGGTAGCTCAGTCAATCTTGCCCCTGCCTCCGAGCTCTGGTTTTCCAAGAAGGTCTCCCATCCAAGTATTGCCACAGTTGATCCTGCTTAGCTTCCAAGATCTGACTAGATCAGGCTTGCTTGGGCTATCCAGGTCAGGGCAAAACAGATACTCTTCTGATCAGAAAGATGTACGTGCAGTGGCGAGAGGTGCATCTTCTGCATACTGGAAGTTTCAAACAATTAGAGACCAGCAAGAGTTTCTGGGTATAAGCTTTCGAGAATCAAAGTTTCAAAATTTCCTTTGTCAGACACCAGTAGAGACTGAGATCTCTGCGTCTTTTTATCCTAGTCAGGAGGTGGGAGAGGTGTTGTAAAATGTGCTTGTAAAGGATGGAAGGATACAATGGATATTGCAATCAGCTTGATTAGAGGAGAAATGCCTGGGGACAGAAAATCAGTATCTGTAGTGAGATAAGAGCTCTGCAGCCCTACTGCCCGTGGGTGGGGTTTCCATTGTTCTGAACTTGTAAATTAACTGGAGTTCAGCAATCTTGCCTTGTTACTTTCCCTTTGAGATTTATCTGTTTGAGGCCTGCCATAAATTCAGCACACTTCACAAGTTCAGAAGGATGGTGTGTGTCCCCCCCAACCCCTTGAATAGGGGCATGGGATTTTTATCTCACTTCAGGGGCTGATTTTCTGCCCCCAAGCGTTTCCCCTCTGCTCTAATCAAGCTGATAATGTAGATTGTACCTTTGCATCCTTTGCAGATTGTACAATTACAACTATCACCTGGTTTATAACCTGCCCATTCTTGAAAAACTGATAGAGAGAGCAATGCCAGACCAGCTCCAGGTTTTCTCGGATAACTCATGTGCTCTGGACCCTTCTCAGTCTGGCTTCAGGCCAGGCTACGGAACAGAAACTGCACTTAAAATTTTAGTTGATGACCTCCGTCCCCTGGTCATATAGTAAAGGTAAAGGTTCCCTTGCTCGAAAGCCAGTCGAATCCGACTCCAGGGTTGCGGTGCTCATCTCCGTTTCAAAGCCGAAGAGCCAGTGCTGTCTGAAGACATTTCCGTGGTCATGTGGCCGGCATGACTAAACACCAAGGCGCACGGACCGCTGTTACCTTCCCCCCGAAGTGGTACCTATTAATCTACTTGCAATTTCTTGCTTTCGAACTGCTAGTAGAGGTCCTGAATAATTGCCTGGCTGTTGTGATAAATGGGCTAAGAATAAACAAATAGAAAGTAAACTCTGAAAAGACGGAGGTAATGTTGGCTGGGAAGGCAGAGATCTTGAAGTACACTGTGCTCTCCACTTTCGATGGAGTTCAGCTGAGCCTGGCTGACTCAGTTAAGAGCCTTGGGGTTATATTGGACCCAAATTTTTTACTGGAGAAACAAGTTAATGCAGTTACTAAAAAGGCTTTCTTCCAACTCAGGCTAGCCCCAAAGATGTCCCCTTATGGTGATATGGCTGATGTGGCCACCTGGATCCATGCCACAGTAACACTGAGACTAGACTACTGCAATGCATTGTACATTGGTCTCCCCTCAAAATCAATTTGGAAACTTGGGCTGGTGCAGAATGCCGTGGCTTGGGAGCTAGACGGAACATGCATATTACTGCTATCCTGAAGGCACTTTATTGGCTGTCCATCAGCTACTAGCTCAATTGAAGGTATAGCTATCACATACAAAGCCCTTCAAGGCCTTGGACCCTCATATCTGCAAGACCGCCTCTCTCTCTATGCTCCACCATGACAGCTGCGCTCATTGGAGTAGGGTCATCTGTAGGTAAAGGTTTCCCTTGCTCGAAAGCCAATCGAGTCTGACTCTAGGGGGCGGTGCTCATCTCAGTTTCCAAGCGAAAGAGCCAGTGCTGTTCGAAGACAATTCCGTGGCCATGTGGCCAGCATGACTAAACGTCAAGGCGCACGGAACATTGTTACCTTCCCACCAAAGGTATTTAAAGGTAAAGGTTCCCTTGCTCGAAAGCCAGTCGAGTCCGACTCTAGGGTTGCGGTGCTCATCTCCGTTTCAAAGCCGAAGAGCTAGCGCTGTCCGAAGACGTTTCCGTGGTCATGTGGCCGGCATGACTAAACACCAAGGCGCACGGAACGCTGTTACCTTCCCACCAAAGTGATCCCTATTTATCTACTTGCAATTTCTTGCTTTCGAACTACTAGGTTGGCAGGAGCTGGAACTAGAGATGGGAGCTCACTCCATCATGCGGCGCACTCGGGTCTCGAACTGCTGAACTACTGACCTTCCACAGCCTGCAGCTCAACGTCTTAACCACTTGAGCCACCACAGCTCCACTTGCAATTTCTTGCTTTTGAACTGCTAGGTTGGCAGGAGCCAGGGCCAGAGACGAGGGCTCACTCCATCACGCAGCACTCAGGTCTCGAACTGCCAAGCTACTGACCTTTCAGTCTGCAGTTCAGCATCTTAACCACTGAGCCACTGCAGTCCCCTTATCTGTAGGTGCCAACCTGCAAATGGGCAAGAGCGACACCTGCCCATACACATGCCTTCTCCATTGTGCCCCCACCTTGTGGACTGGCCTGCCTGAGAAGGTCAGGAAGGCTCTCACTCGCAGCTTTCCACAAACTATGCAAAACTGAATTATTCAAGAGGGCCATTCTATGCAGGCAGTAGACTTACACTGTACTAAACGATTCACAAAGTTACTTAGGGAAATTATTAGGGACTGTGGTCTATACTTTTGTGCACAGCTTGTTGAAATTAGGATCCTGCTTTGGAATTTTGCATTATTTAATGTGTCTTGTTAATACTTATGCTGTGCTTCGGTTCTGTTTTTAGACTTCTAGTTGGTTCTACAATCGTCCTATTGCATTGTTTACTGAATGTTCCATCTTTTGATGGAATTGATTCACTCTGTGCAATCCGCCTTGAGTCCAAGTGAGAAAGGCGGACTAGAAACAATGTAAACAATAAATACAAGCATTCTTTACAACACCCCTCCCACCTTCTGACTAGGACAAAAAGACTCAGATCTACATTTCTACTCTGTTGTGTCTGACAAAGGGAACTTTGACTCTCAGAAGTTTATACCCTGAAACCCTTGTTGGTCTCTAAGGTGTTACTGGACTCCAGTCTAACTGTTGTTCAGACTGGGTGATTCCAGCTGGCCAAAATCATTCCGAAAGAAACAAATCCTATTAGCTTGGAATTATCTGACAACCATGAGAATGACATGTTAATTCCTGACACTATTGTCTTGTTTCTGACTAGAACAGAGAACTAACAAACTGGCTGGGGAAAAAGGAGAGTCTCCAGTCCTTCAAGGAAGAGGGTAGAATCTGGCTACACCTGTATTTTCATTCCCCACTCTTTTCAGTAACTGGAAAGATTCCAGGAATTGTATGGAGCCATCAGAGGAAATATACTACAGATGTTTGTAGGCTAATAGTGCAGTCCTAAGTAGTTAAAGGTAAAGGTTCCCTTGCTCGAAAGCCAGTCGAGTCCGACTCTAGGGTTGCAGTGCTCATCTCCGTTTCAAAGCCGAAGAGCCAGCGCTGTCCGAAGATGTTTCCGTGGTCATGTGGCCGGCATGACTAAACACCGAGGCCCACGGAACGCTGTTACCTTCCCACCGAAGTGGTACCTATTTATCTACTTGCAATTTCTTGCTTTCGAACTGCTAGGTTGGCAGGAGCTGGAACTAGAGACGGGAGCTCACTCCGTCATGCGGCACACTCAGGTCTCGAACTGCTGAACTACCGACCTTCCCCAGCCTGCAGTTCAGCGTCTTAACCACTTGAGCCACCGCAGCTCCCCTAAGTAGTTACACCCTTATAAATCCATTGAAGCCAATGGGCTAGAGTATAACTTTGCTTGGAATTGAACAAAGTTAGAGTCCAGTGGCACCTTTAAGACCTATAAGAATCAGAGAGCTCTTTTCCTTGTTGATTGGTCCAGAACGGAGTCCTCATGTTAATTAACCAAGGGGATTTTGTTTTCTGTCATGGCTCAGCTCAGGATATCTGTTCCAGCTGTTGACTGGATCAGAACAGTGGGAATTTCCATTCTGAAGGCATCTTTTTTATCCAAAACGCATCCATGTTTCTGTTTATTTCTTAAATGCACAGTTGGGGGAGAGGAAGTAGCATAAGTGATTTTTTGACCCCAGGTTCTCTTTCCATGAAAGTGAAAGAAATAGCACTTGACAATATTGTGATGGACTTCCTTGAAATCAGCCCCTTCTCCCATTCATTTGTTTCTTTAACTGAAAGTTTCCCATAAATGGGGGGAGGGGGAGAGAACTCACCAGTTACCAGTTCACTGAAAAGAGCAAACATCCTCAAATGGTATCCTATTCCTGATTGGCAGAGGGAAATTTATGGCTTTTGCTTGGTCCTGAAAAACTCCCTTTTCACAGTTGTTGATTCGTCTTAGGGAAGAAGCGGAATGGAAATCTCCACTTGGATGAAATGTTTCTTCTCATGAGAAGCCATTTCTCACAAGTCTGGAAAAGTGCCTGAAATGAAGAACAGAGGATTTTCTGGATGGACTACTGGAGAAAATGTTTTGGCCTGGTGGATGTGTGCGTGGTTGTTGACAGCAGCTGGAAAAAGAGGAGAGAGAGGCTGGTGAAAAATATTGTCCTGGCCTCAGCACTATTGTGTAGGCTTACCGCTACAGAACCAGGGGAACTTTCCTAACACCAACTACCCCCCTCCCCCGCTTTCTTTTTCTCACCAGTACTCTGCCCCACTTCTTTGGATTTTCGCCTACCAAAGCACTGCCTCATAAATCCAGAAATTTCCCCCACTGCCGCCAATGGTAGCTCTCTCTAATCTCATTTCCCATAAAAGATTCCAGAGGTCAGTCATATATCTGAGGAGAGAGATGCTCTAGTGAATTTGTTTCAGGAAGAAAAGGTCCAAACAGAAGACTGTGGCAGACGGGGTATGCCACAACAGTTTCTGGTTAAGTTTTAGAGTCTGATGAGGTTAATGTTAGAGTAACAGACAATCACCTCTGTGCCCATCAACTTTAGCATTGGTACGGCTAAGGAAATCTACAATTTCAAGCACAACATATCTTTCAGCGTATCATTCAAGCAGACAGGATACAGGTAACGTTGTATAATGAGCCTGGGTATAGATTTTGTGCGTAGGATTAGAGCAGTGATTTTAAAATCAAACTAGTACATAAATTATGGGCTGACTCACTGGCTCTGATTGATGAATGAGATTTGGAGTCACTAAGGTCTCTTTCAGCACAGAGTGGGGGGGAAACAAGCCAACTGTATGGTTCTTGTACTCTCGATTTAGGATTAGGAAACAGACTATAACCACAAATGAAGTTGACTTTATTGGGGTCCTCAGATCAAGGGAAGAGGCCATGCACTGTATCCCATCTGTGTATTAGAAACCAATTAGAAGCTCCAGTGTGCCCTAAAAGGTGGTTTTGGAAGAGGCACTGAGGCGGCTGATGAAGATCTGAGCTCACCTGAATACAGCAAGGATTATACTTAAGGTAAAGTAGCAAGCCAGCTGACAATTGTGCCACGTCCTTGGAACAAGGTTGCCAGCTCCAGGTTGATCAGTTATAATAGTGGGACATCTCCAGCCACCATCTGAAGGTGGAGTTGAGGTACAAGGTTAGGAAAGGGAGACAGAGTGAGAGAGAGAGATAGGAATGCACTTGTCTCCACCAGTCTACACTGGATCTTTAGAAAAAGTTTTCAGGTTTAAGGGTGTAAAATGGTGCTGTAAGCAGGGCAGAATCCCTTCTGTGGGTCCACTTATTAGGGCTGGTTGCAAAGCAAAGGGGTGGGAAATGCTTGCAGCAGTTACAGAAGTGTAGTTGTTGGTAACTGGAGTTCTATGCCCAAATCCCAAAGATCATGGCTGGCTCCCAGGTCAAGTGCCTGGAGAGCGAAGAACCTTATGCTAAAGTAACTGAATCAAATCCTGAATTTTATTACTGTGAGGGTCAGAGGTTGGCCCTTGAAGCCCTGCTCACGAAAGGAAAGGATGCATTTAAAGAATGCCTCTCCCAGGAAAAGCTGCGCGCCTTTCTGTCAGATGGAGAGCAACAAGAACTGATAGAGGCGGCAACTGCCGAAGACTCACAGGCTCCCCCATCAGGTGGAGCAGGGAAGCACAACCGTGGGGACCAAGGATCGAGTCTCAGCTACTGGCCTGGACAATCTGATGAGCCCACCCCAGACCTGGAGCTGGGGTGGCCAGAGGAAGGAGCTTGGAAGGGGATCACCCGGGCTGAGGTCTACACTCATCCACCAGGAGAAGGAGCACCACACATCAAGGAAATGGTACGCAGATGTCTCCAGCAAGCCAACAAGGTATGAAGGAGGGTATATGCAGAGGTCATTTCGGGTGAGGTGCAGGGGGGCGAGGCACATGACGAAGCCCCGCCCCCTGCTTCCGGCCACCCCGCTTCCAGCCCTCATTCAGCCAGGAGGAGGCAGGAGAAGAGGGAGAGTAAGTTGCTTCCTCCCCAACTCTCCCCACCCCTGCCTGCCTGGGACCAAGGAGGGCCTTGGCGGGGCTTCCTCGCACTCTCGCTGGCCTTGCAGGTCCACCGCCGGGCCCCTGATGTCAGGGGGTGTGGCATATGCTAATGAGTTATGCTAATGAGTTCCCCTAGCTCTTTTTCTACGAAATGACCCCTGGGTATATGTAGGCTAAAACCAACCAACCAAGCAGAATGTGCCTAGACCTCAAGAGCAGGAAGCTGTGAAACTAAAGACAGAGATTTAGTGAATTGGGCAAGATGTGGGCATCCCCAACACTGGGAAATTTCTGGATAATTTCCAACAAAACTCTCTTTCAAATTGCCCCTCCCCTAGGAGGTTTTCTTTTCTAAGGGAGTAGACTGGAGATTTGGGGTATTTTTGTTATTATTTATTATACAGGCTGAGCAGGTATGACAATGGTGCCGAAACAAGACCACAGGCCATCCCAGATTCGTAGCAAACTTATGGTTTGGTCCCATTCCACCAGTCCAGATTCCAAATTGCTGCTTTCTAGGTCTTCTGCCCACTCTCAGTCTGGGCAGGCCAACTGCAGCCTAATGCAGCTTGTATTCCAGATGTTTGGAACAATAGGTTTCCCATTCAGGTGCACTGTCCCCCCTCCCCATCAATGAAAAGAGGGCACCGCTCAGGGGAAGGCCAGTTTGCTTGCTTACCCAGAAAGCAGCTAAAAAGGTCAGTGAACCAAAGACAAACAAATTTGCTCAGTCAGTATACAAGATGCAAATCGGGCAAATGTGTGCACAAACTCACTGGGTTTGCATAATTCCCCTGGCTGGCTATGGCTGTTCTGTTTACTGATTTTTAGTTTATGTTCACAGCATCATTCCAGATCGTTTGCCTACATCTTTTCACACAAACCAAATCATGTCTTCTCCAGGTAATTGCCATAGTCATGGATGTTTTCACGGACCCCGACATCCTCTCGGATCTGTACGATGCTGCAGTCAGGCGCCGAGTCCCAGTTTACGTCATACTCAGCAGACGGCATCTTGACTCCTTCCTTGTCATGGCTGAGAAAATGTGCCTTAATGTCCGCTACACGGAGGTGATTTGGGAGGATTTCCATTTCTCAGCAGATGCCCCCGCACTGGAGGCAGCTGTATCTCTGTCCTGGGTGAATTCAGTCAACTCTCATCTGGGTGGTTTTCACACTGGGACGGGTTTAGGTGGTTTCCCCATTACTGCTGCGCAACGGGGCTTCCACATGGCAGGTTTCCCTGCCCCACCTTCACAGGAGCAGCCACCTCCCTCCCCCCACCCCCGGAAGGTCCATGGCTCAGTGGAAGAGCTCTGCTTCAATCCCCAGCATGGCATCTCCAGTTAAAAGAACTAGGCAGTAAATGATGTGAATGACATCTGCCTAAGACCCTGGGCAGCCGCTGCCAGTCTGAGTAGACAATACTGACCTTGATGGACCAAAGGTCTGATTCATTGTAAGGCAGCTTCGTGTGTGCTTCCTGTGTTTCCAGGCCACTGGGGCTTTTCCAGGTTGTTGTTGTTGTTTTAAATCAGCAGTTGAATATTTTAACGTTGCTATATTGTTAGAACAATGTAGGTATCAAGTCCTCTGATCCCAGCTTTCATTTTTTGAAAGTAAGTTCGTAGCATCTTTCGTTGCCGAAATATGCCTTTCCCTTTATATAGACTTTTCTTTAAAGCAATTTGAAGAGTATGCAGCAGAAGAGAAAACTAAGGTGATAAACGCAAAATGATGCAAGATCAGACCTGAACTAGATGATTTGGGCTCAGAGGTCATTTCGGGGGGGATCGCGGGGGATCGCAGTTCCCCCGGGTGAGGTACGGGGGCGGGGCACATGACGAAGCCTGCTTCTGGCCGCCCCCTGCTTCCGGCCGCCCCGCTTCCGGCCCTCATTCAGCCAGGAGGAGGCAGGAGAAGAGGGAGGGTAAGTTGCTTCCTCCCTGCCTCTTGCAGGTCCACCACTGGGCCCCTCATGGGGCTCGGCAGTGGAGCTGCAAGGCCGGCGCCGGCGGCCCGGACCGTTGGGGGCGGGGTGTGTGGCCTTATGACACACTCCGGTGATGTCAGGGGGTGTGGCCTTATGACACACGTCTGGTGATGTCAGGGGTGTGGCATATGCTAATGAGTTATGCTAATGAGTTCCCCTAGCTCTTTTTCTATGAAACGACCCCTGTTTGGGCTACTCTGCTCTCATCCAGTCTTGGAAGCTAAGCAGGGTCAGCCCTAGTTAGTATTTGGATGAGACCCCCAAGGATGTCCAGGGTCACTATGCAGAGGGTTAGTCCAGGGTCACTATGCAGCAGCAAACCACCTCTGCTTCCAAACTTTACCTTTTGGAACCCACCACTGCAGCACTGTAAGGTGGGACTCCATTCACACCCAGTGGGCGTAACGATGACTGTGGCCCTCTGTGCTGCCTCGTTAGTGGTTGCCTATGGCACAAAACTAGGGGAAAGACATTAATCTTAATACACAAGTCTTTCCTCTAGGCAAACAGGTTCGGTTCTTCACCCAGGTAGTTATAGGGTTGCCCTTTTGCACAGAACATGCAGGAGAGAATGTGATGTTGCCCGTTTCTGCATCCTTCATCCCCTTTCTAGAAGCTGAGAGTCCGAGTCATCCATGGTTGCACCTTCCAAAGCAGACACCAGAAGCAGGTCACAGGGTTGCTAAAGGAGAAATTTATACTGGCTGATGGAGAAGTAGCGATCACTGGCAGCTACAGGTAAGGACAGCTCTTGCCTGCTCCAGTTCATACAGCAGTCATAGAGGCAGAGGCGGCTTCAGAAGGCAGCAAGATCGGGCATTTGCCAGGGCCTTGCCAGGTTACCGGAGCTGTGGTGGCTCAAGTGGTTAAGACGCTGAACTGCAGGCTGTGGAAGGTCAGTACTTCAGCAGTTCAAGACCCAGGTGCCGCAAGACGGGGTGAGCTCCCGTCTCTAGTTCCAGCTCCTGCCAACCTAGCAGTTCGAAAGCAAGAAATTGCAAGTAGATAAATAGGTACCGCTTCGGTGGGAAGGTAACAGCGGTCCGTGCACCTTGGTGTTTAGTCATGCCGGCCACATGACCACGGAAACGTCTTCGGACAGCGCTGGCTCTTCGGCTTTGAAACGGAGATGAGCACCGCAACCCTAGAGTCGGATTCGACTGGCTTTCGAGCAAGGGAACCTTTACCTTTACCTCTTTACTGCCAGGTTACCAGCTGGTCATAAGACAAGAACAACCTGGCCTGATCTTGCACCTTTGATCTGCAAGAACCAGCAGGTGATGCTGAACTGCATCCAAGCAAATGGCTGTTAAAGGCACAGGACTAAAAAGCCACTTCAGAACTTGGCATGCCTACACCCAATGCCCCAACGATGCCACTATTCTCACTGTGTGTACACGCAGGTCAGAGCCGGAAGGGAACATTCTTGGTTGAAGGTACCCAATTAGTGTTGTTCAGTGCCCTCTAGAATTGGCATGGAGGGTTCCATTCCTCCCATTTCCTTCCTGGCATAACTTCACCTCATTCCTTATCTATGCTTTGGGACTCCATTCCTGGTCAGTCTGCCCTCATTCTATAATTACAAGCAGCTAAACTGTTACCAGAGGGAAGGCAGCCTGATGTAGTCTGATCTCTTCAAAAGCTCAGCAGAGTCAGTAACTTGGAAGGGAAACCATCAAGGAAGGCTCTGCAAAAGAAGGCAATGGCAAACCACCCCTTCTTCTCACGTGCCTTGAAAGCCCCTTGCTGGGGTTGCCATAAGTCAGTCGTGACTTGATGGCACTTAAATGTATATAACCACGTTGGGTATAGGCAGAGTCTCTGTCCCTTTATTTATTTGGTTTTTAAAATGTTTATTAAGATCAAGTATAACTTATAACATGTACAATAACTGCAAAACAGTATACAAAAGTCCCGAGAATCCAAAATTACAAACCAGCCAGTTAATCACCAACAAAGTTTTCAACGTACATCAACAGTTATAACATAATAATTTAGTATCAGTCCCTTTAAACAGTTGCGTGACTGGCAGGGACGCAAAAAGCAAAAAACAAGTAATGCTTCTTACAGCATCGGGGTGGCAAATGCTACATCTGTGCAAGTCCTACCCATCCTGCAGATGTTCAACAAAAGGAGACTCTGTCCATTATAAAAAGGCAGCAGCCTTATATGAGATTGAACTCCCATGCCTATAATGGAGCAACTTCCCACAATAGACAGCAGTTGTGAGTCTTACGGTAAGAAAGACCTGCCTCCAACCTCTTTTTTTCCAGCCTCATCCATTCCTTTTTAATGGATTTTTTTGCTTTACTGAATGCTGGGTCTCCTGTTTCTTGCAATGAAACTGGAAATAAGGCCTTTCCTGGCTGAATTTTCGGCCAGCAGCAAGGGAAGCCTTCATGGATCTGGGTAAGGATGGTACCAGAATTCCTCGATTTTGGTAGTACAGTTAGGATTTTATGACCCAGTAGTTAGACTGTCATACTACAACTGGGAAGATCCGGGTTCAAATCACCACACTATGATGAAGCTCCCTGGGTGACCTTGGGTCAATCTTTTTATCTGTCTAACCAAACTCTCAGGATTGTTGTGAAGATAAACTTTGGGGGGGCATATATGCTGCCCAGAGCTCCTTGGGTAGGATAAAAAATAAAATTTGACAAGATTCCTTGTTAATCAGATTCAAGATGTAACAACATCCATAACGAGTTTACAGAGGGTATAACAACTAAGATGTAAATATGCCTCGTATTTCTAAGGGCATCGGTTTACTTCCTAGTTCCCCTGCTTTGTTTGAAACCATTAGTACTGTTTCTCTTTCCCTTAAAACTCAAGCTTTTACCTAATCTCCCTCAGAATCTAGTGGTCCTAGTATCTTGTTACCAACCACAAGACTCTAAAAATCTATTTCTCTATATGACATCACCACATCATTTGTTGCTTTCATTCCTTCTGTGACATCAGCAAGGTGATGTCAAGGACCTCAAGAGACTTAAACTGGAAGTCCTGGATGGAATCCACCAATGAACTTTTGGCATTAATTGTGATGACATTGCTCAAGCCACAGCAAATTCCATTGGGCTGCTACTAGAGGATCATTGTATCCCTGGAGTGGGTGAGAATTGCGATAACGGAAGGTTGCTCATCAGGACAACGCACTTTCTTCTGAAACCATTGGAACAAAAGAACCCAAATCTAGGAGTCTGGAGCTGGTTTTGGAACACTGTGTACTGAATCAACCAAGTCTTCCAACTCCTGACGTGAGGTATTGGAGCTAAAGGAACCCAGTTCATGTTGGCTTTTTGGGTAGTCCATGTAGATCAAGCAACCATTTTCTTCTGAAGCTGCTCCAGAGCTAGTTTGGAAGACATTTGAGCTGTGAATCCAACAGCTAGGTCCCAAGTTTCACTGGAAGGCCTAAAATTGGCATCATAATTTGCTTCTGGAAAAGCTTGAGAAGCACAGATTAAGTGGACGTTCTGGCTTGCTTCTAGCATCAAGGATCTTTAATCCGGTTGAAGTTCCTATAGATCTTGGGGAAAGTTAATGACTTATAACAAAGCCTATTTTGTGACTAAGGAAACCCATTAAATTGCCACAAACAGTTTCTGCAAGCACAGGAGTTAAGGGTAATCTAAACCCACCCACCCGGTTACGACTGTCCTTTGGAGAACCAAGAAGCTTGGATCCAAGCTACTAAGAGGTAAGGTTCCGAAGGAAATCTGTGGCCACCAGTTGGAAACAATTTCTCCGTGATAAGGAACCCAAGAAGATCCATTGTGTAAAGATCTGGATTTCAAAAGCAAACCTGATCATTTGTTTCTGAAGATTCTGAAATTACAAAATAGTCAAATATAGAAGGTCCGTGGAAGTCACACATACACAAAATCAGTGGGGAGAGGGAGTTTGATTGTCACAAATCCCTAAATTTCTACACTGCCTATCTGTGAGACTCGAGGACTAAACCAGCCTTCGTTCCATCTTATCTTAACTGAGTGATGAAACATCCTCTCTTCGTCAGCATCTTCTGCCTTCTGACTGCTGCATTTCCCCCCATCTTGTCTAAGGAATGCTACTACTGTGAAATCACCGATTCGACAAAGTGTCCCGGCACCAAAATGATTTGCGAAGATGATGAGGATTGCTTTGACGGCCAAGGAGCTGCCATGGGTGTGTCACTGATCAGAAACAAAGGTTGCACTCGTGCCATCTACTGTGGCAAGGAGCAGCCCATCTCCTACATGGGGGTCACCTACAGCCTGGTCACCAACTGCTGTAAAGGGGACATGTGCAACGCAGCTCAGGGGTTGACAGCCCCCTCCCTCTTCCTCCAGCTTCTCTCCACCAGTGTGCTCCTGCTGGGGGGTCTCCTCTGAACCTCAAGCAATTAAAGCTTAACCTAGTTTTTTAAAAACCAAAATCCTTGTGTCTATGGTGTGATGGTGTGTTCCAGAAACAGCTGTCCCTAGGCACCAAGCAGTTAACAGTTGCACGTCTTGGCTCTTTTGTATGAATTATTAACAAAAAACTTCTCCAACACTTTTTAAGATTCTCCCCCCCCCAAAAAAAAAAAAAAATCCCCAGGAGTTCTAATTCGCAAAACGATTCGTCCAGGACATGTAGATCCCATGTTTACAGCTGGGCCTTAGTGCCCATTAAGACATCACAGTTTGTTCCCTGCGGCTACAGCAGATTGCTGTGTGGAACAATGCCACCTCTGCTGTCTCCCAAGTTCGGGCACAATTTCTCCTCAGTGCTTTTCGAGGCAATGATTCATACCGTCCCCAGTCATTCCAAATCTCTGCCTCCCAGGTTTTCTTCAGAGGTCTCTCCTCCGTCCTTCCAGCAGGGTATTTGTTCCTCTCCAGGCTCAGAGCTGGTCTTTGTGCCTCTTGGCATGATGTCTGAATTGAGCGAGGGTCTGATTGAATTTTAGGCAGTTCGCTGGGTGAGGAAGGTCCCCCTACTTCTCAATTGTATTTAATTGTTGGAAGTTGCCCTGAGCCCTGCCTGGAAGGGAAATTAGCAGGATAAAAATTGAATAAATAAATATAAAAACCCTGAGACCCTGGAGGAGAAAGAGGTCTCGGGAGATCTATGTGAATCTGTTAATCATTCTGCCAGTAGACGGTAGGGAAGCTATGAGGCTGAGGGTCACATCGGACCTCTGACCAAATCTTGGAGAAGGTTTTTTCAGTAGGATGAACACAGAAAGATTCAATTCTTTTAACAGGACTTGGCACTTGAGACAAATAAACAGCTAACCTCAATCAAACACCCTTCCCCCAAACAGTCTTCTAATTGAATATATTTAAAGGAAATTGTCTGCAACTTGACAGCACTTCCCACTGCCACAAAGGAAATCATAACCGAGCAAAAGGATTCTACTTAGCCTGTACTCAAACCAGTATTGACATGTTCATAGATTTCATTCATCAGATTTCCTTCTACAAGTATAAGAATGTCCTCGCTGGAACAAAATTTCCTTCCAGCCCTGCAGAAAATATGTCAGAATGTTTACGTACATAAAAAGGCAAAATAGGTATAAAAAATATCACTAGTGCAACCATCACCATTACACAACCAACATAATTTGCTTACCGAAAGTATACCTTGGTACTTTTCTAGTAAATTTCACTGTTAAAGTGAACAGGCTAGCCCGATCCTGGCAGATCTTGGAAGCTAAGCAGGGTTGGCCCTGGTTACTACTTGGATGGGAGACCACCAAGAAAGCACAGCGTTGCTACACAGAGCACCTCTGTTCGTCCCTTGCCTTGAAAACCCAACTGGGTCACCGTTGTAATTTGATGGCCCCTTCCTCCTTCTCCTTCTCAATGCTGTTGGAAAGTGGGTTCCCGTCCACCCCGCTTCCTCAACACATTGTGGTGCATTCTTGCACCTCTGCATTTCCCCCAGCTTTTCTCTGACCTTTCCCAAACCTGCTATATGGCAAAGTTTTGGGAAAGACTGCAGCCTGGGTGAATTGGGGGTGGTGGTGGTCAGGAAGGGTCAGGTTTTTTTCCAGATCCTCGTTTTGAAGTCTGTTTTGCATCCAGCACCATCTAATCTTAGATAAAACTCTGTTCCACTTTGAAAGGCATGATGAAGGGAGAATGTATGGAAGCAACCTAAAGGACTGCTTTCCACATGGGGCGTGGAGCAAAAAGGCATCCGGCTGCAGGAGCAGCAGTAAGGTGGCTGTGCTGCTTCCCGCGTCCCTACCCCATCTTCCCTGCAGAAGTGTGCAGGTAGTTACAGATGGGCTGAGTCCCTCCCATGAGGCCTGGCAACTCCCTCTTTCCCAGCTGAGCTGTATTTAAAGCTACACCATGGTTCAGCGGGGAACCGAAAAAAGCACTCAAGGGGAGGTTGAAACATGGGGCTGAGCTCAACCCCTCTCCTCAGACTGGCTATGGGCAGAGCGTCCACATGGATAGGCTGCCCACAGGCCATCCCACATTTTCCTTTGAACAGTATCAAAAGAGGCTGTCCTTTGATCCAACTGAAAGGCAGAAACCCGAGGCACCCCACAAATCGTGCTCCAAATGAACGCAATGTCATTTGGAAGGTCCCCCTCAAACTCTGGGGCATTAAGGTTGCCAGGGCTTTTTTTGTAGAAAAAGCCCAGCAGGAACTCATTAGCATATTAGGCCACACCCAACAGCAGAAATCCCTTAGCATATTAGGCCACACCCATGGCAGCACAGCTGATTAGCATATTAGGCCACACCCCACATGTTACCAGAAGTGTGGTCATCCAACCACACCCACCTTTTGCTTCTTATTCTGTTTACCTTGTTTGTTGTCAACCAGGGCTTTTTTTGTAGCAGGGACTCCTTTGCATGTTAGGCCACACACCCCTAATGTAGCCAATCCTAATGAGTGTCTGCTGTTAGGTGTGGCCTATTATGCTAATGAGTTCCTGCTGGGCGTGGCCAACTCAGGAGCCAGCCGGAACTCCGTTCCTGTGCGTTCCTGCCCAAAAATAGCCCTGAAGGTTGCCAACCTCCAGGTGGGGCCTGGGTTACAGCTAATCTCCAGACAACAGAAATCAGTTCCTCTGCAGCAAATGGCTGCTTTGGAAGGTGGGCTGCATGTCCCTGTACCCTGCTGAGGACCCTCCCCTCCCCAAGCTCCACCCTCAGATTCTCCAGGCACTTCCCCACCCAGAGCTGGCAACCCTAGTGTGTTCCGGGGTGTGTGTGGGGGAACCCCATACAGAAGCCGCATTTCCAGGTCTTACTTCAAGGTGGCTGCTGACTTTGGACTTTTCCATCTTGTTCCCCCCACCACCACCACGTTTTTTTTTGTAGTGAGCATCCAACCCGATGTAAATGTCAGAGCTACTGTGAAAGCTTGTTCACTGCAATTTGGTGAGCTCTCATAAAAAAGGTATTACACAGCTGCTGTTGCCTGGCAGCCTTTTATGAAAAGGGAAAGGCGCCGCTGGAGGTTGAGAGGGGAGAAACGACAGGCAGGGCTGGTGGGAGGGGGCAGAAGGTCTTCCCCACCCCCAAATGCCTCAGTGGCTTTCCTTCAGGGCTTTGCATTTGAAACTCCACAGGTGCAGGGTAGGGGAATTGTGAGAGTGGAAATAATGAAGCCCTGTCTGTCTGTCTGTCTGTCTGTCTGCCTGCCTGCCACAACTCCCATTACCTCCTCTGTGGCTTTTCCTCTTCATAAGCAGGTATGGGTCTCAGGGCCAAACTATGTGTTTGGTTTTGAAAGAGGTGGGTCCTGGCTCCCCGGGCCCAACTCGGGTTCTGTCATTTCTAGCTTTATTTTTAAAAACTTCAAGGAAGCTGCTCTGAGAACCTTAATGGCTTGACAAGGGAAGACAGAAATGTTCAAAACAAATATCTTTAAAACGAAACAAACAAACAAACCCTGAACTGCTACTTGGCTTGTTTCCTGAGAAATTTCCCTTTCTTTATAGAGAAAATCCCTCTTCCATTCCTTTTTTAAAAAATGGGCTGATGCCAAGGGAAACTTCCCTCCATCTACGGCTAGCCTGTTTTAAAGAAACGCCCAGCTGGCTGCATTTTCCATCCATACAGCTACTTCAAAAGGAAAAGCGGACCAGGATTCGAAGCGGCATTTAAAAAAAATGCTGTACAAGAAAAAAACTGTACAAGAAAACACCCTGTAAAGAAATACTGAGAATAGGTGGGAAAGGGTTCAAGTTACAGGATTTAAGAGAGGTGGACAGTCCCTGTTGCAGAGATAAGTTGACAATGGGGTGGATAAACAATTGCCAGGAATGGTTGCTTTAGTTAATCCTCTCTCTCTTCACCTGCCTTGTTGCTAGGTATCTCATTTAGTTTTCAGTGTTGGGTGCCATATAGGAAAGCCCATGTGATGTAATGGCTCAAGTGCTAAGTCTGGATGTGGGAAACCCACATGAAGTTCCCCATTCAGTCATTCAGTTCACAGCCAGGTGACTTTGGGGAGTCTCCACTGAGCCCTCCTACCCTGCAGGGTTGTTGAGAGGATCAAATGGAAAACCTCAGGTTCCAAGCTTAGCTTGCCACATAGACCATGGACAAAGGGTGGGGTCTATATCTTAGGCCAAGGCTAGTGAAGTTTGGTGCAGTGGTCTCTCATCTGGGACAACCACGTTTGATTCCCCACTCCTCCACATGCAACTGCTGCTGTGACCTTGGGTCAGTCATAGGTTCTTTCAGAGCTGATCTCTCAAGGGCAGATCTCAAGAGTGCTCTCTCAGACCCAGCTACCTCACAGAGTGTCTGTTGTAGGGAGGGGAAGGTATTGTAAGCCACTCTGAGACTCCTTCGGGTAGTGAAGGGCGGGGTATAAATCCAATCTCTTCTTCATCACATGGTCAACTGTTCTTGGAATCTTCCACTTCAGACAACACATGGGAGGGTGCAACTACATATCTGAAGAATCCCTTATTGGGGGGGGGGATCCTACATTTAGAAAAACAGCATGTCAGGAAGAATGATAACTCATATTTCTCCCCAATGTCTAGTTTCTTATGTCCTGGGATTTCTTAGAATTATGAGATTTGTGGTGATATGTATTTATTGATTTATATCTTTATTGTTCTCCTCAATGGCGATCTGAAGCAGCTTACATCTTTACTGCTTTCAACTTTATCCTTAGAACAACCCTGTGAAGTATGTTGGGCTGAGTGTATGGGACTGGTTCAAGGTCACCCAGAACGGTGGCACAATGAAGATCTGAATCTGGATCTCACAGATCCTAGTCCAATACTCTAATCCAGGGGTGTCAAATATATGGCCCGCCGGTCAGAAGTGGCCTATCCAGGGCTCTTATCTGGCTCGCAGGCAACTTGTTGTTACCAGGGGTCTTGTTGTAGAAAAAGAGCTGCCGGAGCTCATTAGCATAACTCATTAGCATAACTTATTTGCATATGCCACGCCCCCTGACATCACCGGAAGTGACAGAAGGCCACACCCCCTGACATCACCGGAAGTGTGTCAGAAGGCCCGGCTACTTACCCTCCTGCTTCATCCTCATTCCCAAACGGAATGAGGATCGAAGCAGAGGGCGGGGTAAAGAAGGGGCGGGGCTTCACCACGTGACCGCCCCACCCCCTAGAGGTTCTCTTCCGGAGCTCCATACCTGAGAGCTCCCCCCCGACTAGAGCCCTGAAGATAAATGAAATGAAGGGATCACTGCAAAAGCATCTTTATATGTTTGTGCATACCAACAGTATTACAGGGATGGTGAGTCCAAGCGACTTGGCAACCCTAGAGGCTGTGCATTATGCCCCTCTATATTGTCCCAGTGCTAATGAGTAATGGGCAGCGAAAGTGAGAGGGTGGACATCAGGGAGATACTTTAAGGAAATGCTGTAAGAGTGTTAATGTTTTAAGCATGTTTGTATTTTGAGTAAAAAATAATACTGTTAATTGGGTTTGCCTATGTCCTTTAAAAAGTTTATATCTCCCGTACCTGGCATTACATTTTATGGAACAAATGTAAAGAAAACAGTCAGGAGACGCCTGGGATCCATTAGAAGCTTAGCAGCTGAATACTTATTGAGATCAGCATCCTATCTAAATGTATTATCTTTCCTGATTTTTTGAAAAGCATTTTGTAAAGCATTTTATGAGCAAGAGAGCTTTTGTACTACTCTAATATTTCCTGAGGAAGATCCAATTTTGAAACGTTGTTATATAATCCGGAGACAACGTTGATGATGTATTTTCACACTAAGATTTTCTTATGATTTGAAGGAATTTGTTTATTGTGTTGTAGTGCTTGTTGACCATAATATACAGAATGTATTTTCTTTGCAAGTCTTGTTGACTGCTTGATCTGTGGGTCAGACTCTCACGATTGTTTTCTTTACATTTGTTCTCTAATTAGGTCGTCATTGTCCACATTTTGTCTTATCACATTTCATGGCACATATGGCCCGGCCCAACAAAGTGACTTTTCTGTAAGATCCAGGCCCTCATAACAAATGAGTTCGACACCTCTGCTCTAATCAACACTTCTCAGTGATATTCAGGGACAGTTTGACCATTGCATAAACTGAGCCCAAAAGAGTTGACATGGGTAATTTTAACATCCCCCAATCCCATCATAAATGTGTTCCCCTTGAACAGAGATTATTTATTGCTTTTATTTTTACATTGCCTTTTCTCCAAGGGCCTCAGGATATCACAGCTGGTTCTTCCCCTTTTATCCTCTCAACAAACCTATGACGTAGGTTAGGCTAAAAGAATATTGACTAGTCCCAAATCAGCTTCTTGGCTGAATGGGATCTGAACACGGAATGCCTGTTTGCCTCAAAGTAGGTGGCTATAAATAAATGGGGAACAGATATAGACGTCTGTTGAATTCCGTCAGGCAACAATCGCCATTTCCTCAGTCCCTCAACATTTCCAGGTGGTTGCATGGGGCATGTTAAAATAATTACTGTGCAAGGGCCCCTCCTGTGGGGAATGTAAAGTCTGCTGTGCTCTCAAACAGCCTTGTTCCCTTCCATCCCCGAAATGATTTGTTCGTTTCCTGGCAGAATAAAAGAATGAGCCACTGCCTGTCAAACCAAAGTTACATCTATACTGCAAATGGGGAGGGGGGGTCATTACCTCTCTCCCAGAGACTTTGGGGATTATAATTCTGGGGTCTGGGGAGGGAATTCTCAGCACCCTAAACTATGATGCCCAGAATCCTTTAGGATGAGCCATGACAGTTAAACAAGTGTAAAACTGATAATGTAGATTACATACACCCTTCCCAGGGAAGATGAAAGGCCTGCAGTATCTCTGGTGCACAGGGCTCACATTCTTCAGAATATTTTGACTGTCTACTTTCACTTTTTGGCTTTCCTTTTTAGAAAAACAAGTTCCATGCTTAGGCAAAAAGATGATCGTGATGGTTAAAAGTCCCAGGAACCAAAGATCCACCGTTAAAGTCCTCTTTTCTCTTCTCAACAGCTTCACGTGGACCGATGCCCGGTTGAACCGCCACCTGGTCACTCGGCTTACAGGGGAGGTAACAGAAGCATTTGACCGTGAATTTCGGACCTTGTATGCTGCTTCCTGTCCCTTGCCAGGGCTGGAGGTACCCCCTAGACCCCAAGTTGCTCATGTGCCTCCGCTGCCTACCACCAATGGGCCGGAAGTCGCTCCATATGTCAGTATCCTGGATGGGGTACAACTGTCCTCCAACCGCATCGCAGAGAGGCGCTCTGTGGCTCCACATCCTGTGGCCAAGAGTCGGGCTGGTGAGTGGGAGCTGGTATTAGCCTCACCTGTGACTGCAGAGGACCCTGTGCTACCCACTCCAGTGCGCGAGGCCTCGTTCCGGAACCGTTTAGGAGCATGGCGTGGTATGGACTTGTCTGGGAGAGCCCCACAGGAATCCCAAGAGCAGCACAGTGCTCTCAGTGATATTTTCCGGAATGTACAGCGGACCCGGCTCTCAGTAGCCAAGACCACAGGTGCTCGTGCTAGTAAGTCGCTGTGGGACCTCAGCCGCTTCAGCCAACTCTCCGGGTCCAGTGCAGGATTTGGGCATAATGGGATAGACTCAGCCGAAGAAGCAAAGGTAAGCAGCCCTCTCAACCCTCTGAGCCACAGTTCATGGGATATTCCCCCATGTCCAGGTTCCTAGCATCCTCCGCTCTAATCCACAAGACTTCCCTCCCTCACAGAGAGCCCCAGACTTGTGACTCCTGGCACACCTGGACCAGGGTGACCTGAGTTGAAATTCAGTAGACCTTAGGTATACCTCACAGGCTTGTTGTGGAAGAGGGGCAAGAATAAAATGTACAAAGCCCCAATATCTGTGGAGGAAGAATAGCATAAAAATAAAGCAGATAAATTAAAAGTCTAGGGTTATCCAGGTGTCCAATTTAAGGGATTAGGAAGGATCAGAGATTAAGAAGAAGAGTAGGTTATTATACCCCACTTTTCTTTACCTTAAGCAGAGGTCATTTCGGGGGGGATCGCGGGGGATCGCAGTTCCCCCGGGTGAGGTACGGGGGCGGGGCACATGACGAAGCCCCGCCCCCTGCTTCTGGCAACCCCGCTTCCGGCCCTCATTCAGCCAGGAGGAGGCAGGAGAAGAGGGAGGGTAAGTTGCTTCCTCCCTGCCTCTCCCCACCCCTGCCTGCCTGGGGCCAGGGAGGGCCTTTGCGGGGCTTCCTTGCACTCCCGCCGGCCTTGCAGGTCCACCGCCGGGCCCCTCATGGGGCTTGGCAGTGGAGCTGCAAGGCCGGCGGCGGCCGCTGGGACCATTGGGGGTGGGGTGTGTGGCCTCATGACACACTTCTGGTGATGTCAGGGGGTGTGGCCTCATGACACACTTCCGGTGATGTCAGGGGGTGTGGCATATGCTAATGAGTTATGCTAATGAGTTCCCCTAGCTCTTTTTCTACAAAACGACCCCTGACCTTAAGGCATCTCAAAGCAGCTTACATGCACATTCCCTTCCTCTCCCCACAACAGGCACCTTGTGAAGCAGGTAGGGCTGAGAGAGTTCTGAGGGAACTGAGACTGGCCCAAGATCACCCAGCAGGCTTCATGTGGAGTGGTGGGGGGGAATTAAACCCAGTTCTCCAGACTAGAGTCTGCTGCTCTTAACCATTACATCATGCCTTCAGACCATTTCTAATGCAGTCGTGAAACAGCTGAATAATAGAGTGTGCCTTTAAGCTAGGGGTCCCCAACCCTTTTGACACAGTGGCAAAATGGCTGCCACAGGAGGTGGAGCCAACCAGGGAGCAAAGTTATGCATAACTCTCATAATAATTCTTCAACATTTCAGGCAAAACCTCTGAGTAACAGATTCAGGTGGGTAGCCAGGTTGGTCTGAAGCAACAAATCCGGAGTCCAGTGGCACCTTTAATACCAATGAAATTTAATTCTGGGCATAAGCTTTAGTGTGGGTCTTAGGGTTGCCAGCCTCCAGGTGAGGCCTGGAGATCTCCTGCTTTTACAACTGATCTCCAGCTGGCAGAGATCAGCTCCCCTGGAGAGAATGGCTGCTTTGAAGGGTGCTTTGTACCATGCTGAGGCCCCTCCCCTCCCCAAACCCTGCCCTCTCCTGGATCTACCCCCAAAGTCTCCAGGTATTTTCCAACCCAGACCTGGCAACCCTAGTGGGTTTTAAAGGTGCCACTGGGCTCAAACTTTGTTCTCTGGTTAACAGGATATTTTTTAATACACACAGCCAATCAGAAGCCCCGCTGAGCAAAAGCCCCATCTGGCTCTGCCCACTTTCCAATAATATTTCGTGGGTGCTAGGAGAGATGTTGGCATGCACAGAGGGTGCCATGATGGGGACCCCTGCTCTAAGCATAAACAGAGCGCCTTGCTTTATCATTGAATAATGGCAACCGATCCTCATTTGGGATCGGGGGTTACGATGATGGGAAGGCTAGGTTCCAGGCAAGTTGTGTGATTTAAAAAGTTATATACACAATGTTTCCAGCCTACACTGTAAACCGATTAACTCAGGTTCCTTACCTAAGAAGAGTCTTTGCGTTCCACTCTTCATGTCTGCCTTCTCAGGGGATGTTATTTCTTTGGTATGACACATGCCACAGCTGAAGCAGGCAGTACCACCTGCACCTATTAATGGGTGACGTTCTTCTTTACGGCTCTACCATTCAGTTGCGTTTCTGTAGGGGCAGCTGTCTTGCCTTCTCCATGCAGTTCCTCTGTGGCTGGACAGGCTTGGCAAAAGACATTCCCCATACAAACTGGGCATTTGAAGCAGGTCTCTGAGGTGCTACCAGACTTTATTCTAGCTAGTCAAAAGCAAACTGGCTTTAGTAAATGCCCCTGCTCTGCATTTTGAGCAGCCAAGCGATGCTTGTCCCCTTCCGAAAGGGCCCAAGGGCGTCACATTGAAGAGCCAGGCCAGACAGTATTGCCAACTCTGGCCTGGGAAATTCCTGGAGATTTGGGGGGGGGTGGAGCCTATGGAGGGAGGAATTTGGAAAGGGATTTCACCAACAATCTATGGTATACTTTACATCTACTATCTGAAGCGGCCATGTTCTCCAGGGGAATTGATCTCTGTCATCTGGAATGGAAATCTCTCCTTATATATAATTGAATAGTGGGTGCCAAAGTTCTAATTCTAAAATGCACTCCCTTAGTGTATGGTTGATGGCACGGCTCCTCAGCATATATCGCCACCAATCAGAAGGCAAAGCCCGGGTCCCGCCCACACCACAACTGCTGCGACAACCTGGTCTTTTGCATATGGAAGCTGATTGGACTTCAGTCCATTCCACACCTCAAACTCCCCCCCCCCCCCGCAAGGCAGTTGGAATTTTCAGTTGCATAACATACCTCATAGGGGAGAGGAGAATGGGTAACAATGGTTACCACTCTCCAGGTGAGGGCTACAGATAACTCAAACATACAAATGCTCTTCAGGTAGCAGAGATCAGTCCCTCTGGAGAAAACAGTGGACTCTGTCATTAAACCCTGCTGAGGTCGCCACAGGAAACTGACACTGTTTGCCCAAAGCCAGAGCACTCTCCCAGAGCCTCTTTCTAGATCCCGTTGTATTTATTTCCGCAACGGGCATTATTTCTAGTCACTTATAATTCCAGAACTCCAGCCTCCAACTGTGGGTTGGCAACCAGAAGGCCAGAACACTTCCAACCAGGCCCGTAGCTAACATGGGGCCCCCAGGGCCCGGCCCCCTTGTGTTTCTTCTGGGCCCCCTCCCTCCAGGGCTGCCCCCAAAGTGCTCCAACTTACCACCTGCACTGTACTTCCATTGAATTAGCTGGCGGGCCCCCCCAAGGCCCCCTTCCAAGGAATTCCCTAGCTACGGGGCTGCTTCCAACCCAACAGATCAAGAAAGTCCCAAAGCCAACAAACAAAAGGCTTAAACCCACTTCAGCCGGCTTTCCTTTTGGAGAATTCAGGCTCCTCTTTCTAGGCTGTCATGGCAGAACCTCTGCTATCTTCCTCCTCCCATGGTTTTTACCACCAAGTTCCTTTTAGAGTCCATCTGCAGAGGTAACTGGGGATGAGCACATGGAAGCTTTGTGTATGAAGAGTCGATATGGCCCCTCCCAGAGAATCGCAGTGGGTGAGTGGGTTTTCCCCCCCCCATAACTCTACCCTGTTTGCTGATACCACTCCACAATGCTCCCTTCCCACCAGCTTTTCCCTTAGCTGTGTTTTGATACTGGAAACAGGCTAGGCCAGGAAGAAAAGCTGTTGTGGGGGAGAATCGGTGGATTTAAGAAGAACTACCCCCCTGGTCCCCAGAATTGTTCGCCCGCCCATCCCCACAGTTCTGTTACCTGGCAAACCTATTTTTTGCCAAGGTTACGTCGTCTAGTCCTGTACTCATCGTTTTCACTCAGAACTGCCATACAAAAGTCCTCCCCTGGATATTCACCACAGAAGAAAAGTAATATAATGATTTCCAGAGAGAAATCTGATTCTCTCTTCTTCCCCAACCCCCAGTATTTCTTTTCATAAAGACAAGCCTATTCTTTTTTCAACAAATTACCCTTGCTTTGCAGCTTAAACTCTGACTCCCCTGGGAATTGAAATTCCTCTATTAGTTTAGGTTTCCATAGGAACCAAAATTTCAATATTTTCCTAATCCTGGTTTGAAGAACTGGTCAAATTTTGCTTTTCCATAAACTTAGGCTCTATGATCCCCCCCCCCCCCCATCCTGTAAATTCTGGTCACGGAGACCCAAACGATATTTTGCTCATGAATTCCAGTTGCTTTTAGAAGGGGGGGGACCCTCTATAAATTCCAGATGTTGAAGGAAACAGCACTGAGCTTTCCCTTCCATATACTCCAGCTGCTAGAAAGACCAAATTCCTGTCTGTGCCAGCTTTGAGACCTCTGATTATTGTGGGAACAAAGATATTTATTTTTTCCATAAGCTCCAATGATTACAAGAACCAACATTTTTTTCCTGTTTTCCCATCATCCTCGATGACAGTAGGAATGAAGCTTTGGTCTGAATTCAAAGAGCAAACTAGGCTTGGAAATTGTAAAATATTGTTCACTTTAATTCCCCTGTGTAAAACTATTTTCATGTAGGCGGAGCAACCCTAAGGTTACACTTTACTACAGACACCATTTATTTAATTCTTACATTGATATCTTAATTTCTAAACTACAGGTTTACGGAGCAGCAAAAGAGATTATCGCTTCCCCAAGGCTATCTTGTAAGCCTACAGCTGAGATGAAACAGAAAATACTTGGCATTTATGTAAAGCTTTCAGTCATTAAAAGTACTACCTATACACTGGTTTGGATGGTGTGGTAAATCTCTGTGCATGAGACTTCCTCCCTCCTCCTATCCCTTCCTGTTGCAACCTGAACTGATCCCCAAAATGCTGCTCCTAGGAACAAGGGACCTACAGGAACAACACAAAAGGGTCAGAGATCTGCAGCAGAGTGGGGGAGATCAGTGGGAAAATGTCCTTTAGTGAAAATTTACCATGTGATCCCACCTATTATCCTGTTCTAATCTTTACAACCCTGTAGAGTAAGCCAGTTTTATGGTCCTATTCCAGGTGGAATGAGAAATATATAGTATAGGGCTACCAACCTCCAGGTGGGGCCTGGAGGCCTCCCAGAACTACAACTGATCTCCTGATGACAGAAATCAGTTCCCCTGCAGAACGTGGCTGCTTTGAAGAGTGGACTGTGCGGCATTATACCTTGCCGAAGCCCCTGCCCTCCCCCCAGATCCCCAGGAATTTCCCAACCCAGAGTTGGCAGCCATAAAATAGTGAGCTCATCTTACCACAAGATTTGAGCCAGGGTCTAATTCTGTCGCTACACCATACTAGCTCTCATTTTCAACTCTAGACCTCAAGCGCTGTCAGGTTTTTGGTGGACTCTCTGCCTTCAGTAGCTGCCCAACAAATAGAAAAGAGGCAAAGGATGGGGCTTCCCTCACCCCCATGCTATATAGCTTACCATTAAAGAGGACTGATGAATTTCACACACATGTGAACTGCAGCACCACTGTTTCAACTCTCTGATGGTTAGGGTCGCCAGCCATGGGTTGGCAAATACTTGGATACTTTGGGGGATGGAGCCAAGGGAGGGTGGGGTTTGGGGGGGAAGGGGCCCCAGCATTGGTACAGTGCCATAGAGTCCACCCTCCAAAGCAGCCATTTTCTCCAAGCGAAGTGATCTTAAGTCATCTGGAGATCAATTGTAATAGTGGGTGATCTCCAGGTGCCACCTGGAGGCTGGCAACCCTAATTGCTGGCCGCAGTAAGTAGCTGGCTGGCCAGAGCAGGCCCGACCAAGAGTCAAGGCAGAGAGGCTGTATCAGCTGCTGGACTTGGACATCTGCTTAAGTTTGGAGAGCAAGAGGATCTGAGCCACAGGGCCCGATCCACTGGGAATTTTTCCTCCTCAGGCTTCACTGAAATGGTGCTGTGCCAACAGCAGGGTTCCTAGGGTGCTAGATTTTACTTCATAATCATTAGTGGGTGGGGGAAAGGATTGCGGGTTGGATTTTCTACCTCAGGTACAAAAATGTCTTGGGCCAGGCCTGCCAGTGGTAGGGCTGCCTTCAGGAGGCCCACTGTCAAGGGGAACTGGATGGCGCTGCCACTGGCAACAGCAAGGATGCAGGTCCCGGCAACAGGCCACAGAGGGGAAGGGGCAGAGAGGCACCCGGCCTGCCCCACAGTTAGAATACAACCAAGCTGGAGTTTCCTAACAAACTGCGCTGTCAGAACCCTCATTCCTTTCCCTTCTCCGGCTCCCACCTTGGGCTAACAGGTGTAAACCATCCCTTAGGTCAATATTGATAAAGGCTACACCCACGTCGGGCAGGGAGAAGTCGGGTAGTCACAACTGAGACAGCTTCCCTTTCTTATCTTCTGGAGTAGTTTCCCTCATCCCCCCCGCCCAGCACCTGTGTGGCAGGCCGTTATTCAACAGACAGGGCTTTTCCCCTTACTGCTCCTTTGTGGCAGCTGTTAAAAGTACAGAAACCCTGCCGGGTAGGAGAAAGAGAATGGCTGGGCCTGCTCAGGGACTGTTCCTCTAATCCCGTTCTTTGAATTTCACATTCCTTTGCTCTTCCACACATTCCCAAGCCTGCTGCTCCCTCTCCTTTCAACCACTAATTTACTCTCTTCCCCTGTGTCTATTGTGCCTAGTTGTGCCTATAGAGAATCTAGAAATGCGGAGTCTGTAAACGTTAGAACTTGGCTTCAAACGCAGAAGCTCAGAGCCAGCACTTGACTTCTAAAGAGGGAGGAACTGGGTGGATGAACTCCTGAAAGCTAAACATGCTGACCCAAAAGCCCTGTTATATCTAGCTGTGTAACAGCGTTCCGTGCGCCTTGGTGTTTAGTCATGCCGGCCACATGACCACGGAAACATCTTCGGACAGCGCTGGCTCTTCGGCTTTGAAACAGAGATGAGCACCGCAACCCTAGAGTCGGATTCAACTGGCTTTCAAGCAAGGGAACCTTTACCTTTACCTAGAAGTACACACTGCTGCAAAACACGCTTTGCACATGCTCTGTGCCCCCTTATATCCTGGTTCAGAGCTTCCAAAATAGGGTTTAGAGAAGGCAGCCCTGGGCTCAGGAACTGCTACAGGCGAAGGAAAATCTACAGTTCCAAATTACTTTTAAAAACAAGCCTGTTGCTTTGATAGTTATGGAGAACTTGTAAGTATGTGGCTGTTTCTGCTCCAGTTTAGAAATAGAGGTAGGGTTGATGGAATTAACTGAACAAAAATGGTCCCCGACTATCATCCTTCACCCTATTGCTTTTTCAAAATCGCTTAAGTACAAGCCTGAAACTCTTAAGCCTTTCTCAGTTCCAGCTAGGGTTACCAACCTCAAGATGGGGCCTGAAGATCTCCCACTATTACAATTGCTCTCCAGGCCACAGAGAAAATAGCTGCTTTGGAGGGTGGACTCTGGCACTGTACCCTGCTGAAGTCCCTCCCTTCCCCAAACCCCGCCCTCCCTAGGCTCCACTCCCTAAATCTCCAGGTATTTCCCACCCACGGCTGGCAACCTTAATCCCAGCTGCTCTCAACCATGAGGACTAGAAACGATTGTTTGATTGGGGGGGAAGAAAGGTTTTTTTAAAAAGGCAATTTCAAGTTTCAGAGCTAATACTACATGCCATAGTTGTATGTATAAGTTGTACACAAATGATTCCACATCCGTATTTTTACCTTCCCACAGAAATGGGGTTACCAGGACACACCAGCAAGGGAGCTGATGAAACAGCGAGTGGTTGGCCACACTCCAGATGAGCCATGGATGCCTGTCTACCTGGCGCATGGGCGCGTGGCACCTTCCCCTGGCTACCCAGGCGTAGGAAGACTGCAAGGACAGCTATATCGTACAACTGCCCATCCAGGTATACCTCGGGTTTGGGGGCACTCAGGAAAGCCTCCCCACGGGCACCAGCTTCGGTTCTGAAATCCCTCCATCTGTTTTGAGGCAGAAAATCTATTGGGAGGCTAACTTGGAACACAAATTGTAATTATTTGACCCAAGAACAATGGCTTATGGAAAGGAGAAGAAAGATACACAGCGTCTTCAAGAATTATAACTTGGTGTTCCTGGTCTGCAATGAGAGATGCTAAGTGTCTGCTGCCCCAGGAACAGTGCTAACGACTGAAGAATGGTATTGGGATTGTTACTACTGGATACTGACAGAACTTTTCTAAAATGGTTCAGTTAAGCAGCAAGGAAGGGAAGTTAGGGAAGCTGAACAACTTCCCTCTAGGGCAGCTACACTGAAGTGTGACTGGTTTATACTTGGATGAACTGGAAACAAGCTTTAAGCACGGAAACTTGCACACTCTGGGCACAACTGCTGTGGCACTGAGAATCAGTATATGGATCATACTGGCAGAAAAATGGTAGGCCTTCAAACCCCCCCCCCCAATTATTTACAAAAAACTGGGGCTACTTGCAGAGAACTGCTACTGTAAGTTTAAAAATACTTACTGCAGGTCAGGGATATACTAAGTTCTCACTGCAAAATAAGAATACAGTATTTGGGACTTAAGCAAGGGATGGAGGCAGAAATGTCTGGCATGTCTAAATAATGACACACCCCACCCACTCACTGCTTCCTCGGGGCAGGGACTCCAGTCCAGGGTGGGTATGAATTGGGAGATGCGAAACCAGGGCAGACGATCAAAAGAAGATAACTTACTTAATCATCACAGAATATAGGATTAGGCCATGGAGATTAGAAGAAGAAACTGAAAACAGCGTCATGTGAATTTTTGTTGGCTTTTTTTTTTAATTCAAGCTACAAAAGGGGAGAGAAAAATCTAGGCCACAGTCAAAAGCAGATCTATCGGTGACTATTACTCTGGGGTGGAAGGCCTGGCTGCCAAGCTTCCCTCTGTGGAATAACGTCCAAGGACTGCATGAGGATGATCAGAATCTGGACCCGAAGAGACGATATTCTGGGCTCAAGCAGGCAACATCCGTGATTTCTTCAAGGCAGCCAAGCAGCAGCAAACGATAACCGGGGGATTCTGAAAGTCTTGTCTCCAAGCAATTGCTTCCACTGCAGGGGAATCTCATTTCCTTGGCAGTCAAAACAATTTTTGTCTCTGGGGAAAAAAATAAGCAACAGCATCTCTCCACCCCACAGTTACTGCGCCCATTGCAATGATTTCAGCAACCCATCAAAAAAGTCTTGTGGGGGGAGACTAGTGCCAACAAGGATATTACCAGTAATGAAAAACACCCCTTCCCCTCCTTGGCTTTTTGTGTGTGTGTGTGTGTGTGATAGCCACCGACCTCAGGGAAAAAGCCCAAAGCCACATACTAAAACTGACCCTTCAAAACAACACAAAGAAATGTTATGGTTACATAGGCTTCTGCAATTGAAGTCCCCTGCTCTGTTGAACCAAACACTTGGCAGGCTCCAGTACTGGGGAATCTATTCCCAAGCTCATTTTAATCTTCTCCTCCATTAGCTATTAACATCAGGGCTAAAGTATTACGTTATTATTAATACAGAAGACTTTGCCATATGGTGGAAAGCTTTTTGGGGGAATAAAAAAATGTGGAAGTTGCGCCCTCTAGAGGCTGGATTCCCAAAGGCACCGTTTCCAGTAGCAACATCAATGCAAGAATATTTGAACCAAGAAAGGGCAAGAGGCACAAAAGCGAGCCTCCTTTCCGAGGGCCTTGCTTGGGGCTGAGCCATCAGTTAGGTAAAGCCCCCTTGAAGCCAGGACCTATTTTCTGTCACAGCAATAAGACCCTCGAAAATCTTAAAGAAGTCCTCTTTGGGCACAGTCACCTCGTTGTGTTCAGAGAAGCTCAGTCGAATGTGTTGCTAACAAGCTGAAAGAGAGGAGACAAAGACAGATGTTTAACAGACCAGAGAACCAAGGATTCAAGGACACAAGGCTGGCATTCTAGATCAGACCGCTGACCCACCTAGCTCAGTGTTAAAGGTCCTGGTTACATACATGAACACATGAAGCTGCCTTATACTGAATCAGACCATCAGTTCATCAAGGTCAGTATTGTCTACTCAGACTGGCAGCAGCTCTCCAGGGTTAACGTTCAACCCTTACTGGAGATGCTGGGGGTTGAACCTGGGACCTTCTGCATGCTAAACAGGTGCTCTACCAGTGAGCCACAGCCCGTCCCTTAACTTGCACGTTACACAACCCTCCTGTTTGCCTTATCCTCTGTAACTGTGTGACTGTCCTTAGTACTGCATCTGGCATCCTGTTTACAAAAATTTTGACTGATCACCCTTATTCCTGTTTTGTCTGCAACTGAATATTAGCCAGTTGATGGTGCCATCATCATAAAACTACCCTCTAATTATCAGTGGTTTAGAGAGCAATTAGAGACTTGTTGCTATGGAGCTTGATCAGTTTATTGCCTTTCACACATTTTATGGCCCTTCGTCTTTACTAACTTTTACTAACTTTTATGGCCCTTCGTCTTTACACTTAATCACCCAAAGAGTGATTAACACTTGGAATTCACTGCCACAGGAAATAGTGGCAGCTACAAGCATGGACGGCTTCAAAAGGGAATTAGATAAGCATATGGAGCAGAGGTCCATCAGTGGCTATTAGCCACAAGGTATAGATAGGGACTCTGGGGCAAGTGATGCTCTGTCATCTTGGTGCTTGGGGGGGGGGTCAACAGTGGGAGGGCTTCTAATGTCCTGGCCCCACTGGTGGACCTCCTGATGGCACTGGTATTTCTGGCCACTGTGGGATACAGAGTGTTGGACTGGATGGGCCTTTGGCCTGATCCAACATTGGCATCTCTTATGTTCTTATGTTCTTAAAACTGACACGGCCTTACCTGCCAAAGGTCTTACTTTTTGCCACTTAAATAATCCTCTTCCATTTCAGTCCTGTTCACACACACACACACACCAATTTTTTAAACTGGAGATGCCAGGGATAGACCCTGCACATACAAAGCATGTACTCTATTACTGACCTTATGGGGTTGCCAACTCCAGGCTGGGAAATTCTTGGGAGATTTGGGGGTGAAACTGGGGGAAGGCAAGATTTGGGAAGGTAAGGGACCTCACCGGGGTATAATGTCATTGAGTCTACCCTCTAAAGCAGCCATTTTCTCCAGGGGAATTGATCTCTATTGTCTGGAGATCAGTTATAATTCTGGGAGATCTCCAGGCCTAATTTATCAGCAAAGAGAACACTATGCTAAAACTTTTTCTTGTGTTGC
>NW_015168053.1:528779-553033 GCF_001447785.1 Gekko japonicus
GATCAGCTAGATAAATCATTGGAAGATCTGTGATGGAATCTTCCCAACATTTTAAAAGGGCAAATAGCAGATGGGCAGGGCACCAATTCAGATCCGGGATGAAGCACAGGGGAAAGGAGGTTTACCCCTTTTCCTCCTTGCACAGTTTCACCAAAGAAAAAAGAAGACAGGCAAAGACGGTGCCTGTCTTTTTCTCTCTCCCAGGGCTAATAGGCAGGGGAGGTTTCTTTATTCAGAAAACAGGGAGAGAGTTAAACCCCCTGTTCTCTACCCCCCGCCCAGAATTAAGACGCTGTATGGCTACTGTGTACATTTAAACCACTGACAAGGTCTGATCATGGCTCTCCTAGTAGCACCATGCCAGCTGGGCCCTCAGAGAAGCTTAAATGTGATGGTCTTTCACAGAAGTATTGTTCTGCACCAAAACAGGTGGCATTGTCTCTAAAGGGGGGGCCTTTGGGGAGCTACCAGTGTTTGTTGGGAAGGGAATACAATTGGTGATTTTAAAAAAATGGCCACAAACCTACAAAATCATAAAGAGAGCCATGTGTATACCACACAGTTAAATTTTTTCCAAAACTGCAGATAAATGTAAATTTGCTTAATTTGCATAATATTTATACACGGCATAATGTATTTTGCTTCTGCTAATCAATGTGGAAGGCATATATGCCATGCTAAGCAGGAGATGTTCTTTTATGTCCTCCCAAGCTCTGCACATGTGCCTTGTGATAAAACCGTCTTATCTTATGCCAGGTCTCCATGTGAAAAAAAAAAATTAGGTGATGACAGCAGTTGATGGGGGGGGGCACACCATATTTGAAAATCCGCCCCCATTAAAGACTCCTTGTACAAGCGAAACCACCAGTCTGCCAGGAAGGAAGGCTCAAGTTCAGCCTTTTGCCTGCAGTGCTGGTTTTCTATTTTCAAGGGGCCTATCAATATAGCGTTCCGTGCGCCTTGGTGTTTAGTCATGCCGGCCACATGACCACGGAAACGTCTTCGGACAGCGCTGACTCTTCGGCTTTGAAACGGAGATGAGCACCGCAACCCTAGAGTCGGATTCGACTGGCTTTCGAGCAAGGGAACCTTTATCTCAGGGGTCATTTGGGGGGGGACGCGGGGGGACGCCATCCCCCCGGGTGAGGTGCGGGAGGGCGGGGCCTGGAGCTCCCTGCTGGTGCCCGCTGGAGGTCGCCGCCGGCTGTGGGGAGGACACACTTCCGATGATGTCAGAGGGTGTGGCATATGCTAATGAGTTATGCTAATGAGTCCCCCTAGCTCTTTTTCTACGAAATGACCCCTGCTTTATCTTTACCTTTATCAATATAGGGAAGCATTCAAAAACATGATCTCCCACCTGTAGCCCACTTTCGCACCTCATCATACTAGCATTTCATTCTGCTGCACTGCCTAAGGCCAGCCCAGGAATGGTTTCAAAAGGAGATGGAACAAATTTCTTGGGGGTCTATCACCATAACTACTATGAAACAGAACCTCCATATCGACGGGCAATGTACCTCTACACTACTACAGTTATAGTGGACCAACAACAAAGGGAGACCCACTGGCTTCATGCCCTGTTTATGTACTTCTAGGTGGCTTCCTGTTGACTTCTATTAGAAACAGTATGCTGGAGTAGATGGGCCTTTGGTCTGATCTCGGCGCTGCAGTGGCTCAGTGGTTAAGACGCTGAACTGCAGGCTGGAAGGTCGGTAGTTCAGCAGTTCGAGACCTGAGTGCCGCAAGACGGAGTGAGCTCCTGTCTCTGGTTCCAGCTCCTGCCAACCTAGCGGTTCGAAAGCAAGACACTGCAAGTAGATAAATGGGTACCATTTTGGTGGGAAGGTAACAGCGTTCCGTGTGCCTGAGCGTCTAGTCATGCCGGCCACATGACCACGGAGATGTCTTCAGACAGCGCTGGCTCTTCCGTTTGGAAACGGATATGAGCACCGCAACCCTAGAGTCAGATTCGACTGGCTTTTGAGCAAGGGAAACCTAGCATGGAGATGCCTCTAGAGGCAGGCAATGGCAAACCACCCCATCTCTTGCCTTAAAAACAAGTCTAGCTCGCCACCTAGTGGTACATAATGCTAAAAAAGCTAGAACTGTTGACTGCCAGTTAATCTTAGGAGCTCCTGGCTTTTCTATACAGTATTCACAATGCCATAGTAGTAGCAGTAATAATAACAGCAGCTGCAGCATAGCTCTTCTTATGACACTGAAGCCCTGCCTTCTCATCACTTGAAATCCTACTACAAGCCCTTTCCAGCTTCACAGGGCTTGGCCAGGCATCGCACATGGCACTTTTCAAGATCTGCCATTTTGCAATAATGGCCACCGGTGTAATACACAGAACACTGCCTGCACATAAGCAAGGTTCCATGGTAACCCAAAATGAGGGATGTGCAAGCTTAGTGGGATAGGCATTCTCTGGAGATTTAACAGCATGAGAAAGAGGTGTAGAGACCAGTGGGGAGAAGCCACATGGAGGGTGCAGGAACTGAAAAACAGCCTAAAAGAATTCAGAGGAGGTGTAGTAGCAGGGGAAGGAAGGCATATATATTTGAAACAGGGTGCTCACAGCCCCTGGGGACTAGATGAGCTTTTAAACATTTAGCATTTAAACATTAAGCAAATTCTTCCTGCAGATTACTACAGATTCCCCCCCCCCCATTTTTTTCAAGTTCCTGTGGGGACATAATGACAGCCAGCAGTGCCAGGCCAAAGAGACACACTGCACTCCTCTGAGGAGATAAGATGGAGAGGGGGAAGCGCCACTCACCTCAAACCATGTGCACGAGGTAGCGGGATCCTCCCTTGCTCAAGCTGAGTCTGATCCTCGGCACCCCCTCCAAGAACTGCAGGATATCCTTGTAGCCAAGCTCCGCGCTCAGCTTCCACAGATGGACTTTGTGCTCCTTCCACATCAAGGTCACCAGCTTGTCCAATCGCAATCCCAGTGGGAACTGGCCCACAATGCTTTGCAGGAGGGACACCTCTGCACCATCTGCAACACGGGAAGGCACTGGGCGATGCAAGAGGTTAGCACTGGAGGAACACGCTGGCTGGAATGGCTAAGTTGGTTGGACTCAGCAAAGACAAACATTTCCAGCCAAACAGTTTCTAACTCACGTCTACGCTACCGTAGCTTGTCCTGGAACCTTTTGCGCCAAAGCCATACCCACCTATGGCAACCCAGGGCCAAGCTAAACATTACAGCTTTCAAAAAGTTGGGCCTGGGGAACTTGTGTTTCTCCATAGCCACACAGCAGCTGGAGAGAATGGCTTCTTGAAAGGAAAAGGGAGCGCCCAAATGGGCTCCAAACGGGACCGTGAGAGGGAGAAAGGGCTCCTGCCTCCCCCCAAAGTTGTTGGTCCTGCACAAAAACCACGCTGGAGAAGTTGTTTCCAGTTTTAGTGCTCCACATAGAGTATCTGTGTGCATGGAGTAGCAGAATTGGGAAAATAACTCCTGCCCAGAGCAGTTTTCACACAGGAACACAGCTGGGGGGGGGGGAATACCTGGGGATTTTGGGGTTGGAGCTTGAGAAGGGCAGGGTTTGGGGAGGGACTTCTGTGGGGGGGGGTATAAAGGCATAGGGCCCACCTTTCAAAATGGCTGTTTTCTCCAGGTGAACTCCAGCCACCACCTGGAGGTTGGCAACTCTATCACAGCATGCTTCCAAGCCCATTTGGGCTCCCCAGTAGAAGCTGCCCTCCACTGCTGCTCTGGGGCTGCAGGGAACCAAGAGCTGGGTCCAGAGAAACCGGACCCAATGCTAAAAAACTGTAACATTTCATTTGACCCTCAGAGGCAAAGAAGGCAAGATCACTGTACCTTTGATAGTTTTGAAGACTCAAACAGCAGCCGTCTCCGCTTGTACACACTGTCACACTTTGACAAGCTCCCCTGGGCAATATAGTGACCTATTGCCAGCACAGGACCCTCGCCCTCTATCACATTTAGGTAGCCTCTGACATCATTGACTCCGGGTTTCCAGCCACTATGGTCACAACTGGCCACGCACAGCTTTCCCCTGCAGAGGAGGCACCCCAAAGCTTCCTACACCCCCTTCTCTAACTTACAAGCCACACCCTTCAGAGAGGATCCCAGAGTCCTACCCCCAAGCCTGCTACCTGCCACTCCAAGAAAAGCTAGGCTTCAGGCCTTTCACAGAACACAGCCATTCTCCCTCCACCTAGCTGGAATGCCCCCTTGGTAGAAGAAATCCTGTGCTTTTAGGGTTGCCAACTCCACATTCAGAAATACCTGGAGATTTGAGGGAGAAGCCTGGGAGGGCCTTTGGCAGGGTATAATGCCATACAGACCATCCAAAGCAGCCATTTCGTCCAGGAGAAGTGAAATAAATGTTCTAAGTAAATGAATAATAAATGAATAAACAATCTGTGTAACCTGGAGATCAGGTGTAATCCAGGAGATCTCCAGCCCCTCCACCTGGAGTTTGGCAATCCTATGTTCTTTTAACGGCTGCTTACAATCTAATTCAACAGGAGCAGCTTTCTTTCCAGACTGACAACTGTGCTAGTGTGTCAGGGGGAGCCCTGAGGCACCTTAAGGACTAGGAAACTCACTGCACCATAAGGTATTGTGGACTATGGCCCACTTCCTCTCTAGCATTATCCCCAGTTAGCAAAGAGACATTTATATGCACACATGCACATAGTATAGAAAGAAAAGATTATACAGAAGGGCCAAAGGGTCATGAAAAGCAAGAGGGAGAGAGTAGAAATTTCCACAGATTATGTCACAAGCTGTACTTCTTGCATTTGTCAGGTGGGTGGGTGGGTGATAACACACACGCACAAACACAAAGAAAACTGTCAACAGTGGAGCCAAAAGGCTGCAAAATGAAAAAAAAGGCCTATCTTGCAATACTTTTGTGCAAAGCTCTCCCCTTCCACCACCTTTCAGCCCTGCTGTTTACCATTTTTCTCTCTCTATACCATGTGTGTGTATAAATATATCTCTGCAAACTGAGGATAACACTTCAGTATGTCTTGATGAAGCAGGCGCAAGTCCAAGAAAACTTATCCTACAATAAATCTGCTATTCTTTATAGCGTGCTTCAAAACTCTGTTGTTTCCCTCCTGCGTGGCGATTGGGAAAGCTGCGCCTGCTGAATTTCTTCCTGTCGTGGAACTGTTTAAAGGCTCTGGAGGCCTGCCAGGAGGAAAAAGGTAACTGGCTTATGCCAAGAGATTTCAGACACCCTCCTTTTTTTTAATCTGTTCCTTAGCTACCTTTTCCACAACCATAAGAAAGTCCCAGACATCTTCTCATTGGCTGATTCTGCATTGGCTTTTCCGTCCCATGTTGGAACAGAAAAGGTGCAGCTCAATACCACATTCAGATACCCTGGGGCAACACTGCACTGACTGCAAAAGTCACCCCTGAACGGCCATAAATCTATGCAGAAGGTACCATAAAATCCGAAGATCAAAGACAGTGACAGCAGCATGCAATGCAGAGGGGAATTTCTGTCCCAACGTGGGTTTGGCATAATAACAGAGGGAAAAGCCAATGCAGAATCGCCCACTGTCACAAACTGCTCTTCTCCAAAATTGTTACTGGCCTCCCTACGGGTTTCTTACATTTCCTTGCTGGAGGAGACTCCCTTGGCCATTCAAAGGCAGGGTTCATCACATCCGAGGTGAAGTCGTTAGGATCATAACGGGCCCGGCGTGGAGGTTTTTTCTTGCCATACAGGCAAGGTTGTGTGGACAGAGGTTGTACTTGTTGTACTGGGGGGCAAGCCAGGCTGGAGGGAACAAAACCTGTGGGAACAAAACAGAAGTCAAAATCAACAATGGGAAATGTGTGTTTGGTGACCGTTCCCAATACTTTTATTGGCTCAAAAACCTTCTCCCACAGGCTACTTACCAGAGAACCCAGGAGTTCCAATTCCCATGCTTTCCCCCTAAAACTAAGTCACTAAGTCCCATTTTCCTACCCAGAATGCCCTAGAACCAGTATGGGGACGTGGCTGAAGTATTAGACTAGGGCTGCTTTGGAATTTTGAGGCGTGGTGGCAGGCACCACCACAAAATGGCTGCCACAGGAGGTGGAGCCAAGCACATGTGGAATATAAAGAAACACAGACGACGAGGGGGGGGAGGGGATAACACAAGAACACAGAAAAGATGACCAGTGTGGAAATCCTCTTTATTTGTATGAAGACAGCCGGTCATTGGTCTTGCCTTCACAATGACTCCTCCTACTTTCCTGAATCACCTGACAGGAGTCTGAGTGCCATGTTGGGGTGCCCTAAGACCCAGGTTCAAATGCCCTAACATGAAGCTCACAGGGTAACCTTGGGCCAGTCACTCTTTCACAGCCTAACTACTTCACACGGCTGTCGTGGGGATAAAACGGGGGCAGGAAGCAGTGTTCCCAGCTCACAGTTTGTTAGCCTCCGGCTCACACATTTTTGTCTTAGCTCAGGAGGGATGGCTCCAGAGCAAACTAATGTATGCACAAATCACCAGCTCACCACTTTAACACCAGCAGCTCACAAAGTAGAATTTTTGCTCACAAGACTCCACAGCTTAGAGGGCACTTTGGCAGGAGCCATGCCCACTACACTGAGTTCCTTGGAGGAGAATGCAGAGATAGAATGGCTGTTCATTCTCCTTTGTTGTTGTTGTTCAGTCGCACAGTCGAGTCCGATTCTTCGCGACCCCATGGACAAGATCTCGTCAGGCTTCTCCTTCCCTTGCTCTAAAACCTGACCACACCACACTCTGCAAAGAAGCCAGGGCCATGCTGGTCAATATCCTGCCCAGCTTTGAGCCAGTAATTGCCACTTGCGGGTCATGATTCCTACTCAGCCAGCTGCTAGGCCTCACCAGAGAACTGTGGCCTACCATGCAGCAGTGAAACACACTGCATGTAGCACATGCAGAGATTACATTTCCATAACTTGCTTCTATAACAACACTAATTCAGGAACAGGACTTGCAAGATGCATGGATTTAAAATTAAAATGTCTGTAACTCAGCCTTTCCACCGTACAGCACAGTGCGACAAAACTGATGCAGCTGACACACAAATACAGCGGCAAACAGCAAAGCACAGCAGATAGTCTCTCTGAGCCCAATTAAACGACCGGTTCTGGCTCACAAAACGTTGTCCTGCGTTAAGTCCTGTTTCTCCAAGTCCCTTTACGGCGCAGCAGGATTCCTCTTATCCACCTCTCTTTCAAACGGATCGCTTTCCGGCAAACTGGACAGTGCAGTAACCAGACTGCAACCTGCAGCTTGAAAGACGCAGCCCTTATAAAAGGCAGTAAAAGCCCAGAAAATTTTACCCTCCTCCCCAACAACCAGCCTCTTCCTCTGCTGCTAAGTTCCGTACACGGACACTGCCCCTCCTGGACTAAGCCAACTACTTCTTGGGGGGTTACACTTCCAGGCACCGAACCACCAGAACCACTAGAATTAGGGATGCCAGCCTCCAGGTGGGATCTGGGGATCCCCCGGAAATACAGCTCATCTCCAGACTACAGAGATCAGTTCCCCTGGAGAAAATGGCTGCTTTGGAGGGTGGACTCTGTGGCATTGTACCCCACTGAGGTCCCTGTCCTCCCCAGGCTCATTCCCCAACCTGGATCTGGCTGGGGGGACCTGGCAAGCCTAGCTAGAATCCCTCTTCCCCCTCCCCAAGAGTGTACATTGAAAAGGGGACAAGAAGGCCACCAAGGAGGGGAGGCAGAGCAGCAGGCCCACCACAGGATCTCACCAGCCATGAAGATTTACCACCAAGTCCCACTACTTCCAGTCTTCCATCCACACACACACACACTACCTGCCTCTGGGACAGAAATTAGAGGGCATGGAGAGACAGCCAGTGCACCACAAGGGGCTGAACTAGGCCCCGGGGCCTCCAGTTTCTGAGCCCTTCATTAGTAGGCCACCTGAATTATTATGACCTCCCTAAATACCCACCCCACTTCACGCCCACATTCTCTTTACGAAGCATAGACCGAGGATCGCCACCTTGAAGACCTCCAAATAGGGTTGCCAGGTCTGGGTTGGAAAATACCTGGAGACTTTGGGGGTGGATCCAGGAGAGGTTCCGGCTCACGGTTTGGGGGAGGGGCCTCAGCCGGGTACAATGCCGTAGAGTCCCCCCTTCAGAGCAGCCATTTTCTCCAGGGGAGCTGATCTCTGTCAGATGGGGATCAGTTGTAAAAGCAGGAGATCCCCAGGCCCCACCTGGAGGCTGGGAACTCTACCTCCAAAATAAGGAACACATCCTGAGACTGTAAGAAAATGGCATCTTACGTCCCTCAGAACATTTCTTAGACCGGGGTGGCCAAACTGTGGCTTGGGAGCCACAAGCGGCTCTTTCACACAGTGGCTCCCAGCAGGAAGGCTGGGGAGGCAAAGAAGAGGCAGGCCTCCCCAATCGGTCTTCCCTTCCCCAGCCAGTGTTCCCCTCCTTGGGTAGGCTTGAGGGAGGGGGGGAGCAGAGAAAGAAGGAAACTTTAAATGCATTTTCAAAGCACCCCCCCATCAACCCTACAAGAATCGTTGGACAAATAAATATCATTACCCCTTTTGGTTTTATCTTTGGCAGTCTCATTTAATGTTAATAAAATGCAAATTTGCATGTTTTTCAATAAAAACGTGTGTGCGATACCTCTTCAGGTCTTGGCAGCTCTCGAACATCTGACGTTTATTCCATGTGGCCTCTTATGTTAAGCAAGTTTGGCCGCCCCTGTCTTAGACTATTACTGCCTTCGTGATTTACGAACTCAAAACTGCCAGGATCTTTGCATTTGTGGAAGAGATCCTACATTTACCAAACAAGGGGCAGTTCCTCGAAGTGAAGGGCCCCCTACAAGCACCTTCCATATATCACTCGCATCGCTTCCCCCACCATCACCAAAGGCATACCTACCCCTATGCGGCGGCAGAGAGGGTTCCCAGTCCATTGGGCAAACCAGTGAAGTCATCCGCAGTCTCTTACTAGCAGGCTGATCTTCTTTGAGGGCTGCCAACAGGCGCTTTGAACGCACGGGTCCCTCATCAGAGAGGACCACAACTTCCAGGCGTGGTTTTTCCATAGAGGGTTAGGCCTCACTCCAAGACACTCAAACATGTACCCCACTCTCCCTTCTCTGAAAACTCAGGAAGCCTGGGTGGTCAATCTATGGGGGGGAAAGGAAGGGTTGTCAACCTTCAGAAGGTCTCCCAGAATTACAACTAGGGTTGCCAAACTCCAGGTGGCGGCTGGAGATCTCCTGGGATTACAACTGATCTCCAGGCAGCAGAGATCTGTTCACTTGGAGAGAACGGCCACTTTGGAAGGTGGATTCTACCCAACTGAAGTCCCTCTCCAATCCTCCGCAGGTTATAACCCCAAAATGTCCAGGGATTTCCCAACCCAGAGCTACCAGCCCTAAAAACTGATGCCTAGACTAAGGAGATCAGCTTCCTTGAGGGAAATGGCAACTTCAGAGGGTGGGCTGGGCTCTATGGCACCCATCCCTGCTGTGCCCCCCTTTCCTCCCTGAATCCCACGCTCCCTAGCGTCCGCCCTCCATGTCTCCAGGAATTTCCCAACCCACAGTTAGCAACTCTAAGATTCCCACATCCAGGTTCTCTTCCTATGTTAATTAGAAGAAGAGATTGGATTTATACCCCGCCCTTCACTACTGGAAGGAGTCCCAATATAGTTTTACAATCCCTTCCCCTCCCCTCCCCACAACAGACACCCTGTGAAGAGCTGAGAGAGCGCTGAAAGAACTGCCCTTGAGAGAACAGCTCTGAGAGAACTTGTGACTGACCCAAGGAAACACCAGCAGCCGCATGTGGAGGAGTGGGGAATCAAACCCAGTTCTCCCAGATTACAGGCCGTGCTCCTAACCACTACACCAAACTGGCTCTCAATTATCTTCCCCAAAGCTGTATAAAAGCTCATCTTTAAAAAATTTACTGTGTATGCACTCTCTCACACAAACAGGCATAACCCATAGGAGACAGTTACCTCAAAGCAAATAAAAAGGAGTGGGAGGGAAAGACCAAAAACTCCTTCCTCCCTGGCTGAATTCCCTTTTTCTTAATCTGCCTTTGTGGAGGTGGGGCAAGAGAAGAGGCCAGCCCAAAAGGTGGAGTCTGAAAAGGGTCCTTCTGCATTTGCTGATGTCAGGGCCAGTTAAGGGAATACCACCACCACCACCAGCTCCTCCATGCAATGTAATGAAGTTTGCTGGCAAGGCAAGGCAAGGCATTGCATGCATGTCTGTGCCGACTGCCAGTCCACACCACTTGCAGGGTAAACCCAAATAAGAGAAATGTTACCTATTTAATTCATTTGGGCAGATTTTTAAGAGCTATAAAAGTAAAACAAAAAACTGCTTAAAGGGTTTTTTTAATAGAAAAAGCACTTGGGGCCTCTGTGGATGCAAGAGCTAGAAACAGTCAAGAGATTAGTTGCTGTAAGCTGAAGAATTTATTGTTACTAATAAAAGACTAACTTACTAATAAAGATACCACTCACCACTTTTCTTAATCCCGCTGTATACCCTCCCCCTTTCTGAAAATTTTAAAGCAATAAAATTCTCTCCTCTTTAGGAGAGTTAACTATTAAAAAAGAGAGAGAGAGATTAGTTGCTGTAGATTTTCCGGGTTATGTAGGTCCTGGCTACATAAACAACCCTGTAGGGTGCACCTTAAAATTTTGGAGACCTGGCCCATATCAAGGTTGGAATGTTCCACCACATATATATTTTTTACTTAGGAAATTTGAGGCATTTGGTCCTGTTCACTTAGAAACAACCCTGGGAGGTGCATATTAAAATTTAGGAGACTGGGCCCAAATTAGGGATGGAATGTTCCACCTGGAGTTGGCAACTCCTAGTACTTTAGCATTTTTACAATATGAGGTTCTATAACTTTAAAACTAATCAGGATACTATCAGCTGCAATCAATGTGGTTTCATAAAGCTGTCCCAGTAGGCCTGATAGTTTGAGGCATGTTTGGTCCTGTTCACATAGAAGCAACCCTAGAGGTGCATATTAAAACTTAGGAGACCTAGTCCATAAGTGAGTATATACTGGTGGCTTTATGGTCCATATATAATGCTATGTATTTATATTCTTTATTCTAAGGAGTTACTCTCTTTTAGAGAAGTTGAATAGCATCATCCTGTTAAGAAACTGGTATGAGACTTCCTATGTTGGTAAGATACATGAGACTCTGTGTAACAGTGATTATATATTGTTATTAAGCATATTTGTTACTGATATTGCTAATTATATGCTGCTTTTCACTTTATTGAAGTCTCTTTTTGTACATTTATACTTGCAGGTATTTCAGCTCACAGTTCTTTTGCTGTTTCTGGCTACATTAGACTGTGTGCTGTATTGTTGGTTGCTTGTTGTTACTATGATCCTCAGAGGTATAACACAGAAAGATGGAGTACTCTCTGTGTCAAGGTGAGAAGCAAAATGGTAGGCAGGTAATTTATATCTACTCAGGAAGGTGGGGTAGGGCTGAGATTATCTTGTAGGAGTTCCCCAGGCTGTGAACATGCTAATGGAGGAGCTTTCCTGAGGAGGTTCTTTTGTATATGGATTGTTTCCTGAGGAGGTTTCCTGTTTCCCGAGGAGGTTCTTTTGTATGTGGATTGGCTGTTGAAATTCTAATCGTATCTGTAGTGCTATTGTCAGATGTAGAGATTGCTAGATTACATCCTAGGGAAGCCGGGATCCAGGGAAACATAGGAGGACACACTGTGCTATGCTTCTTAATTAATTAAAGTTTTTTATTATTTTTTGACAGAAAATTAACAGTTAAACCTTCAACCGTTTAGAATTATGCTTAGTTTCTCGCATTATAACAAAGTTGAATTATGTGTAATTTCATGTAAATATGTGCAGAACAGTTTTTTCAAAGTCATAGACAGTTTACAGTTTCTTGAAAGGTGTCCCAATTCCCAGTGGCCAGACCTAGCTGCTTATTTGGTTTTCTGAGTGAGTACAGGTCCAGGGTTGCCAACTCCAGGTTGGGAAATTGGAGATGGGGGGGGGGATTTAGAGCCTGGGGAGGTTGGAGTTTGGGTTGGAGAGGACCTCAGCAAGGATTAATGCCACCTCCAAAGATTCCATTTTCTCCAGGAGAATCGAGCTTTCTGGAGACCCTTTGTAATAATGGGAGATTTCTAGGCCCCACCTGGAGTTTGACAACCCTAGGAGAAACCCACACTTTCATTATCAGCACTACAAATGAAGTCACAAGTCAAAAAAATTAACCTTGCTGCAGATGAGCTTCTCTTGGCATGGATGCCTCACAACGTTTTTGTTAATGACAGAATGGATTCGCTCTGCTTAGAGGTGGCTCGTGCTTCAGCCACCTACTCCTTGTTTGTGGCCATGGGCCTGCTCTTGGTTCCTTGAACATGACAGACACACACACAGCTCCTGCGGAGCAGCATTCTAACAACAGGCAGAAACAGGCGGAGACATTAAAGTGCCTGAGGCGAAAAACCCAAGGGGTAGCCCAGTGAGAATATATCCTAATGAATGACACATTTGATCATCTTGTTTTCTTTACGAAGCTTCCTTATTCAGAACCAGAACACTGGTCTATCCTGGCCAGAGCTATTTCATACCCTTCAACCGTCCATATTTACCAGGAATAATTCCTGGTTTGGACCCTGTTAAATCCCCATACCTAATTTTTGGGAATGCCTTGTTAAAATCTTTTCATGCACTTTCCTAAAGCTGTCATTCTTCGTGGTTTCCCTCTCTCTCGGGGTTTCTAGAATAAGTTAATTCTCTTCTCTCTGGTGCATATGCAGATAGAGTCATGTTAGGGGGCAGAATGTTGCACTGGGATGTGAGAGATCCAGGTTCGAATCCCAACAGTGCCATGGAAGCTTGGTGGGTGACCTGGGCCCAATTGCTCTTTCTCAGCCTGACCTACCTCACAGGGTTGTTGTTGAGAGGATAAAATGGAGGTAGTGAGAACAGCACTGGTTGGTCGCTGTGTGAGACAGGATGTTGGACTAGAAGGACCACTGGTCTGATCCAGCAGGGCTCTTCTTATGTTCTTAACACTGTAAGCTGCCTTGGCGAGGAAAGTGGTGTGTGACCTTTATAACATTTATATGCTGCCTGTCCACCTAGATAGGACCCAAGGCAACAATAAATAAGCAATTATGAATGGCAATACACCATGCAGTACAGACCCCGTTATTCACACTCTGCAGTACTTACAGTATATTTTGAATTGTAAATAACCTGTGATGGTACATTTATTTTCCCAGCCTTGGACCAAAAGAAAGACTCCCTCTTAGATTTAGAGCAGCAGAGGAGATTCTGTTGCCAAGTAAACAAATGCAGCAAGGCACCCCTGGGTCTCAGAGAGGGAGGGGGGCTCAGGCAGTGACCCTTGCTAAAAGAATGCGGTGAAGCTGCCCAAAAGCCATCCTGAAAATTTTAAGGGTGCCCCCATCTGTTCTGACGGGGAGCAGCGCTCTACTCTTTGTGCCAACGATCATCCCATTTAAAATGCCTAAAGCCCTTTCAGGGTGGTGGTGGGACCAGGATGCTTTTAAATATGCCGAATAATGCACTTTTGATCCACTTTCAGTGCACTTTAGGGATCCTTTGCTGTTGGAGGCGGGCAACCCGAGGACTGACAAAAGGTATCTGGATCAAATGAACAGCAACCGGGTATCAAGACAAAGCCCTTTTTAGTCTGTCCAGCTTTACCTAACTTGGAGCTTTTTTAACAGTTCAGGTTCAGCCACGGAAGAGGCTTTGTGAATGTGGGGGTGCGCCCCCCCCCATAGCCTGGGGAGGACAGAGAGGCACCGGATCCTGCTCCAGGGTTGCCCTCCCATCTCATCCAGCACTACGTGCGCCTTCATCTCAGTCAGAAGCTGCTGCAGGGAACAGTAGCCGTGCTGGGAGAAGTCCAGTCGCTCGCGGTCCATTCTGCTGGTGATAGAGAGCCCCAAATCTACCCCTTAGGTAGCCACACAGGAAAGTACAGATGCTTCCATTAAAACCCTACATCAGAAGCTTGATCCATGGCTACATCTGAAGAGGTACCAATGAAAATGTAATGGTTGGTTCTGAAATGGCAGGGAAGAAGACCTGATAGCTGGGCCCCAAATCTACCCCTTAGGTAGCCACATAGGAAAGTCCAGATGCTTCCTTTAAACCCTACATCAGAAGCTTGATCCATAGCTACAAATGAAAATGTAATGGCTGGTTCTGAAATGGCAGGGAAGAAGGCCTGATAGCTGGAGAGAGTCTTATGGGGATCTCCATCTTCCCCTCGCTACTGCCTACTACAATTACAATACAAAAACCTTTGTTGGCATATAAAATCGGTAAGATAAGAACTTCGTCAAGCTAAAGTTACATCTAGAAATCTTAGAACACACCAATATTAAGAACAGTTTCTTGCTACCAACTACCTACTATTAAGAAGTATGGCTAGCAAAGTATACAAATGTCTCTGAGCCCAATGTTATTTATTTATTTTGTTTACTTTGTTAAAACCCCACTTTCATCCCCAATGGGGCTCCAAAGCAGCTTACATCAAACTCCATTCCTCCATGTTATCCTCACAACAACCTTGTGAGGTCGGTTAGGCTGAGTGTGTGTGGCTGGCCCAAGGTCATCCAACAAGCTTCCATGGCGGAGCTGGGATTTGGACCTGTCTCTCCTAGATCCTAGCCTGACACTCTAACTGCTACACCACACTGGCTCTCTCTTCAGAGAACTCTACATTCCCAAGGTAGCAATTTTTTTTACAGACTCTCGTGCCTTTAAAAGTAGTGCTGTACCAGAAACTGACAATCCCATAACTAAAACAAGAAGAAATCTTCCTCCTGAGTTGTCACATGGTTTACTGGTCTTCTTGCCCCTGTAAAACTGTAGTGTTCAAGCCCACCTAGCTAGAGGCTGTGGCTACTGAGTAGTGAGGAAGGGACCAAGAAGTAATTTTTTCATTGCTGCACATATTCATGGGCTGAACCCTGATGTTCAAAGTACATGCTAGGGCTAAGGCTGCTAAGTCCTGCTTCAATCTGAGCCCTTTTCATTTAGTATTTCAAGCGCTAAAACTCGGCTGACAGTCCTCAGTCTAACAGTGAAGTGATCAAAATATTTACATACACTTTCTTTACACATGAAAATTAACCTGACCATCCATTCCCGCGCCTGATCAAGAGTTCTGTGTCATTCAAAACCTTGCATATTCTTAGAGTGAGATAGCAAACCATTGCTATAGTAGTATAGCCAATGGGGAACCAGATCTCAGTGCTCAGGATATCCTTGTCACATTGAAAGCAAAGAACATTACTTTGGTCCATTGCACTAGTTAATGAACAAACACACACACACACCCCTGAATGCCATTTTTGTGACATGAAATTTACAAATTTCAAAATGGCTGAGGAATTAAGCACTGAATGCATTTTGATTGTGGCACTGTGCCAAAATCCAAGTGCCATGCTTCTGCATTGTACGTTTACTTTGTAAAGTCTTTATTGTGCACATCCTCACAACGACCCTGTGAGGTAGGTTGCTTTTATTACCATTTCACACATGGGGAATTGAGGCAGAGGAATGTCGAGGCTACACAACGTGTTTTGAATTGAAGCCACATTTACACATTGAATTGAAGCCACTGGACACAAAAGCTCCCAGGATCTCTCTTCTGCCCATTGGTTTGCCCTCCTCCTTGACTGAATTACTAACAACACATACCACCCATTTCTAAACATGTTTACTCAGCTGTAAATTCTGTCAAGTTCAGTAGAACTTCCTTCATTAAGAGAGAGCATAGCACTGAACTTAGTGGGCTGAGTAAACCCGGACAGGTTGCTTAGTCTACCTATCGCTTTTCCCCATGTAGCCAAGTTTAAAGTTGCCATCTTCATCACTGACCCATTCCTATGCCTTAAACACCAGCCTGGTGCAAGCGGGAAAAACCTTTCCTATCACTTATCTCAGTGCAGGGACTGCAATGGTGTAGGTAGGTCATTTTAGCGTCCGGATAGGGGAGGGAGGCATACTTCAAACGCTGAGCTGTAACCTGCTTTGGGGGAACCCCTCCTGAACCTTCGACCTGGGGCCTCAGACTCCTGCCCGGAAATGGAACACGAATGGTTCCACTGAGGAAATGCCTCACCTGCTTAATTTCTGCATGTCGTCACTATTGGTACTGGGAGTAGGAAGAGTCGTCACAGCTCAATGGTAGAGTGACTCCATGGATAAGGCCACAGGTTCCAAGTCTTCCCATCCCTACCCAAAAGGATCTCCAATAGCAGACCCCCACCCAGACAGCCACGCAGAGCTGGTGCCAGAGCTTGGGAGGGTAGGGCCCCCGCTGAGGCCCACGGTCCAACAGCCAACCACAGTCACTTGGCCTAAACACTCTCACCAGGAAATGGGAGATTGCCTCACAGGCTCCTGCAAAAGCAAATGGCACCTGGGGAGGGCAACAAGAGAGCCACGCTTGCCTGAGAGAGCTGTCCTCCCACTCCTCTCCCAGGTGCTTCAAGATAGGACGGATCTCTGCCCCCAGGAGCCCAGAGAGCAGAGGTCTCTGGTGGGGCACCTGCCCTGTCATAGTGAGGAACCTGCTGAGGCCTACAGGCCATTAGATGGTCAGGGCTGTTTTTGTAGGAAAAACCCAGCAGAAACTCATTAGCATAACAGGCCACACCTCTGATAGCACAGCTCATTAGCATAACAGGCCACACCTCTGATAGCACAGCTCATTAGCATATTAGGCCACACCCCATGTTACCAGAAGTGTGGTCATCCAGCCACACCCACCTTTTGCTTCTTTCTGTTTACCTTGTTTGTTGTCAAAACCCAGGGCTTTTTTTGTAGCAGGAACTCCTTTGCATGTTAGGCCACACACCCCTAATGTAGCCAATCCTAATGCGTTTCTGCTGTTGGGTGTGGCCTGTTATGCTAATGAGTTCCTGCTGGGCGTGGCCAACTTAGGAGCCAGCCGGAACTCTGTTCCTGTGCGTTCCTGCCCAAAAATAGCCCTGAATGGCCTGCTACTGACCAAAGAGACTTGGTCCATCCTCAGGAAATGGAAGATTCTTTCTGGGGCTCCTGTGACATCCCAGGGACCTCTTGGACAACCTCCCATTTTTCTGAAGGGACGAGTCCTTGGGGGAGTGAGGGAGGGAGTCATGTTTGGGGTAGGGTTGCCAGTTCCAGGATGGGAAATTCCAGGAGATTTGGGGGTGGAGCCTGGGGAGGACATGGACAGGGACCTCAGTGGGGCCCAGTGCCACAGAGTCCACCCTCCAAACCATCCATTTCCTCCAGGGGAACTGATCTCTGTAACCTGGAGACGAGCTGTCGTTCCAGGAGATCCCCAGGCCCCACCTAGGAGCTGCCATTCCCTAGTTTGCAGGAAATGGGACCCTGCAGCTGTGCAGAGGCCCCTGGAGCTCTTTCCTGTTTCTTGGTTAGAGAGCTGCTGGCGGAAGTACAACAGTGACTCTGGAGGACAACTTGGAGGCCATCTTGCCTAGGGATCACCCAAACCTGTGGCTGGCCCTGGAGCGACCACGAGCTGGAGTAGAGGATATAGCTAGATGTATCAGTGATCTGGCAGTTCCATATGTGATGTGGTGACTGAAGTCTTGCGGCTAGATCTGCAGCTTTAAAGCCATGGTCTTTCAATGAAGCTGCAACTTTAAAGCAAGGGTCTTTCAGCCTCTTACTTCAAAGGAGACTACGCCAGAATGCAGAGGGCTGCCATGAGTGGCTCCGGACCCATCCTCATCTCCCTTCTTCAAACACAGGTTCCAGGGCAGGGAGTTTTGCAAAATGGAGCCTCCATCAGTCCACGGGGATCTTGCTGGTCCAAGATGCCCTCGCTTGGCTCACGGCCCTCCCGCCGCCTCTCATTCCAACAGGCATCAGCTACGAAAAGTAGAGCTGCGAGAAGGACGCCAGCCCCGAGTCCAAGCCGCAACATGTTGGCCTGGGTGAAATCAGTGCTCCGGGAATGGGAGTCTTTCAAGAAACAGAAAGGGGGAGAGGGAGATACTTTACACCAAAGCAAAAAGAACCAGATTTCTAAACAGTTTTCAGAATACAAAGTGGGGTTTGGACAGTTCCAAAATGGGGCAATTAACAACCACCCCAGGGGCTGTTTTGGCTCAGGAAAATGTTATAGGTGGGGTGGGAGACAGGAGAGAAAGGGAGGAGACCCCCTCTGCCGACACCACAGTACTGAGCTTTTCACAAAGCTCACCGAAAAGGACTCCCCCTGCCTTTCCTGCCACTCCTCAATAACTTCTCTTCTGCCAACACGGGGTGCGTTCAGACGCGCCATATCAGCCGGCATAAACTGTACCGGTTAGAACCGGTGCAGTTTATGCCGGCTGAAACGCGATCACACTTACCTCCCTCACAGCGGAGCCCATCGCCAACCCCATTTTCTGACAGGCCCCACACAACGTTTCAACATCAACTCCTCTCTTTTCCCCTGACATTGAGATTTACACTTGAAACACTCTCTTTTTCTCTCTCTCTCTTTTTAACCAGCAAGTCACAGTTGACTTATAGCAAACCCATGGGGTTTTCAAGGCAAGAGACGTTCAGAGGTGGTTTGTCATGACCCCGACTTCCCTGGAGGTCTCCCATACAAACACTAACCACAGCTGACCCTGCTTGGCTTCTGAGATCTAATGAGATCCCGGGAGCCTGGGCTGTTCAGATCATTGGCTTTGTTTCTCTAGTACACCTTTAACCTAAAGAACCATCACCGTGGCGTGTTTTTTTTAAATCAGTGGCAAACAAGTGACTGCAGAGCAAACAGACAGAGTGTGCAGTATGCAGAACCCCACAATGTGTAGTATCTGTGCAGAGAAGCTCCAGCAGTGATCTCGGACTGAAAACAGTGGAATCCTAAACAGAGTTATACCTTTCTAAGCTTGTTGACTTCAATGGACTCTGAAAGGTGTAACTTTGCTTAGGACTGCACGATAAGGGTGTTACATAGGTAAAGGTAAAGGTTCCCTTGCTTGAAAGCCAGTCGAATCCGACTCTAGGGTTGCGGTGCTCATCTCAGTTTCAAAGCCGAAGAGCCAGCGCTGTCCAAAGACATTTCCGTGGTCATGTGGCCGGCATGACTAAACACCGAGGCCCACGGAACGCTGTTACCTTCCTACCGAAGCGGTACCTATTTATCTACTTGCAATTTCTTGCTTTCGAACTGCTAGGTTGGCAGGAGCAGGAACTAGAGACGGGAGCTCACTCCGTCATGCGGCACCCGGGTCTCGAACTGCTGAACTACCGACCTTCCACAGCCTGCAGTTCAGCGTCTTAACCACTTGAGCCACCGCAGCTCAAGTGTTACATACATGTCTGTCTCTATTTTCATACTGAAATATTGGAGGGTATTTCATAGTGGGGGGGGCACGGCAGCATGGTATAGCCTGATCTCATCAGATCTCAGAAGCTAAGCAGGTCGGTACTTGGAAGAGAGACCACCAAGGAAGGCTCTGCAGAGGAAGGCCATGACAGACCACCTCTGCTTCTCACTTGCCTTGAAAGCCCCTTGCTGGGGTCTCCATAAGTCAGCTGTTACTTGATGGCACTTTAGACACACACACACTTCATAGCTTAAGCTGTCCTCTATTCAACATGGATGACTGATATAGTGAGAGTTTACTAATCAGGCCTTAAAACCTTGTTTCGGCATAGCCGACTCTAATGCTATAGAGTTTCCTGACTGCATACTTATTGGCGATGTCTATTTTGGTGCCTAGTAATTGCCTGTTTGAGTATGGCTGCATATCACCCATCCCACTTAACCACCCTGTGGACCTTGTTGCAACCTCACCACGTTCCTCCACCTAACTCTGCTTCCTTACACTTTCTCAGTGTCTCCTGGGCTCACCTTGCGTCCACGCATCAGTGTCATTCAGCTGATTTAGACGGTATTGACAGCTCAGCTCTCCTGTGATGGTACTGAGGGCCGCTTCAGTGAGGTTGAAGCTTGCAGTGCTGCCACTTTGCCAAGCTCTGATCTCAGCAAACAGCTGCCCATCCTGGTAAAGATAGAACCAGCCTTCACTCTTGGACGGTGCTGAGCAATTCACGCGATATCTCCCTGCAGAGTCCACCCATACCTCCTGGTAAACAGGGACTTCAGCTGCATCTGGAAGAGGAGACCTGAAAGTTTATATGACTGAAATAAAAAATCTCAAGAGAAATTCAGTGGTGTTACAGGGTCCCGCCCTTTCAGGAACAAGTTTCTAGTCCTCATGGTCATACAGCTGTACTTAAAAAGAAGATTCCAGCTGCAGAGGTTTTAGGCATTATGTTGCCAAGGCTTTCACAGCCGGAGTTCATTAGTTGTAGATTTTCTAGGCTGTATGGCTGTGGTCTTGGCATTGTAGGACCTGACGTTTTGCCAGTAGCTGTGACTGGCATCCTCAGAGGTATAACACAGAAAGATGGAGTACTCTCTGTGTCAAGGTGAGAAGAAAAATGGTAGGCAGGTGATTTATATCTACTCAGGAAGGTGGGGTAGGGCTGAGTCATTATCTTGTCTCCTTTTGGAAGGAGAGCAGGCTCCTGCCACGGCTTGCACCTGCCCAACCTGGGGTTTGGGCAGCTGGCTTCTGGCAGCAGTGGTGGCTCTCACTTGCCTTGCAGAGGGTGAGAGCCACTGCTTGCATGGCCCTGGTGGCAGAGGCAGCAGAAGGGGCAGTTTGCCCAGGACTGCAGACTCATTGAGACCGCCTGGGATTGCTAACCTCCAGGTGGTGGCTGGAGATCTCCCACTATTACAACTGATCTCCAGGTGGCAGAGATCAGTTTACCTGGAGAAAATGGCCACTTTGGAAGGTGGACTCTATGGCATTATACCTTCTCTCCTCAAACCCCACCCTCCTCAGGCTCCACCCCCCAAATCTCCAGGTATTTCCCAACCAAGAGCTGGCAACCCCAAGACTGCCCCTGAATAAAGTAAATACCGGGAAGCAGCAAGTGTGTGGAGTAAGCATGGGTAGGTCTAAAAGGTGACCGAGCCCAGTTTGATCCTTTCCTGCCTTTTTTGTACAAATGGCCAGACAGCTGGGAATTCAAACAATTCAAAATGCTACCATTACAAAAATCACAATTCTTAGCCTGGGACATTTTCGCCAAAGCTGGGCGCCTTTAATCTATGGGGCATTTTTTATTTTGATTCAGAATGTATTCTTTGCTGCTTGCTTTTCAGGATTGACAGTTTTGGAACACTGGCAAGCACAGAGCATGCTTATGGTCTCTGCTACTTGAGGGACATCTCTGCTTTCTTGGTTACAAGAACTCTTTGGTTGCTGTTATTATTAGCTACATCCATAAACCACCTTTCTCACTGAGACTCAATGTGGATTACAAAACATAAAAGCAATTCAATCAGACAGCAAGGGCCTCCGATAAACAATGCAGTGGGACTAGAATTACAGAGCTGGAAAACAATGCAAATGAAAGTACATAAGAGTCAGTGTTAGAAACCATACTCTATTTGAGTGGTGGCGAACCTATGGCACGGGTGCCAGAGGTGGCACTCAGAGCCCTCTCTGTGGGCACTCGTGCCATCGCCCCAGCCAGGCCCAGACCATCATTAAAGTGTCAAATTCTCTGCCAAATAATTTTAAGTAAATGAAAGCAGTTGGGATTGCTTTCCCCTTTAATCTATGGGGCATTTTTAAATTTTGATTCAGAATGTATTCTTAGCTGTTTGCTTTTCAGGATTGACAGTTTTGGAACACGGGCAAGCACAGAGCATGCTTATGGCCTCTGCTACTTTGAGGGACACCTCTGCTTCCTTGGTTACAAGAACTCTTTGATTGCTGTTATTATTAGCTACATCTATAAACCACCTTTCTCACTGAGACTCAAGGTGGATTACAAAACATAAGAGCAATTCAGTCAGACAGCAAGGGCCTCTGATAAACAATGCAGTGGGACTAGAATTACAACAGAACTGGAAAACAATGCAAATGAAAGTACATAAGAGTCAGGGTTAGAAACCATACTCTGCTCCAGTGGTGGCGAACCTACAGCACAGGTGCCAGAGGTGGCACTCAGAGCCCTCTCTGTGGGCACTCGTGCCATCGCCCCAGCCAGGCCCAGATCACCATTAAAGTGTCGAATTCTCTGCCAAATAATTTTAAGTAAATGAAAGCAGTTGGGATTGCTTTCCTTACTTTGTTTGGATCATCTTAAGTTAATGTATGAGTTGTTTTTTTTAAGTAAAACCTCAGTATTCAGGTTAAATTGCCGTGTTGGCACTTTGCAATAAATAAGTGGGTTTTGGGTCACAGTTTGGGTACTCAGTCTCAAAAAGGTTCGCCATCATTGCTCTATTCTGTACCTGGATGGGCCACATCGAGAACCACTTTCCCCTGCTCCAGTCTACTTTTCCCCTCCTGCCCACATCTTCTGATGCCTCCAGTATGAGCCATTCTCAGCCTACGGCCACCATCATCCCTAGTAATGTTAGATATCCCCCACAGGGATACTATGTTATGATTGGTAATATGACTTGTAAGCCGCCCTGAGCCTACGGGGAGGGCGGGATAGAAATACAAATAATAAATAAATAAATAAATAAATAAATAAGCCTTGATCGGCTACAGGCCAACAGTGGCTGTAATTCAGCAGCATAGCATCTGCTTTGCATGCAAAAGGTCCCAGGTCCCAGTTCCCACCATTTCATTTAAAAGGACCAGGTAGCAGGCAGGGTAAAAGCCCCAAGAGAGCTCCCAAAATAACGAAGGTCCACCCCCGAGGCAGCACAGGCCTCCCAGGCAATTCCTCACCTGTCACTCTTAGCTGGACTGGGTTGCTGGCATTGGACCAGATGAAAGGTTCCGCAATACTGTGGTAATAGCAGGTGTATCTGCCCATGTCGGCCACGGTGACATTCTTCAAAAAGAATTCAGCAATGTAAGAATCTCCCCGGGGTGTAACCTCCATCCGGAAGTCCCTGCCTTGGTAGAGGACAAAGGCCACCCCTGGCAATGAAGCCCAGCAGCGGATTGTCCAGTCCTGCCCCACAGAGATCTCAGTGCCGGGACTTATGGCGATGAACGGCTTGGGGTAATTATCTGCAGGAGGCAGGGGGAAAAATCCATCCGCTGAACATCAGATCTTGTTCTCTGCTGGCTTTCGTCTACACGCGACGCGTAGTATCATGTCCTGGCGACGGCGGGTGCAACGCGTCTCGCCGTCCCTGCGGCAGGGATTCTGCAAAGACATGCGATCCCCCGCCGCAATTTGGCAACCCTAGGGTTTGGGGTGAGGAGGGGCCTCAGCATGGTACAATGCCATAGAGTCCACCCTTTAAAGCAGCCATTTTCTCCAGGGGAGCTGATCTCTGTCAGCCGGGGATCAGTTGTAAAAGTGGGAGACCCCTGGGCCCCACCTGGAGGCTGGTAACATTAATTTCCCGGCTCCCACCTGCAGGCAGGTAACCCTATATACATAATATATATTTTCTTGATACTTGACCTTATTTACTGGGAAGTAAACCTTACTGGTTTACATGGAAGGTAGGATTGGGGCCTTCATGCTTTTATATTCTCAGAACCTGCCCTAATCCACAGGGTTAGGCTAGCCTGGAGTAAACAAACTGACTCTCAGCCCATCAGCATATTGGTCCTAATTCTCTCCGAAACACGAAAGCACCCAGGAGACCTACTGTGGCCCCACCAGCTCTGGCATTAGGGTTGCCGCAGGGCCTGTAAAACGGAGCTGTTCCACCAGGCAGCAGTAACCATCTAGTCTGGCCTCCCCCCTGTGTTTGTTTTCTCTCCCTAGCCCACTCATTTTGTTTTTATAATATCTTAATATCCACTGTTGCACCTGATACAAAACCCCTTTGGGCTGTATTAACTGTCTTATTGTTCTGGCTGCCATCTGATACTGTTTTAATTGTTAACCTTTGTTTTAACTGTTTTATTGACATTGCTGTTACCCATCCTGAGCCTGCTCGCAGGGGAGGGCAGGCTAAAAATCAAATAAACGAAACTATTATAACTGATCTCCAGGTAGGGCTGCCAAGTGGGGGCGGGTGGCGGGTAAACCCCCGCTTTGGAGGCCCGATTTCTGCCGCCGCGGAATTGGGCCCCAGAGGAACCCCACCCCCGCGTGCGCGTCACCAGGAAGTGACGTGGGCACACTGGGGGCGGGGCCACGGCCATACAAGGGAAAACTCTATGGTTTTCCCTTGT
>NW_015168053.1:553493-567409 GCF_001447785.1 Gekko japonicus
GATTTGTTCCTGAGGAAAGACCAGAGATCTGAGACACTTAAATATCTGGAAAAAGTGTTGACTGAGAGAGAGACACAGGTTGATTGAATTTGGAGCAGACTGCTTTTTGTGAATTTGGATAAGGATACAAGACTGTTAGAGGGATATAGATTGAGAGAGTCTGGAGCAGACTGCTATGTGAAGTTTTATTGACCTTTGTATTTTTTCTATGAAGGAATAAGTGGTTGTTTTTTATTACAAGACACTAAATGATGATATGGCTTTAATCTAGTCTCTTTCGTTATTGTATTGTTCTGTGGGCATCTAGCGCACATCTGTATATTTTTTCATACCAGACTGTCTTGGGACTGTGTGTTATTCTTGTGAATGGAAAGAGATCAGTTCGCCTGGAGAAAATGGCCACTTTGGAAGGTGGACTCTATGGCTTTATACTCTGTTGACGTCCCATCCCTCCCCAAACCTTGCCTTCCTCAAGCTCCACTCCCCCAAATCTCCAGGTATTTCCCAACCCAAAGCTGACAACCCTATTCTTGCATCCAGGGGTCATTTCGTAGAAAAAGAGGTGCAGGAGCTCATTAGCATAACTCATTAGCATAACTTATTTGCATATGGCCACACCCCCTGACATCACCGGAAGTGTGTCAGAAGGCAACACCCACCGCTCAGGCTCCACTGGACTGTTTTGGATTGCTAGCTATTGGGGGGGGAACGCGCAGATCTGTCCTTGCAGAGGAGGGAGAGCTTGTACCTGAATAAAACCTGGTCTTAAAGGTGCCACTGGACTGTTTTAGACCGGGGGGGGGGGGGCCTCTGCAACTTACCTGGTTGCTTCTTGCTCTGACTGAGGGTTGCTGGAAACAGGAGGTGGGGCTTGTTGCATGTGCCCGACCCCTGGGCTCTTTACTGCCGGAGCTTCGCTCCTGTGCGCTCCTGCAGGAAATGACCCCTGCTTGCAACAAGATCCCTTCCGCGTGCAACCTCTGACCCTCTTACTTCACCTGGCAAGTGACTCCTGGCTGCTCACCTTCAGTGACATTTGCAGGGTCGCTGCGTGGGGAATGAAGTGACTTCCCGGCCTCCCAGACCTGATAGCTGCAATGGAATTGTTCACTGGAGCCAGAGCTGTGGACTTTGAAGGTCACTTCAGACTCCGTGGGTATAGCTTTCTTTTCGGCCACAGGTTCTTGGCTGCCTCCCTGATACAGGGAGAACAAGCTGCCTGCGTATTCCTCTGGAGATATACATCGAAAGTGGTGCTTTCCGTCTGGAGCCCAGTGCCAGAAGATAGACGGTTTTGGGAGAGCTAGAAGAGAAAAAGGGAGGTTGGCAAACTCCAGAGATCATGGGTTCAAGATCTCCACTCTCTTGGTTCCTTCCAGGAGTGGACAGAGAAATTAAAATGGCTCCAAAGCAAGTCAAGCGGAGCTGCAAGCCGCTCGGCTCAGTGGGTCTGACAAGGCATGAACTCATCCGCTGCATCATCCCCCAAATGGGAAGCAGTGCAGGAGGAGACAGTTGGTGAGCTGACACAAACTGCCAGGGCCGATGAGGGATCTGGGTCAAGTCACCCCTGAGGCTTGGGCAGAGTTGCTGGGGCTTGGATCTGCTTGTTCCTGGCCCTCTAGGGCAGTGGCCTGCTGGGAAATTTCCCAGTAAGTTAAATGGCCAGTTCGCCCCCAGTTCCTTCCACCTCCTGCCTCCAGATGTTAACCTACACAATTGAGCCGATCATAAGGTTTTCCTCAAGGTTCTAGCAATCACCAGCTAGATGTCCCTGGGAAGCCCACAGCCAGGACATAATACCCAGGCCCTGACATTCTCCTACCTCCTTGCCCAACACACACTACTTCTAATCCTGAAGGCCGTGCATGGCTATTATATATTGGGGGGAAATGTAACATTTGGCCTGATGACTAATTCTGGGGAACTTAAAACACTGTTATGTCTTTTTTTTAAATTGATGTTAAGTCACAGCTATGGTGACCCCATAGGATTTTCAAGGCAACAGATGTTCAGAGATGGTTTGCCATTGCCTGCCTCTGCGTAGTGACCATGGACCTCTGTGGTCGTCTCCCATCCAAATACTAACCAGGGGCTGACCCTGACTTACTTCTGAGATCTGATGATATCGGACTGGCCTGAGCTATTCAGGTCAAGGTTTCCAGATCATTAGGTTGGTCCCAATAAAATGGATTGTGTTCTTGTTTTCCTCTTCTTCTTTTCTTTTGTACCGACAGGGCTGTAAACAACGTATCCCACGGAAAGAGCTCTCTCTCCCATTATTTTTTTTATCATCCTCTTTTCCAATAATCTAAGCAGACGTCACCATATGTTGTGATAATGAGTTCTGTAAGTTAATTATGCAGTGCGAAGACGAACTTCCTTTTAAAAAAATCTCTATCCTGAATCCACCCCATCACCCATGTCAAAACTCTGAAGATGCCTTTTGACTCCCACCTTCTGTTCTGACTTGAAAAGCCTGCCACCAGCCCTGAAAATGTGGATGTCTTTGCTCCCTGGCCCTCTCTCTAAAATCACTAGCTTTCCTGTTTGTCTCCATCTGTCCCCCCCCCCACACACAAAAGACCCCAAACACTAGGCTCTTACCTAATTAACCTGTCCTTCTAATAAACATTTTTTCTGCATGTTTACAGAGTTTGACCCTTCATTTCTTTTTCCTTTCCTTCATTTCTTTTTCCTTAAAGGAGTCTTCCATTTCTCTTCCTGGTTTTAGATTTATCATGTCCCAAGGATTATCCCGAGGGGAAACAGAAAACCCCCAGGAGACACCTTCCTAACTATGCATGGATCTAGAGAGACAAATTGTACTCACAGATAGTAAGCAGTAAGAAGGGGAGAGTAACCGGCATCCTCAGAACATACAAGACGTCTTCAAATGAGAACTAAAGCATCTGGAACTCCAGGCGCATAATGCTGTTCAGGAAATGATCCATCATCAGCCACAGTGGAAATATAAAAAAGGAAAGAAAAATGGTACTTCTCTTTTTCATAAAGGCAAGTGTAAATGAATGCTGATACAAGATCCCCCCCCCTCCAATCTATTTTATCTTGGGGACTGTAATGTATTCATATCCGACCGCGTGTGAGGCTAGCTCGCCACGCAGTCATGCGAAGCCTCCGAGCTTCACTCTGAGAGACAATGGTCCAAGCAGATCCTAGACAACGCCAATGATCGGAGGGCTGGGGTCCTAACTGGGACCTAGGGAACTCTCGGCCACTGTAAATACCCTATCACAGTGGGGTGTGTGTGTGATGGGTGTGGGTATCTTACGAATAAAAGCCGGCCTGCGAGCCGGGGTTTTTTGTCTTGTTCCGAACCCTAAATAAATGTATGAGCTGAAATCACTGCCTCTTGCTCAGTACATTTCAGGGACAAAGATCTTCAGTGTGAGTTCTGAAACTGTTGTGTAGTGGGTTAGCCGCATGGAAGAATTGCTGAGACACGCATTATACACTGCACACTTTACTGGTACACAACAAGCGCACCCACCAATGGCCGACCGGCCGCATATATACAGTCTGGGGAACCTCCCATTGGCCCATTCAAATCTCCCGCCAATGTTCCATTGGTTCCCCTAGTGGCAGGGTGCAGGAGCCTGGTCCCCATTGTTCTCCGGACTCAAGCTCCGCTGTATCGCAGGCGCCCAGTGGCGGTCCACGGACACAACAGAAACTGGACACAAAAATTGATGAAGAGTATTTCACAGTCAGTGAACTTTAATGTCTGTAATGTGCTTTTTTACTGATGATAAGCAGCCTGGGCAGCAGGGCTCTCGGCACTATCCCAGTGCCTGGATGCAGTAATCCAGTGGTTAAGGGGGAGCTGGCGGAAGTTGAATTCATCCAAGACGGAGGTCATGTGGCTGGGAAAGACTGAAATGCTAGGTAGAGGGTCATTCCCGAGACTCAGTGGTGGGTTGGCAGCTACTACCAGCTACTAATTATTGGAGATGAAATGGGTGTGGCTAGATCTCTGCATAGCTACCCTGGACTTCCTTGGTAGTTTCTCGTCCAAATACTAACCTGGGATGACCCCGCTTAGCTTCCAAGCTCTAACGAGATCGGGCTGGCCTGGCCTCACTAGGTGGCCTTAAACAAGCTGCAACCTGTCAGCTTCCACATTACGTCTGCGACGTAACAATACTTGTCTTTCTTTGAGGGCTATTGTGAGATGCTTCAAACACGAAAAGTGTTATATACATGCTGCTTCTGCTTCTTCTTCCTCTTCTTCTTCTTCTCCTCCTCCTCCTCCTGCTGTTGTAAAGGCTGAGTTCAACCTGGAAATAGTAATAATCAAGGCAGAGGTGCCTCAGAGTAACCAGGGTCATCCTTTACTTGCCTGGTGACGTGATGGGGCTCCTGAGGTGGAGCATGTGACTTCTGAGCTGGCCTGTAGTCAGGACCGGCCCCAGCTTATTTTGGACCCTAGGCGAGGATCCCTTCTGCCCCCCCCATGCGCCCACCATTTTTCAAAAATAAATGCATTTTAGGAAGAATGTAAAACACAAATAATCAAGAAACTCCCAGAGTACGGGGGCCGGGTGCAGCTTGGCGCCCCTAAGGGCCGGCCTGCTCTAGGAGATCGCCTAGTTCGCCTAGTGAGTGAGCCGGCCCTGCCTGTAGTCAGACTCCAGGCCTTTCGGACATTAACAGTCTCCAGATCCTGCTAAATTACAAATTTCATTCTACAGCGATATCCCAGAGCCAAGCAGAACAGAATATTTTTATCCAACAGTCCAGTTCTTTTGAAGGGGAACTGAACATGATGTGTCCTCTTTATGTCAAGACTGGACAACCGAACAAGCTTCCTTCCCTTAAGAGCTTGAAAAAAGTCCCTAATGACTCAAAGGAAGCAGCTGCTAGACTGTATGTGCATATGTGTGTGACAGAAAGAGTGATTGTGTCCCCTTTGGATTGGGGGTGGGGTGGGGAGATGGAAACGTGGTTCTTTGGAAAGACCATGGATCCTAAGGAGTTAACTGCAGAGGAGTTCAGAGGATAATTTTGAAAAAAGGTAAAAGGTAAAGGTTCCCTTGCTCGAAAGCCAGTCGAATCCGACTCTAGGGTTGTGGTGCTCATCTCCGTTTCAAAGCCGAGGAGCCAGCGCTGTCCGAAGACGTTTCCGTAGTCATGTGGCCGGCATGACTAAACGCCAAGGCGCATGGAATGCTGTTACCATCCCACCGAAGTGGTACCTATTTATCTACTTGCAATTTCTTGCTTTCGAACTGCTAGGTTGGCAGGAGCTGGAACTAGAGACGGGAGCTCACTCCGTCATGCGGCAACTCGGGTCTTGGAACTGCTGAACTACCGACCTTCCACAGCCTGCAGTTCAGCATCTTAACCACTTGAGCCACCACAGCTCCTAATTTTGAAAAGTGGGGTCTAAAAAGCCCTTCCTCCTGAAAAAGAGATAGCCCCGCTCCTCCAATTCCCCTCTGTAGTGTGAAAGGATTACTCAGTGGGGGGAGAAATGTGCTCCGGGGGCAAAGCTGCCTACCTCCAGGTGGACCCTGGAGATTTCCCTGGATTACATCTGATCTCCAGACTGCTGAAATCAATTCCCCTGGAGAAAATGGCTGCCATAAAGAGTGACCTCTGTGGCATTACACCCCTCCTGAAGTTCTTCCCCTCCCCAAACCCTGCCATTCCCAGGATCCACCCTCACACTCCCAGGAAATTCTGACCCAAGAGCTGGCAACCGTACCTGGGGATTACCCTTTCCCATTCCTATTTCCAGATTTATTTATTTATCAGATTTATACCCCGCCCTCACTGCTGGAGCAGGCCCAGGGCGGCTTACAAAAAACGTTCAGGGTATTCGAAATGAGTCAGACAAACATCCATCAAATGTCCATTATTTCTAGCCGGGGTCAGCTTTATTTTGGGATCACAGATGATAAAGGGCCGCCATACTGCATCATGTCCTGAGGAAGCCCTAAGACCCTTTTCTCCCTCAGACACATCAGGGGAATAGAATGAAGGAAGGTCCTCATTTTTCTCTTGCTAACCGTTCCCCATCTGAGAGTCATTCCCATCCTACAGAGCTTGGGGAATGGGAGAGAAAGCCATATATCCTTGTCCCTGTACTATTATCTTCACGGTAATTGGGTTGCCAGCTCTGATTTAGGAAATACCTGGAGACTCTTGGGGTGGAGCTTGAGATGGGTGGGGTTTGGGGAGGGACTTCAGTGGGGTACAGTCAGGGCCTGCTCGCTCACTAGGTGAACTAGGCGTTCGCCTAGAGCGCACCAGCCCTTAGGGGTGCCAAACTGCACCCGCCCCCCACCAAAAGCCCCCCCCGCCTAAAGACCTGCATCTCCATGGGCTACCCGCCACCTCTTTGGCTGGCTACCTTCTCCCTGCCTGCCCCCTTGGCTTCCCAGTGGAGCGCTTCTCCTCCTCCTCCTCTTCCACGGGCCGGGGACTGGCAGCTGCAGCAGGAGCAGCAGCAGCAGTAGGGCCGGGGGAGCGACTGCTTGTGAGCGCCCCGCCGGTCAGCCTCTTCTCCAGGTGCCCTGACGAGGGGCGCCAAACTGCACTTGCCCCCCGCCAACAGCCCCCCCCGCCGGCTCTGACGGGGGGCACGGGGGGCGGCAGAAGGGATCCTCGCCTAGAGTGCAAAATAAGCTGGGTACATTGTCATAGAATCCACCTTCCAAAGTGGCCATTTTCCCCAGGTGATCTGATCTCTTTTACCTGGAGGAGATCTGTCGTAATCAATACTCCCTTTAAACTGTGGAGCCTTGTGAGCAAAGATTCTACTTTGTGAGCTACTGGTATTAAAGTTGTGAGTGAGTGATTTGGCTACTGCACAAATTAGTGTGCTCTGGAGCCATCCTTCCTGAGCTAAGACAAAAATGTGTGAGCCGGAGGCTAAAAATCTGTGAGCTAGTTCACACTAACTCAGCCTAGAGAGAATACTGGTTGTAATCCCAGATCTCCAGCCATCACCTGGAAGTTGGCAACCCTAACAAAGGCACCTGTCGGGGATGCATGGAAGCATCTTGAGAGGCGGAAAGTGGAAAAGGAACAGACTCCAGCATTCTTTATGACAACTCGCTAATGTTAATTAGATAGCAAACATCTGGATTTGCTGGAGAGATTGAGCCATAAACCCCTCTCCTTCCCCTCCCTCGCAGAAAATGATTTCAGCTTGGAAACATTTAAAAAGGCACTACAAGACAAAGACGAAGGGAGACACCCAGCGGTACTTTAAAGACTGCCAGCATTTATTCCTGCATTAAAACAAAACCTGCGTCCAGTAGCAGCTTTAAGACCAGCAAAGTTTTATTGAAGGTATAAGCTTTCCTGTGCAAACTCCTTCAGATAAGTTTTCATTGTATCTGAGGGAGTGTGCGTGCTCACGAAATCTTATACCTTCGATAAAATTATGTTGGTCTTAATTTAAGGCGCCGCTGGACTCAAAATCTGTTCTGCGCCTTCAGACCAACACGGCTACCTGAATCCAGCATGAGGGTTCGTGAAGCGGGGAGCAACTATGAAACTACAGTTCCCAGAATTCAGTGGGCTTGCCGGAACCATTCCAAAATGGCCGTCTTTAGCAGTAAGTACAGTAACAGTTGGGGTGCGTTTTGCTTGGGGAGCGGGAGAACAGTTATTTGTGCCTGTGGCAGGGAACGTAGTGCGTTTTTTACCTCTTGCAAAAGGCAGCAAGGACTATGATTACGGGTGTAACAGTAACTTGTTTCTAGAAGGGTGGGAAGAAATCCAAGAGGGTAACATCGGAGGATGACCTTTGGTCAGTGGAAAAGGGATGCTGGAATGTGACTGTGAGAGAGCGGAGAAGATGTATGGCTGGAATGTGACTGTGAGAGAGCGGAGATGTACGATCGTTGAGTTTTATGTTCGGTGAACTTCCAGTCCCGATCATTCAGGCCTCTGGATACTGTTCCCCAAGAACATCAGCTTTGTTTCCACGAGGTCCCATGCCACGTGATTTTTTGACTTTGTGGTTTAGAAAACCTTTCTGAGGTGTGAATTGATGCTCCTGTTTTGTTCATCAACTCAGTGAGATTTCTGTCTCTGATACTATTATGCCCATTGTACAGATATGAAAAGTGGGGGTGTGGGCAAACATTGATTTTGCTTGAGGTGGTGGTCCAGAGAATCACAATGTCTTGAGCATCTAGGGACCCTGGTTCCTAGCACCCGATCATGGCACATTAACTATGAAATGCAATGAGTTACCCCCGCCCCCACTCCGCCATCTAGTCAAGCCTCAACAGATTATCCTCATAAAGCAATGTTATGGTGCTTCACTGGAAGAGTGAAGGTGCTTTCAGAGTAGGTTGCCCCAGATGATTCTAAGTAGGAGAGCCAACACTTTCTGTAAGGGAAGATCAGAGTAAAACCTGCTTAATTGGGGTCTTTGAAACTTCCTCTTTCCTGGGTTTCTGTAGCTCCCCACCTGCTGCTGCTGTTCTAATGCATTAGACTCAAGTCCTTTGAAACAGAACCAGCAATTTAAAACCATTCTGTTAATTATGCATGTTTCTGGTTGCTTCTACAGAAGTTGGTGCATATCTTAAAAATGCCTGGGCCAAGGAACCTGTTATTGTGGCCTCTTTTGCCATTGGCATTGTAGGTGAGTGTGTGTGTGTGGCTTTTCCGTTAATCGCAGAAACCCTTACTGAACACCCCCGTCCTTACAGCACATGCTCAATGCTTAGAAGACATAACTTCTAGATAAAACCTCCAAGTTCAGTGGCAGTGAACCTCAGAATGCTAGTTGCTGAGAGGCAACAGTGGGGGAGGGCTATTGTGCTGTTGGCAGGTTTCCTGGGGAGCATCTGTTTGCCTGTAGGAAGCTGATCCAGATGGATCTTTGGTCTGATACAGCAGGGCTCTTTTCGTTTTGCTTACCGTGTGATATGTTCTCCATGCCTTGTTGGCCCACATCCTTATTCTCCCTTTCCCTATTTCAGCTGTGATAGCGCCCTGGGTCAGCCCCTACACTAAGTACAGCGTTATGATCAACGAAGCTATGCCATACACATACCCAGGTACAACCACCAGTCTGTAATACCCGCTCTTTTCTGGGGCAGTTTCTGATTTTGTGGGGGGAAACGAAGCTACGTGAGATTTTGACATTGGTCTTTGCTGTGGGGGAACTATATCCATAACTGAATGACTTTTGGGTGGGGAGGAAGGCATTTGAAGGACAAAGTCAACAAGTTCCAGGTGGTCAGCCGTCTTGGTCTGAAGCAGTAGAACAAATTTAGAGTCCAGTGGCACCTTTAAGACCAACAAAAGTTTATTCAGGGTATGAGCTTTCATGTGCTAGGTATACATTGGAACGGAAGTTAAGAGTTCAAACTTATAGACAGGCTGAACAGCAAATTTACATGTAACATGATGGAGATGTTTTAAGTTATGCAAAAACAAGACTAAATCACAAGCTAAGGTTGTAAGGTCAACAGTTGTTTTGAATTAAGGGGGGAAAGGACACCAAAGTAATAGATATGTCAAAATAGGGAATAATTGTGTAAAGGCATCTTTTCTAATTCTTCCAGGGCTCATTTTACATTGCCTTACACCACCACACAGATAGTTCAAGGAATCTCCCACAGGTCTGTGGAATTACTGGATCAGTTGCCCAGGTTTATTATTTTTCTAGGGGTTTTGTTGTTGTTGAAAAATAAATAAATAGCTCTCTTGAAAATCCCTACATATTTTGTAGGTGGAATATAAATATTTTAAGCAGTCTGGGGGTTTTTTGCCATCAATGAGCAAAAAAAAGCTCTAAAGACAGATGCCTGTGTAATGTTTCCCAGCTGCTTGAAAATAGGTGCACTCACATCTTCATTTTCTGTGAGTGGTTGGAGATGGTCACATGAATGGCAAATCTGCTGAGTATGCCTCAGAAATATACACTGCAGCTCTTTTATTTAAAATGTTTCCAGTTCATTTTCCCCTGAAAGAACTCAAAACTGCCCAAGTCTTATTAAAAACTGGTTCCAGAGAACCTTGGGAAAAAAATAAGATAAACTCAAAGAGCGAGACAAAAACAAATCCCTGAGGTTCTTATCTGTTGTGTTAAAATATCCCCCTGGAAACGTACCAATTCACAGTGTTTCTGGAAAACTTCCAGTGTGTGTGTGTGTGGGGAGCTCTTAACAATTTCTGGAAGGCCAGTCCATATAGTTCGAGAACCACTATCATGAAAGCCAGGGCAGTGGTCAATTTCACCTGCTCACATGAGGGACTTACTTCGCTGACTGGGGTTACCAGGCTCTTCCCAGCATAATAAGCTCTTGTGTACCATTGTGCCTGATTCCCATTCCCCTCCCCCTTTCTTCACAGTGCCCGTTCGGGATAATGGCAACATGCCCGATATTCCCTCCCACCCTTGTGACAAGGAAGGCCCAAGCCTCGAGTGGCTGAAGAACTTCTGAGACCTCGCAAAAGACATACTGAGCTACAACTGAAGGATCCACCAATCCAGCTGGCACCACATCACTATCTGCTGTTTTCTTGTAGATGTGTACCATTTCCAGAGTGTAATAAAACTGCTGTTAACTTAAAAGACAGGCTTTCTGGTGTATTTTTAGGAAGCTTCTCTAGGATGGAAGAGACTTTTTGAACTCCCCAGAACATGATTGGAATTGTGGTTCAGGTTCCATAGCTTCCTACCTCGAGGGATGCTTGGGAATTATACTTTTGCTGAGAAGGTTAAGAAGTCTCCTGTAATACCTGCCGTAGCTGAACTTCTTTGGGCAAATCAGTAGCGGTATGTGCCTTCAATATTTTCTGTTGGTACCCAATGCTCACATAGCATCCCTCATTCAGGGCTGCATTTTGCAGGGTGTAACGATTCCATGTTTTTTTGTGTGTGTGTCTCTTTAAAAGTTTGGTTGCATGGCTGTGGTAGATAGAGTGGTTGAGAGATGCAAGTGTGGTATGATTGGTGGTTGACAGAGAGGGGGAGGGGTTTTGGAAGTGAATCTGTTTGGATGAGTATGTGAGTCAGTCAGGAGTTTCAGTTACAAGTTGACAGTTGATGTACACAGGCAGTTCTGTGTTGAAGCAGTTAGAAGCTGACAGCTGCGGTTGTTCAGTGAGAAAGAGAAAGAGAGCTGAAAGCTGAGTGTATAGGAAAAAGTAAAGTTTAAGTGAAGAAAAGTTAAAGGAAAGTCTGAGTGTCATAACAAACTCGAGTGAAACAGTGAACATATATGGCATTGAGATAAACCACCTCTGTTTCCAGTCACTTTTAAAACAGTATCCGGGAGCCATGGGTAGGTTACCTCAAATATTAGACCTCAGTTGTCTCTCACCTCCCAGTCATAGAAGACTAAGTGAGGAGACTTAGCACCTCTGTGGGTGGTTCAATTATCTCCCCACCCCACTCTGCCAGCATTTAAGACTCAGAAATGTTAAGTACTAAATAACCATTTCTTCCTCTTACCCAATATTAAGTTGTACATCAGAAGCAGAATCCATTCACATTTTAATACATACTGGCTTGAATAATTCTATTATACATTGACTGTCGAGTTCTATCATTTCACAAAATGTAGTGCAGTTCACTTTGTTAGCCTAGACTTTCCCTAAGCAACTCTGGCTCAGTTCTGATCAGGTAAAAGTTTCATGGTTCATTTTTTTCTGTCCCTTAAAAAATGAACAGGCGCACACTTAGATCTTCACGGAACAACAGAGTAGTCTGTTAACCTAGGAAAAGGCGACTGAAGCGCAGGTATATAAAATCTCCGCTTGGGGTTTGGCAAGGGGCCATTGACAGGTCCAGCTTCAGTCAAAATCAGAACAGGCTCCAGGGCTAGAGAACTTGGGATAATGAAGTAACTTGTCCTGGGGACTAGACTGCTGCCAAGTAGCTGCTAAGACATCTTCTTGCTCACAGTGGAAATCCTCTTCAGTCTTTATCTGCAGTAAAAAACCAAAACACTGTTATCTGAAACATTCCCAGCCCAAAGACAGAGCTCTGTGCATCATCTCCAAACTCGAGCTGGCAGCACTAGGTGGGTACCATATTGGGGAATGGTGATCAGAAGAGACACGGGTGTTATGTCAGACCTATGTGGCTCCCGAGCCACTGAGTATCACAGGGCTAGACATTTGCTTTAGAGATTAAAAACCAGGATTTGCACTGTGTGCAGCTGATGTCTATACTACACAGAAAACAAACTCTGACTGGCTGCCGTGACATTAGGAAACACTCCTGAAACATCACTAAGGAAACTAGGACCATATGTCAAGATTAGCCGTGAAAGCTGATGTGTTCTCCAATACCTGAACTGGGAATTCTTCCATGGGAAGCAAGGCTGGTGTTGCTCGCCGCAACCTTGCTTCCTTTTCCTCTCGCACGTGGCGCCGGCGCTTCTTACTCGTTGGCCCCTCGGTAGGTGAGGGGCTCTCAGCATCTTGGGCAGTCAAAGACCCTGGAAGGCGCTTGGGGGTCTCTTTCTCAGGAGGTTCATTTTCTGTGTTGCCTGGTGTTGAGGCGTCCATGCTGTGGCTTCCTTCATCCTAAAAAGAGAACAGAATTGACCTAGAATTCTCAGTTCTCACTCTCCTTTTCACCAATAACAAGCCACAGTGAAGGGAATTTGCTTTTCCCCCTACAAATACAGGGTCCAGCTATGGGAGGGGCAGTCAAGTAAACCAGGGAAGTTCCCCATAGGTAGATGTGGGTTCAGAGCAACTGGCTTGTGTTGAAAGTTAGGGGTAGGAAGCAGTTATAAAGGACTACAAGGGATACAGATGGGAGGAAGGCAGAGCCTACAGGAAGGATGGTCAGTCTGGGAGGGCCATGAGAAGATTACTTGGCCAGTAATGACACCTGAGTTTTCATAGTGGGCAGCAGTTCTAAAGAACATAAGAGAAGCCAATGTTGGATCAGGCCAATGGCCCATCCAGTCCAACACGCTGTCACACAGTGGCCAAAAATACCAGATGCCACCAAGAGGTCGATCAGTGAAACCAGGACACTAGAAGCCCTCCCACTGTTGCCGCCCCCCAAGCACCAAGAATACAGTGCATCATTTGCCCCAGACTGAGAGTTCCTATCTATACCTTGTGGCCAATAGCCACTGATGGACCTCTGCTCAATATGTTTATCTAATTCCCTCTTGAAGCTGTCCATGCTTGTAGCCACCACCACCTCCTGTGGCAGTGAATTCCATGTGTTAACCACTCTTTGGGTGAAAAAGTACTTCCTTTTATCTGTTCTAACTCGACTGCTCAGCAATTCCATTGAGTGCCCACGAGTTCTTGTATTGTGAGAAAGGGAGAAAAGTACTTCTTTCTCTACCTGCTGTATCCCATGCATAATCTTGTAAACCTCGATCATGTCACCCCTCAGTCATTGTTTCACCAAGCTAAAGAGCCCCAAGTGCTTTAACTTTTCTTCATAGGGAAAGTGTTCCAACCCTTTTATCATTCTAGTTGCCCTTTTCTGCACTTTTCCCAATGCTATAATATCCTTTTTGAGGTGCAGTGACCAGAACTGTACACAGTATTCCAAATAAGGTAGCACCAATTTATACAGAGGCATTATGATACTGACTGTCAGTTCCCTTCCTAATAATCCCCAGCATAGTGCTGGCCTTTTTTATTGCAGTCGCACACTGTCTCGACATTTTCAGTGAGTTATCTACTGTGACTCCAAGATCTCTCTCTTGGTCAGTCTCTACCAGTTTGGACCCCATCAACGTATACTTATAGTTAGGATTTTTGGCTCCAATGTGCATCACTTTGCACTTGGCCACACTGAACCCCATTTGCCATGTTGACGCCCACTCACCCATCCTCGACAGATCCCTTTGGAGTGCCTCACAATCCTCCCTGGTTCTCACCACCCTGAACAATTTCGTGTTCAAGAACTGGCAGAGGATTTGTTGTCAAGTGTCTGT